>NC_134673.1:703680-1055521 GCF_030463565.1 Pelecanus crispus | reverse complement strand
GTGGTTTAACCCCAGCCAGCAGCTAAGCACCGTGCAGCCGCTCGCTCACTGCCCCTGCCCTGGTGGGATGGGGGGGCTAGGGATCGGAGGAGTAAGAGTGAGAAAACTCCTGCGTCGAGATAAGAACAGTTTACGAATTGAAATAAAGTAAAATAGTAACGATAATAATAATGATGAGCCAGTGGAAGCAGGGACAGTGCTGTGTCCTGGGAAGAGTAGAGGGAAGCTGCCTGGTTGTGTAGGGAAGGGGGTCAGGAAGGCCAAGGCGCAGCTGGAGCTGAATTTGGCAAGGGATGTAAAGACTAACAAGAAGGGCTTCTACAGTATGTCAACCAGAAAAGGCAGGTTAAAGGAAGCGTACCCCCCCTGTGATGAACAAGAACGGCGACCTAGTATCAACAGGCGAGGAGACAGCGGAGGTGCTCGACAACTTCTTTGCCTCAGTCTTCACCGGCAACCTCTCTCCTTGCCCCTCCCGAGTCGACGGACCGCAAGATGGGGCCCAGGGGGGGCAAAGCCCCTCCCGCTGTAAGGGAAGTTCCGTTTCGAGACCACCTGAGGAACGTGAATGTGCACAAGTCTATGGGACCTGATGAGATGCATCGCAGAGTCCTGAGGGAACTGGCTGATGGAGTTGCCAAGGCACTCTCCATGACATTTGACAAGTGATGGCAGTCAGGTGAAGTCCCTGGTGACTGGAAGAAGGGGAATGTTGTGCCCATTTTTAAAAAGGGAAGAAAGGAGGACCCTGGGAAGTACCGCCCTGTCAGCCTCACCTCTGTGCCTGGGAAGATCATGGAACAGATCCTCCTAGAAGCTACGCTCAAGCCCATGGAAGACAGGGAGGTGATTCGAGACAGGCAGCACGGCTTCACCAAGGGCAAGTCCTGCCTGACCAAGCCAGTGGCTTTCTATGAAGGAGTGGCTGCATCAGTGGGCAAGGGAAAAGCCACGGGTGTCATCTCTTTGGACTCCTGTAAAGCGTTCGCCACAGTCCCCCACAACACCCTTCTCTCTAAATTGGGGAGATACGGGTTTGATGGGTGGGCTGTTCGGTGGATAGGGAATGGGGTAGTGTTCTACGGCTCGATGTCCGCATGGAGGACCGGTGACAAGTGGAGTCCCTCAGGGGCCCGTACTGGGACCGGTGCCGTTTCAGATCTTCCTCAGTGACATAGAGAGCGGGGATCGAGTGCACCCTCAGCAAGTTTGCCGACGACACCAAGCCCGAGCGGTGCAGTTGACACGCCAGAAGGACGAGATGTCGTCCAAAGGGACCCGGACAAGCTGGAGAGGTGGGCCTGTGCGACCCTCGTGAGGTTCACCGAGGCCAAGTGCAAGGTCGTGCACCTGGGACGGGGCAACCCCCGATATCAATGCAGGCTGGGGGGATGAAGGCATTGGGAGCAGCCCTGCGGAGAAAGACTTGGGGGTACGGGTGGATGAAAAGCTGGACATGAGCCGGCAATGTGCGCTTGCAGCCCAGAAAGCCGACCGTATGCCGGGCTGCATCAAAAGAAGCGTGGGCAGCAGGTCGAGGGAGGGGATTCTGCCCCTCTAGTCTGCTCTGGTGAGACGTCACGCGGAGCACTGCGTCCAGCTCTGGAGCCCTCAGCAGAAGAAGGACATGGAGCCGTTGGAGCGGGTCCAGAGGAGGGCCACAAAAATGATGCGAGGGCTGGAGCCCCTCTCCTACGAGGCCAGGCTGAGAGAGTTGGGGTTGTTCCGCCTGGAGAAGAGAAGGCTGCGGGGAGACCTTCTTGTGGCCTTTCAGTGCTTCAAGGGGGCTTATGAGAAAGACGGGGAGAGACTTTTAGGAGCAGGGCCTGTAGTGCTAGGTCAAGGAGTAATGGTTTTAAACTGAAGAGGAATAGATTTAGAGTGGATATAAGGAAGAAATTGTTTCCAATGAGGGTGGTGAAGCACTGGAAGGCGTTGCCCAGAGAGGCAGTGGAGGCCCCATCCCTGGAAACATTCCAGGTCAGGTTGGACGGGTCTCTGAGCAACCCGATCTGGTTAAAGCTGTCCCTGCTCACTGCAGGGGGGTTGGGCTAGATGACCTCTAAAGGTCCCTTCCGACCCCAAAGCATCTGTCACTGTGTTCGTGACGGGCGGGCAGGGTTCTGTAGCAGCTCGAGGTTGCAAGAGGGGAGCCCAGCAGCTGGCTGGAGCTCACGAGCAGGACTGTCTTCCTCAGTGCAGGGCCCGATGTCTGCGAGGGGCTGCAGCTGGTCTGGAGAGTCCGGTGTGGTGGGTGAGTGTATTTGGGCACAGCCCTGCCAGCTGTCCTGGGCACATCAGCGGTGTGCCTGCGACGGAGCTCCGGAGGGAGGCTGCTGCCGTTCAGGCCTCAGGTCCAGGGAGTGGCGTGTCCCCGGGGACTGGGGGGACGGTGGCCTGTGGTCCGGGAACCGAGGGCCAGGTGAGGGAGGGGCGTGAGGATGGGAGCAGTGTGCACACCATGAGGAATGACAAAGAGGAGAGAGAGAAGGTCTTTGCGGAGACCCCACGAAGGAGAGCTCCCAGTTGCTGTGGAGCAGGAAGGAGGGGCAGGTGGAGAGCCCGCCAAAGCAGCAGCGAATGGAGAGTCCTGCCCAGGGGAAGGCTGTGGGCTTGTGGTGCAAGAGGAAGGCTCCTTCTACGGCACAGATGTGCAGCTGCAGAGCAGGGGCAGCGCTCTGGCAAGAGGCGAAGGAGCAAGGAGGGCCGGGGCAGGCTGGAATGTGGCAGGCAGGCTGTGCAAAAGCGTGAGGGAGAAAAGCATTGCTGAAGCCCGGGGTTGAACCAGGGACCTTTAGATCTTCAGTCTAACGCTCTCCCAGCTGAGCTACTCCAGCCCTGCCCCAGCAGCCCTTGTCCCTGTGGCACCCGTGCCAGGCCAGAGGCTGACGGGCACGAGGAGCGTTGCTGGGGCAGGTTCGCAGGGAGAAGCTGTGCCCAGCCCTGGGCAGAGGGGCCCTGGCCTCTCTCTGCCTCCATGGCCAGGTGGGCTCCAGATTTGGGTGGATGGCAGCTTGCACCGGGCATGCCAAAACGCTGTGGGACTTGAGCGCAAACGTGACGGTGGCAAAGCGAGTGGGCAGGCCGGGCAGGTGTAACCGCAAAGGCTGACGGTGGAAGAGGTGTGGGGCTGTTGGAAGACCTTGTCTCCTTCCCTGGCCATGGAAGGCCTCCTCCCCACCCTCTCTTTCCCCAGCTCAACTTCCCTCCTTTGCTCCCAACTCTTCTACCTCGTCCCTGCCGAGCAGCGCCAGGGGATGGGGAATGGGGGTTGTGGTCGGCCCACAGCGGTTCCTGTCTGCTGCTCCTTCCTTCTTTCTCACACTGTCCCCATGGGGTCCCTCCTACAGGCTACAGTCCCTCGAGGTGAACCCGCTCCACTGTGGGCTCTTCACAGGCCACAGTTCTCTCGGGAATTATCCACTTTCTCTGGTGCTGGGTCCTCCACGGGCTGCAGGGCTTACCCTTCTCCACCATGGCCTTCTCCGTAGGCTGCAGGGGAACCTCTGCTGTGCTGTGGTCTTCTCCGTGGGCTGCAGTGGAATCTCTGCTCTGGTGCCTGGACTACCGCCTCCCCCTTCTTCTTCCCCGACCATGGTGTCTGCGGGGGCTGGCTTCTCACACCGTTTGGTTCCCCAACGCCTATCCCAGTGTGGCAGTTGTGCCCTTTTTCAAATGCGTTTTGACAGAAGCTCCAGCAGCTTTGTCGATGGGCTCGGTTTTGGCCAGCACTGGGTCCATTTTGGAGCTGGCTGGAAGCAGCCCTATCTGGCACGGAGCGGGCCCGTGGGTCTTATCTGACCGAGGCCACGCATGCAGCCTCCTGGCTACCGAAACCAGGGCATGGATGCCAATGCACAGCGTGAGTCTTTGCCTTGCTAAATGGCGTGCCCTGCTCGTCCCTCATCAAGAAATCCAGGCGAGCTGCTGGAAGAGAGCG
Source organism: Pelecanus crispus (assembly GCF_030463565.1). Lineage (NCBI taxonomy): Eukaryota > Metazoa > Chordata > Aves > Pelecaniformes > Pelecanidae > Pelecanus > Pelecanus crispus. The sequence continues at coordinate 1,051,581 of NC_134673.1, read as the reverse complement.
AAACGGAGAAGGCCTTGACGCTGTTCAGCGCTGTTCAGCACTGTTCAGCAAAGAGCTGCAACACTGGTGTGTTATCAACGCTGTGCTGGCCACAAGCCCCCAGCCACGCGGCTGCTGTGCAGAAAATGAAGTCCATCCCGGCCAAAGCCAGTACAATGTACGTGGAAGTACTTTCCAGGCTTAGCGTCTCTGTCACCTCCCAGGATCGTGGAGGGGCTGACCGGCCTGTAGTTCCCCAGGTCCTCCCTCTTGCCCTTCTTGAAAATAGGAGTGGCATTTGATTTCTTCCAGTCTTTGGGCACTTCCCCCAGTTTCGGTGACTGGTCAAAGATGGGTGGAGAGTGTCCTCGCACTGACATCTGCCAGCTCCGTTGGCACCCATGGGTGCCTGCCGTCAGGGCCCACGACTTACGCGTGTCCAGCTGGCGCAGGTGTTCCCTGACCTGACCCTCTTCCATCAAGGGTATGCCTGCCTGGCCCCAGGCTCGATCCCCCTCATCTCTGGCACCTGGCGTTCCCGAAGGCCGGTCGTGCTAGTAAAAGAGGAGGCGGAAGGCGGCGTTCAGCCTTTTCCAATGTCCTGTGCGACCAGGTCCCCCGCCTCATTCAGCAGGGGGCCCAAATTTTCCCTGGTCTTCCTTTTCTCACCTATGTCATTACAGAAACCCTTCCTGCTGCCGCCGTTAACATCGCTCGCCAGAATCAATTCCACTGGGGCCTCCGCGTTCCAAATGGCATCTCTGCGTGCTCGGGCAGCGTCCCTGTAGTCCTGCCAGGTGACCTGTCCCTGCTTCCAGCCTCTGTATGCTTTTATTTCATGCCTGAGTTTTGCCAGGAGGTCCTTGTTCATCCCTGCAGGTCTCATGGCATTTTTGCCTGGCCACCTCTGGCCCCTGGAACGATACCATGTGTTTGTGCCTGAGCAGCTCACCCGCGGCCTCCATATCCATGAATTAGCACGGGAGCGGAGACAAGGAGCTCACATGCAGGTGCTTATTTTCACAGAATCACAGAATCATAGAATGGTTTGCGTTGGAAGGCACATTTAAAGGTCGTCTGGCCCAGCCCCCCTGCGATGAGGAGGGCCATCTTCAACCAGATGAGGTTGCTCAAGGCCCGGTCCGACCTGACCTTGAATGTTTCCACGGATGGGGCATCTCCCACCTCTCTGGGTGAGCTGTTCCAGTGTTTCACCACCCTCGCCGTAAAACATTTCTTCCTTATATCTAGCCTGAATGTACCCTCCCTTAGTTTAAACCCGTTACTCCTGGTCCTAGCACTGCAGGCCCTGCTAAAAAGTCTCTCCCCGTCTTTCTCCTAAGCGCCCTTGAAGCACTGAAAGGCCGCAAGAAGGTCTCCCCGCAGCCTTCTCTTCTCCAGGCGGAACAAGCCCAACCCTCTCGGCCTGTCCTCGTAGGAGAGGGGCTCCAGCCCTCGCATCATTTCTGTGGCCGTTTTGTGCACCCCTGAACTGAGGCGGGAGGAATGCCACCTCGTGTGCATTTGTGGCAGGCGTGTGAGATAGCCGAGTCCCCTTCCAGCCGCAAGCCTACAGAGCCAGGATGAGACAGCTCAGCTGACCTAGCTGAATCCCTTTCCTCTGCAAGGGTAAAGGAGATCCCTGCGTGTCACTGCCTGGGAGCCGTGTCGGTTGACGTGTCGTGGTTTAACCCCAGCCAGCAGCTAAGCACCGTGCAGCCGCTCGCTCACTGCCCCTGCCCTGGTGGGATGGGGGGCTAGGATCGGAGGAGTAAGAGTGAGAAAACTCCTGCGTCGAGATAAGAACAGTTTACGAATTGAAATAAAGTAAAATAGTAACGATAATAATAATGATGAGCCAGTGGAAGCAGGGACAGTGCTGTGTCCTGGGAAGAGTAGAGGGAAGCTGCCTGGTTGTGTAGGGAAGGGGGTCAGGAAGGCCAAGGCGCAGCTGGAGCTGAATTTGGCAAGGGATGTAAAGACTAACAAGAAGGGCTTCTACAGGTATGTCAACCAGAAAAGGCAGGTTAAAGGAAGCGTACCCCCCCTGTGATGAACAAGAACGGCGACCTAGTATCAACAGGCGAGGAGACAGCGGAGGTGCTCGACAACTTCTTTGCCTCAGTCTTCACCGGCAACCTCTCTCCTTGCCCCTCCCGAGTCGACGGACCGCAAGATGGGGCCCAGGGGGGCAAAGCCCCTCCCGCTGTAAGGGAAGTTCCGTTTCGAGACCACCTGAGGAACGTGAATGTGCACAAGTCTATGGGACCTGATGAGATGCATCGCAGAGTCCTGAGGGAACTGGCTGATGGAGTTGCCAAGGCACTCTCCATGACATTTGACAAGTGATGGCAGTCAGGTGAAGTCCCTGGTGACTGGAAGAAGGGGAATGTTGTGCCCATTTTTAAAAAGGGAAGAAAGGAGGACCCTGGGAAGTACCGCCCTGTCAGCCTCACCTCTGTGCCTGGGAAGATCATGGAACAGATCCTCCTAGAAGCTACGCTCAAGCCCATGGAAGACAGGGAGGTGATTCGAGACAGGCAGCACGGCTTCACCAAGGGCAAGTCCTGCCTGACCAAGCCAGTGGCTTTCTATGAAGGAGTGGCTGCATCAGTGGGCAAGGGAAAAGCCACGGGTGTCATCTCTTTGGACTCCTGTAAAGCGTTCGCCACAGTCCCCCACAACACCCTTCTCTCTAAATTGGGGAGATACGGGTTTGATGGGTGGGCTGTTCGGTGGATAGGGAATGGGGTAGTGTTCTACGGCTCGATGTCCGCATGGAGACCGGTGACAAGTGGAGTCCCTCAGGGGCCCGTACTGGGACCGGTGCCGTTTCAGATCTTCCTCAGTGACATAGAGAGCGGGATCGAGTGCACCCTCAGCAAGTTTGCCGACGACACCAAGCCGAGCGGTGCAGTTGACACGCCAGAAGGACGAGATGTCGTCCAAAGGGACCCGGACAAGCTGGAGAGGTGGGCCTGTGCGACCCTCGTGAGGTTCACCGAGGCCAAGTGCAAGGTCGTGCACCTGGGACGGGGCAACCCCCGATATCAATGCAGGCTGGGGGGATGAAGGCATTGGGAGCAGCCCTGCGGAGAAAGACTTGGGGGTACGGGTGGATGAAAAGCTGGACATGAGCCGGCAATGTGCGCTTGCAGCCCAGAAAGCCGACCGTATGCCGGGCTGCATCAAAAGAAGCGTGGGCAGCAGGTCGAGGGAGGGGATTCTGCCCCTCTAGTCTGCTCTGGTGAGACGTCACGCGGAGCACTGCGTCCAGCTCTGGAGCCCTCAGCAGAAGAAGGACATGGAGCCGTTGGAGCGGGTCCAGAGGAGGGCCACAAAAATGATGCGAGGGCTGGAGCCCCTCTCCTACGAGGCCAGGCTGAGAGAGTTGGGGTTGTTCCGCCTGGAGAAGAGAAGGCTGCGGGGAGACCTTCTTGTGGCCTTTCAGTGCTTCAAGGGGGCTTATGAGAAAGACGGGGAGAGACTTTTTAGCAGGGCCTGTAGTGCTAGGTCAAGGAGTAATGGTTTTAAACTGAAGAGGAATAGATTTAGAGTGGATATAAGGAAGAAATTGTTTCCAATGAGGGTGGTGAAGCACTGGAAGGCGTTGCCCAGAGAGGCAGTGGAGGCCCCATCCCTGGAAACATTCCAGGTCAGGTTGGACGGGTCTCTGAGCAACCCGATCTGGTTAAAGCTGTCCCTGCTCACTGCAGGGGGGTTGGGCTAGATGACCTCTAAAGGTCCCTTCCGACCCAAAGCATCTGTCACTGTGTTCGTGACGGGCGGGCAGGGTTCTGTAGCAGCTCGAGGTTGCAAGAGGGGAGCCCAGCAGCTGGCTGGAGCTCACGAGCAGGACTGTCTTCCTCAGTGCAGGGCCCGATGTCTGCGAGGGGCTGCAGCTGGTCTGGAGAGTCCGGTGTGGTGGGTGAGTGTATTTGGGCACAGCCCTGCCAGCTGTCCTGGGCACATCAGCGGTGTGCCTGCGACGGAGCTCCGGAGGGAGGCTGCTGCCGTTCAGGCCTCAGGTCCAGGGAGTGCGTGTCCCCGGGACTGGGGGGACGGTGGCCTGTGGTCCGGGAACCGAGGGCCAGGTGAGGGAGGGGCGTGAGGATGGGAGCAGTGTGCACACCATGAGGAATGACAAAGAGGAGAGAGAGAAGGTCTTTGCGGAGACCCCACGAAGGAGAGCTCCCAGTTGCTGTGGAGCAGGGAAGGAGGGGCAGGTGGAGAGCCCGCCAAAGCAGCAGCGAATGGAGAGTCCTGCCCAGGGGAAGGCTGTGGGCTTGTGGTGCAAGAGGAAGGCTCCTTCTACGGCACAGATGTGCAGCTGCAGAGCAGGGGCAGCGCTCTGGCAAGAGGCGAAGGAGCAAGGAGGGCCGGGGCAGGCTGGAATGTGGCAGGCAGGCTGTGCAAAAGCGTGAGGGAGAAAAGCATTGCTGAAGCCCGGGGTTGAACCAGGGACCTTTAGATCTTCAGTCTAACGCTCTCCCAGCTGAGCTACTCCAGCCCTGCCCCAGCAGCCCTTGTCCCTGTGGCACCCGTGCCAGGCCAGAGGCTGACGGGCACGAGGAGCGTTGCTGGGGCAGGTTCGCAGGGAGAAGCTGTGCCCAGCCCTGGGCAGAGGGGCCCTGGCCTCTCTCTGCCTCCATGGCCAGGTGGGCTCCAGATTTGGGTGGATGGCAGCTTGCACCGGGCATGCCAAAACGCGTGTGGGACTTGAGCGCAAACGTGACGGTGGCAAAGCGAGTGGGCAGGCCGGGCAGGTGTAACCGCAAAGGCTGACGGTGGAAGAGGTGTGGGGCTGTTGGAAGACCTTGTCTCCTTCCCTGGCCATGGAAGGCCTCCTCCCCACCCTCTCTTTCCCCAGCTCAACTTCCCTCCTTTGCTCCCAACTCTTCTACCTCGTCCCTGCCGAGCAGCGCCAGGGGATGGGGAATGGGGGTTGTGGTCGGCCCACAGCGGTTCCTGTCTGCTGCTCCTTCCTTCTTTCTCACACTGTCCCCATGGGGTCCCTCCTACAGGCTACAGTCCCTCGAGGTGAACCCGCTCCACTGTGGGCTCTTCACAGGCCACAGTTCTCTCGGGAATTATCCACTTTCTCTGGTGCTGGGTCCTCCACGGGCTGCAGGGCTTACCTTCTCCACCATGGCCTTCTCCGTAGGCTGCAGGGGAACCTCTGCTGTGCTGTGGTCTTCTCCGTGGGCTGCAGTGGAATCTCTGCTCTGGTGCCTGGACTACCGCCTCCCCCTTCTTCTTCCCCGACCATGGTGTCTGCGGGGCTGGCTTCTCACACCGTTTGGTTCCCCAACGCCTATCCCAGTGTGGCAGTTGTGCCCTTTTTCAAATGCGTTTTGACAGAAGCTCCAGCAGCTTTGTCGATGGGCTCGGTTTTGGCCAGCACTGGGTCCATTTTGGAGCTGGCTGGAAGCAGCCCTATCTGGCACGGAGCGGGCCCGTGGGTCTTATCTGACCGAGGCCACGCATGCAGCCTCCTGGCTACCGAAACCAGGGCATGGATGCCAATGCACAGCGTGAGTCTTTGCCTTGCTAAATGGCGTGCCCTGCTCGTCCCTCATCAAGAAATCCAGGCGAGCTGCTGGAAGAGAGCGAAACGGAGAAGGCCTTGACGCTGTTCAGCGCTGTTCAGCACTGTTCAGCAAAGAGCTGCAACACTGGTGTGTTATCAACGCTGTGCTGGCCACAAGCCCCCAGCCACGCGGGCTGCTGTGCAGAAAATGAAGTCCATCCCGGCCAAAGCCAGTACAATGTACGTGGAAGTACTTTCCAGGCTTAGCGTCTCTGTCACCTCCCAGGGATCGTGGAGGGGCTGACCGGCCTGTAGTTCCCCAGGTCCTCCCTCTTGCCCTTCTTGAAAATAGGAGTGGCATTTGATTTCTTCCAGTCTTTGGGCACTTCCCCCAGTTTCGGTGACTGGTCAAAGATGGGTGGAGAGTGTCCTCGCACTGACATCTGCCAGCTCCGTTGGCACCCATGGGTGCCTGCCGTCAGGGCCCACGACTTACGCGTGTCCAGCTGGCGCAGGTGTTCCCTGACCTGACCCTCTTCCATCAAGGGTATGCCTGCCTGGCCCCAGGCTCGATCCCCCTCATCTCTGGCACCTGGCGTTCCCGAAGGCCGGTCGTGCTAGTAAAAGAGGAGGCGAAGGCGGCGTTCAGCCTTTTCCAATGTCCTGTGCGACCAGGTCCCCTGCCTCATTCAGCAGGGGGCCCAAATTTTCCCTGGTCTTCCTTTTCTCACCTATGTCATTACAGAAACCCTTCCTGCTGCCGCCGTTAACATCGCTCGCCAGAATCAATTCCACTGGGGCCTCCGCGTTCCAAATGGCATCTCTGCGTGCTCGGGCAGCGTCCCTGTAGTCCTGCCAGGTGACCTGTCCCTGCTTCCAGCCTCTGTATGCTTTTATTTCATGCCTGAGTTTTGCCAGGAGGTCCTTGTTCATCCCTGCAGGTCTCATGGCATTTTTGCCTGGCCACCTCTGGCCCCTGGAACGATACCATGTGTTTGTGCCTGAGCAGCTCACCCGCGGCCTCCATATCCATGAATTAGCACGGGAGCGGAGACAAGGAGCTCACATGCAGGTGCTTATTTTCACAGAATCACAGAATCATAGAATGGTTTGCGTTGGAAGGCACATTTAAAGGTCGTCTGGCCCAGCCCCCCTGCGATGAGGAGGGCCATCTTCAACCAGATGAGGTTGCTCAAGGCCCGGTCCGACCTGACCTTGAATGTTTCCACGGATGGGGCATCTCCCACCTCTCTGGGTGAGCTGTTCCAGTGTTTCACCACCCTCGCCGTAAAACATTTCTTCCTTATATCTAGCCTGAATGTACCCTCCCTTAGTTTAAACCCGTTACTCCTGGTCCTAGCACTGCAGGCCCTGCTAAAAAGTCTCTCCCCGTCTTTCTCCTAAGCGCCCTTGAAGCACTGAAAGGCCGCAAGAAGGTCTCCCCGCAGCCTTCTCTTCTCCAGGCGGAACAAGCCCAACCCTCTCGGCCTGTCCTCGTAGGAGAGGGGCTCCAGCCCTCGCATCATTTCTGTGGCCGTTTTGTGCACCCCTGAACTGAGGCGGGAGGAATGCCACCTCGTGTGCATTTGTGGCAGGCGTGTGAGATAGCCGAGTCCCCTTCCAGCCGCAAGCCTACAGAGCCAGGATGAGACAGCTCAGCTGACCTAGCTGAATCCCTTTCCTCTGCAAGGGTAAAGGAGATCCCTGCGTGTCACTGCCTGGGAGCCGTGTCGGTTGACGTGTCGTGGTTTAACCCCAGCCAGCAGCTAAGCACCGTGCAGCCGCTCGCTCACTGCCCCTGCCCTGGTGGGATGGGGGGCTAGGATCGGAGGAGTAAGAGTGAGAAAACTCCTGCGTCGAGATAAGAACAGTTTACGAATTGAAATAAAGTAAAATAGTAACGATAATAATAATGATGAGCCAGTGGAAGCAGGGACAGTGCTGTGTCCTGGGAAGAGTAGAGGGAAGCTGCCTGGTTGTGTAGGGAAGGGGGTCAGGAAGGCCAAGGCGCAGCTGGAGCTGAATTTGGCAAGGGATGTAAAGACTAACAAGAAGGGCTTCTACAGGTATGTCAACCAGAAAAGGCAGGTTAAAGGAAGCGTACCCCCCCTGTGATGAACAAGAACGGCGACCTAGTATCAACAGGCGAGGAGACAGCGGAGGTGCTCGACAACTTCTTTGCCTCAGTCTTCACCGGCAACCTCTCTCCTTGCCCCTCCCGAGTCGACGGACCGCAAGATGGGGCCCAGGGGGGCAAAGCCCCTCCCGCTGTAAGGGAAGTTCCGTTTCGAGACCACCTGAGGAACGTGAATGTGCACAAGTCTATGGGACCTGATGAGATGCATCGCAGAGTCCTGAGGGAACTGGCTGATGGAGTTGCCAAGGCACTCTCCATGACATTTGACAAGTGATGGCAGTCAGGTGAAGTCCCTGGTGACTGGAAGAAGGGGAATGTTGTGCCCATTTTTAAAAAGGGAAGAAAGGAGGACCCTGGGAAGTACCGCCCTGTCAGCCTCACCTCTGTGCCTGGGAAGATCATGGAACAGATCCTCCTAGAAGCTACGCTCAAGCCCATGGAAGACAGGGAGGTGATTCGAGACAGGCAGCACGGCTTCACCAAGGGCAAGTCCTGCCTGACCAAGCCAGTGGCTTTCTATGAAGGAGTGGCTGCATCAGTGGGCAAGGGAAAAGCCACGGGTGTCATCTCTTTGGACTCCTGTAAAGCGTTCGCCACAGTCCCCCACAACACCCTTCTCTCTAAATTGGGGAGATACGGGTTTGATGGGTGGGCTGTTCGGTGGATAGGGAATGGGGTAGTGTTCTACGGCTCGATGTCCGCATGGAGACCGGTGACAAGTGGAGTCCCTCAGGGGCCCGTACTGGGACCGGTGCCGTTTCAGATCTTCCTCAGTGACATAGAGAGCGGGATCGAGTGCACCCTCAGCAAGTTTGCCGACGACACCAAGCCGAGCGGTGCAGTTGACACGCCAGAAGGACGAGATGTCGTCCAAAGGGACCCGGACAAGCTGGAGAGGTGGGCCTGTGCGACCCTCGTGAGGTTCACCGAGGCCAAGTGCAAGGTCGTGCACCTGGGACGGGGCAACCCCCGATATCAATGCAGGCTGGGGGGATGAAGGCATTGGGAGCAGCCCTGCGGAGAAAGACTTGGGGGTACGGGTGGATGAAAAGCTGGACATGAGCCGGCAATGTGCGCTTGCAGCCCAGAAAGCCGACCGTATGCCGGGCTGCATCAAAAGAAGCGTGGGCAGCAGGTCGAGGGAGGGGATTCTGCCCCTCTAGTCTGCTCTGGTGAGACGTCACGCGGAGCACTGCGTCCAGCTCTGGAGCCCTCAGCAGAAGAAGGACATGGAGCCGTTGGAGCGGGTCCAGAGGAGGGCCACAAAAATGATGCGAGGGCTGGAGCCCCTCTCCTACGAGGCCAGGCTGAGAGAGTTGGGGTTGTTCCGCCTGGAGAAGAGAAGGCTGCGGGGAGACCTTCTTGTGGCCTTTCAGTGCTTCAAGGGGGCTTATGAGAAAGACGGGGAGAGACTTTTTAGCAGGGCCTGTAGTGCTAGGTCAAGGAGTAATGGTTTTAAACTGAAGAGGAATAGATTTAGAGTGGATATAAGGAAGAAATTGTTTCCAATGAGGGTGGTGAAGCACTGGAAGGCGTTGCCCAGAGAGGCAGTGGAGGCCCCATCCCTGGAAACATTCCAGGTCAGGTTGGACGGGTCTCTGAGCAACCCGATCTGGTTAAAGCTGTCCCTGCTCACTGCAGGGGGGTTGGGCTAGATGACCTCTAAAGGTCCCTTCCGACCCAAAGCATCTGTCACTGTGTTCGTGACGGGCGGGCAGGGTTCTGTAGCAGCTCGAGGTTGCAAGAGGGGAGCCCAGCAGCTGGCTGGAGCTCACGAGCAGGACTGTCTTCCTCAGTGCAGGGCCCGATGTCTGCGAGGGGCTGCAGCTGGTCTGGAGAGTCCGGTGTGGTGGGTGAGTGTATTTGGGCACAGCCCTGCCAGCTGTCCTGGGCACATCAGCGGTGTGCCTGCGACGGAGCTCCGGAGGGAGGCTGCTGCCGTTCAGGCCTCAGGTCCAGGGAGTGCGTGTCCCCGGGACTGGGGGGACGGTGGCCTGTGGTCCGGGAACCGAGGGCCAGGTGAGGGAGGGGCGTGAGGATGGGAGCAGTGTGCACACCATGAGGAATGACAAAGAGGAGAGAGAGAAGGTCTTTGCGGAGACCCCACGAAGGAGAGCTCCCAGTTGCTGTGGAGCAGGGAAGGAGGGGCAGGTGGAGAGCCCGCCAAAGCAGCAGCGAATGGAGAGTCCTGCCCAGGGGAAGGCTGTGGGCTTGTGGTGCAAGAGGAAGGCTCCTTCTACGGCACAGATGTGCAGCTGCAGAGCAGGGGCAGCGCTCTGGCAAGAGGCGAAGGAGCAAGGAGGGCCGGGGCAGGCTGGAATGTGGCAGGCAGGCTGTGCAAAAGCGTGAGGGAGAAAAGCATTGCTGAAGCCCGGGGTTGAACCAGGGACCTTTAGATCTTCAGTCTAACGCTCTCCCAGCTGAGCTACTCCAGCCCTGCCCCAGCAGCCCTTGTCCCTGTGGCACCCGTGCCAGGCCAGAGGCTGACGGGCACGAGGAGCGTTGCTGGGGCAGGTTCGCAGGGAGAAGCTGTGCCCAGCCCTGGGCAGAGGGGCCCTGGCCTCTCTCTGCCTCCATGGCCAGGTGGGCTCCAGATTTGGGTGGATGGCAGCTTGCACCGGGCATGCCAAAACGCGTGTGGGACTTGAGCGCAAACGTGACGGTGGCAAAGCGAGTGGGCAGGCCGGGCAGGTGTAACCGCAAAGGCTGACGGTGGAAGAGGTGTGGGGCTGTTGGAAGACCTTGTCTCCTTCCCTGGCCATGGAAGGCCTCCTCCCCACCCTCTCTTTCCCCAGCTCAACTTCCCTCCTTTGCTCCCAACTCTTCTACCTCGTCCCTGCCGAGCAGCGCCAGGGGATGGGGAATGGGGGTTGTGGTCGGCCCACAGCGGTTCCTGTCTGCTGCTCCTTCCTTCTTTCTCACACTGTCCCCATGGGGTCCCTCCTACAGGCTACAGTCCCTCGAGGTGAACCCGCTCCACTGTGGGCTCTTCACAGGCCACAGTTCTCTCGGGAATTATCCACTTTCTCTGGTGCTGGGTCCTCCACGGGCTGCAGGGCTTACCTTCTCCACCATGGCCTTCTCCGTAGGCTGCAGGGGAACCTCTGCTGTGCTGTGGTCTTCTCCGTGGGCTGCAGTGGAATCTCTGCTCTGGTGCCTGGACTACCGCCTCCCCCTTCTTCTTCCCCGACCATGGTGTCTGCGGGGCTGGCTTCTCACACCGTTTGGTTCCCCAACGCCTATCCCAGTGTGGCAGTTGTGCCCTTTTTCAAATGCGTTTTGACAGAAGCTCCAGCAGCTTTGTCGATGGGCTCGGTTTTGGCCAGCACTGGGTCCATTTTGGAGCTGGCTGGAAGCAGCCCTATCTGGCACGGAGCGGGCCCGTGGGTCTTATCTGACCGAGGCCACGCATGCAGCCTCCTGGCTACCGAAACCAGGGCATGGATGCCAATGCACAGCGTGAGTCTTTGCCTTGCTAAATGGCGTGCCCTGCTCGTCCCTCATCAAGAAATCCAGGCGAGCTGCTGGAAGAGAGCGAAACGGAGAAGGCCTTGATGCTGTTCAGCGCTGTTCAGCAAAGAGCTGCAACACTGGTGTGTTATCAACGCTGTGCTGGCCACAAGCCCCCAGCCACGCGGGCTGCTGTGCAGAAAATGAAGTCCATCCCGGCCAAAGCCAGTACAATGTACGTGGAAGTACTTTCCAGGCTTAGCGTCTCTGTCACCTCCCAGGGATCGTGGAGGGGCTGACCGGCCTGTAGTTCCCCAGGTCCTCCCTCTTGCCCTTCTTGAAAATAGGAGTGGCATTTGATTTCTTCCAGTCTTTGGGCACTTCCCCCAGTTTCGGTGACTGGTCAAAGATGGGTGGAGAGTGTCCTCGCACTGACATCTGCCAGCTCCGTCGGCACCCATGGGTGCCTGCCGTCAGGGCCCACGACTTACGCGTGTCCAGCTGGCGCAGGTGTTCCCTGACCTGACCCTCTTCCATCAAGGGTATGCCTGCCTGGCCCCAGGCTCGATCCCCCTCATCTCTGGCACCTGGCGTTCCCGAAGGCCGGTCGTGCTAGTAAAAGAGGAGGCGAAGGCGGCGTTCAGCCTTTTCCAATGTCCTGTGCGACCAGGTCCCCCGCCTCATTCAGCAGGGGGCCCAAATTTTCCCTGGTCTTCCTTTTCTCACCTATGTCATTACAGAAACCCTTCCTGCTGCCGCCGTTAACATCGCTCGCCAGAATCAATTCCACTGGGGCCTCCGCGTTCCAAATGGCATCTCTGCGTGCTCGGGCAGCGTCCCTGTAGTCCTGCCAGGTGACCTGTCCCTGCTTCCAGCCTCTGTATGCTTTTATTTCATGCCTGAGTTTTGCCAGGAGGTCCTTGTTCATCCCTGCAGGTCTCATGGCATTTTTGCCTGGCCACCTCTGGCCCCTGGAACGATACCATGTGTTTGTGCCTGAGCAGCTCACCCGCGGCCTCCATATCCATGAATTAGCACGGGAGCGGAGACAAGGAGCTCACATGCAGGTGCTTATTTTCACAGAATCACAGAATCATAGAATGGTTTGCGTTGGAAGGCACATTTAAAGGTCGTCTGGCCCAGCCCCCCTGCGATGAGGAGGGCCATCTTCAACCAGATGAGGTTGCTCAAGGCCCGGTCCGACCTGACCTTGAATGTTTCCACGGATGGGGCATCTCCCACCTCTCTGGGTGAGCTGTTCCAGTGTTTCACCACCCTCGCCGTAAAACATTTCTTCCTTATATCTAGCCTGAATGTACCCTCCCTTAGTTTAAACCCGTTACTCCTGGTCCTAGCACTGCAGGCCCTGCTAAAAAGTCTCTCCCCGTCTTTCTCCTAAGCGCCCTTGAAGCACTGAAAGGCCGCAAGAAGGTCTCCCCGCAGCCTTCTCTTCTCCAGGCGGAACAAGCCCAACCCTCTCGGCCTGTCCTCGTAGGAGAGGGGCTCCAGCCCTCGCATCATTTCTGTGGCCGTTTTGTGCACCCCTGAACTGAGGCGGGAGGAATGCCACCTCGTGTGCATTTGTGGCAGGCGTGTGAGATAGCCGAGTCCCCTTCCAGCCGCAAGCCTACAGAGCCAGGATGAGACAGCTCAGCTGACCTAGCTGAATCCCTTTCCTCTGCAAGGGTAAAGGAGATCCCTGCGTGTCACTGCCTGGGAGCCGTGTCGGTTGACGTGTCGTGGTTTAACCCCAGCCAGCAGCTAAGCACCGTGCAGCCGCTCGCTCACTGCCCCTGCCCTGGTGGGATGGGGGGCTAGGATCGGAGGAGTAAGAGTGAGAAAACTCCTGCGTCGAGATAAGAACAGTTTACGAATTGAAATAAAGTAAAATAGTAACGATAATAATAATGATGAGCCAGTGGAAGCAGGGACAGTGCTGTGTCCTGGGAAGAGTAGAGGGAAGCTGCCTGGTTGTGTAGGGAAGGGGGTCAGGAAGGCCAAGGCGCAGCTGGAGCTGAATTTGGCAAGGGATGTAAAGACTAACAAGAAGGGCTTCTACAGGTATGTCAACCAGAAAAGGCAGGTTAAAGGAAGCGTACCCCCCCTGTGATGAACAAGAACGGCGACCTAGTATCAACAGGCGAGGAGACAGCGGAGGTGCTCGACAACTTCTTTGCCTCAGTCTTCACTGGCAACCTCTCTCCTTGCCCCTCCCGAGTCGACGGACCGCAAGATGGGGCCCAGGGGGGCAAAGCCCCTCCCGCTGTAAGGGAAGTTCCGTTTCAAGACCACCTGAGGAACGTGAATGTGCACAAGTCTATGGGACCTGATGAGATGCATCGCAGAGTCCTGAGGGAACTGGCTGATGGAGTTGCCAAGGCACTCTCCATGACATTTGACAAGTGATGGCAGTCAGGTGAAGTCCCTGGTGACTGGAAGAAGGGGAATGTTGTGCCCATTTTTAAAAAGGGAAGAAAGGAGGACCCTGGGAAGTACCGCCCTGTCAGCCTCACCTCTGTGCCTGGGAAGATCATGGAACAGATCCTCCTAGAAGCTACGCTCAAGCCCATGGAAGACAGGGAGGTGATTTGAGACAGGCAGCACGGCTTCACCAAGGGCAAGTCCTGCCTGACCAAGCCAGTGGCTTTCTATGAAGGAGTGGCTGCATCAGTGGGCAAGGGAAAAGCCACGGGTGTCATCTCTTTGGACTCCTGTAAAGCGTTCGCCACAGTCCCCCACAACACCCTTCTCTCTAAATTGGGGAGATACGGGTTTGATGGGTGGGCTGTTCGGTGGATAGGGAATGGGGTAGTGTTCTACGGCTCGATGTCCGCATGGAGACCGGTGACAAGTGGAGTCCCTCAGGGGCCCGTACTGGGACCGGTGCCGTTTCAGATCTTCCTCAGTGACATAGAGAGCGGGATCGAGTGCACCCTCAGCAAGTTTGCCGACGACACCAAGCCGAGCGGTGCAGTTGACACGCCAGAAGGACGAGATGTCGTCCAAAGGGACCCGGACAAGCTGGAGAGGTGGGCCTGTGCGACCCTCGTGAGGTTCACCGAGGCCAAGTGCAAGGTCGTGCACCTGGGACGGGGCAACCCCCGATATCAATGCAGGCTGGGGGGACGAAGGCATTGGGAGCAGCCCTGCGGAGAAAGACTTGGGGGTACGGGTGGATGAAAAGCTGGACATGAGCCGGCAATGTGCGCTTGCAGCCCAGAAAGCCGACCGTATGCCGGGCTGCATCAAAAGAAGCGTGGGCAGCAGGTCGAGGGAGGGGATTCTGCCCCTCTAGTCTGCTCTGGTGAGACGTCACGCGGAGCACTGCGTCCAGCTCTGGAGCCCTCAGCAGAAGAAGGACATGGAGCCGTTGGAGCGGGTCCAGAGGAGGGCCACAAAAATGATGCGAGGGCTGGAGCCCCTCTCCTACGAGGCCAGGCTGAGAGAGTTGGGGTTGTTCCGCCTGGAGAAGAGAAGGCTGCGGGGAGACCTTCTTGTGGCCTTTCAGTGCTTCAAGGGGGCTTATGAGAAAGACGGGGAGAGACTTTTTAGCAGGGCCTGTAGTGCTAGGTCAAGGAGTAATGGTTTTAAACTGAAGAGGAATAGATTTAGAGTGGATATAAGGAAGAAATTGTTTCCAATGAGGGTGGTGAAGCACTGGAAGGCGTTGCCCAGAGAGGCAGTGGAGGCCCCATCCCTGGAAACATTCCAGGTCAGGTTGGACGGGTCTCTGAGCAACCCGATCTGGTTAAAGCTGTCCCTGCTCACTGCAGGGGGGTTGGGCTAGATGACCTCTAAAGGTCCCTTCCGACCCAAAGCATCTGTCACTGTGTTCGTGACGGGCGGGCAGGGTTCTGTAGCAGCTCGAGGTTGCAAGAGGGGAGCCCAGCAGCTGGCTGGAGCTCACGAGCAGGACTGTCTTCCTCAGTGCAGGGCCCGATGTCTGCGAGGGGCTGCAGCTGGTCTGGAGAGTCCGGTGTGGTGGGTGAGTGTATTTGGGCACAGCCCTGCCAGCTGTCCTGGGCACATCAGCGGTGTGCCTGCGACGGAGCTCCGGAGGGAGGCTGCTGCCGTTCAGGCCTCAGGTCCAGGGAGTGCGTGTCCCCGGGACTGGGGGGACGGTGGCCTGTGGTCCGGGAACCGAGGGCCAGGTGAGGGAGGGGCGTGAGGATGGGAGCAGTGTGCACACCATGAGGAATGACAAAGAGGAGAGAGAGAAGGTCTTTGCGGAGACCCCACGAAGGAGAGCTCCCAGTTGCTGTGGAGCAGGGAAGGAGGGGCAGGTGGAGAGCCCGCCAAAGCAGCAGCGAATGGAGAGTCCTGCCCAGGGGAAGGCTGTGGGCTTGTGGTGCAAGAGGAAGGCTCCTTCTACGGCACAGATGTGCAGCTGCAGAGCAGGGGCAGCGCTGTGGCAAGAGGCGAAGGAGCAAGGAGGGCCGGGGCAGGCTGGAATGTGGCAGGCAGGCTGTGCAAAAGCGTGAGGGAGAAAAGCATTGCTGAAGCCCGGGGTTGAACCAGGGACCTTTAGATCTTCAGTCTAACGCTCTCCCAGCTGAGCTACTCCAGCCCTGCCCCAGCAGCCCTTGTCCCTGTGGCACCCGTGCCAGGCCAGAGGCTGACGGGCACGAGGAGCGTTGCTGGGGCAGGTTCGCAGGGAGAAGCTGTGCCCAGCCCTGGGCAGAGGGGCCCTGGCCTCTCTCTGCCTCCATGGCCAGGTGGGCTCCAGATTTGGGTGGATGGCAGCTTGCACCGGGCATGCCAAAACGCGTGTGGGACTTGAGCGCAAACGTGACGGTGGCAAAGCGAGTGGGCAGGCCGGGCAGGTGTAACCGCAAAGGCTGACGGTGGAAGAGGTGTGGGGCTGTTGGAAGACCTTGTCTCCTTCCCTGGCCATGGAAGGCCTCCTCCCCACCCTCTCTTTCCCCAGCTCAACTTCCCTCCTTTGCTCCCAACTCTTCTACCTCGTCCCTGCCGAGCAGCGCCAGGGGATGGGGAATGGGGGTTGTGGTCGGCCCACAGCGGTTCCTGTCTGCTGCTCCTTCCTTCTTTCTCACACTGTCCCCATGGGGTCCCTCCTACAGGCTACAGTCCCTCGAGGTGAACCCGCTCCACTGTGGGCTCTTCACAGGCCACAGTTCTCTCGGGAATTATCCACTTTCTCTGGTGCTGGGTCCTCCACGGGCTGCAGGGCTTACCTTCTCCACCATGGCCTTCTCCGTAGGCTGCAGGGGAACCTCTGCTGTGCTGTGGTCTTCTCCGTGGGCTGCAGTGGAATCTCTGCTCTGGTGCCTGGACTACCGCCTCCCCCTTCTTCTTCCCCGACCATGGTGTCTGCGGGGCTGGCTTCTCACACCGTTTGGTTCCCCAACGCCTATCCCAGTGTGGCAGTTGTGCCCTTTTTCAAATGCGTTTTGACAGAAGCTCCAGCAGCTTTGTCGATGGGCTCGGTTTTGGCCAGCACTGGGTCCATTTTGGAGCTGGCTGGAAGCAGCCCTATCTGGCACGGAGCGGGCCCGTGGGTCTTATCTGACCGAGGCCACGCATGCAGCCTCCTGGCTACCGAAACCAGGGCATGGATGCCAATGCACAGCGTGAGTCTTTGCCTTGCTAAATGGCGTGCCCTGCTCGTCCCTCATCAAGAAATCCAGGCGAGCTGCTGGAAGAGAGCGAAACGGAGAAGGCCTTGATGCTGTTCAGCGCTGTTCAGCAAAGAGCTGCAACACTGGTGTGTTATCAACGCTGTGCTGGCCACAAGCCCCCAGCCACGCGGGCTGCTGTGCAGAAAATGAAGTCCATCCCGGCCAAAGCCAGTACAATGTACGTGGAAGTACTTTCCAGGCTTAGCGTCTCTGTCACCTCCCAGGGATCGTGGAGGGGCTGACCGGCCTGTAGTTCCCCAGGTCCTCCCTCTTGCCCTTCTTGAAAATAGGAGTGGCATTTGATTTCTTCCAGTCTTTGGGCACTTCCCCCAGTTTCGGTGACTGGTCAAAGATGGGTGGAGAGTGTCCTCGCACTGACATCTGCCAGCTCCGTCGGCACCCATGGGTGCCTGCCGTCAGGGCCCACGACTTACGCGTGTCCAGCTGGCGCAGGTGTTCCCTGACCTGACCCTCTTCCATCAAGGGTATGCCTGCCTGGCCCCAGGCTCGATCCCCCTCATCTCTGGCACCTGGCGTTCCCGAAGGCCGGTCGTGCTAGTAAAAGAGGAGGCGAAGGCGGCGTTCAGCCTTTTCCAATGTCCTGTGCGACCAGGTCCCCCGCCTCATTCAGCAGGGGGCCCAAATTTTCCCTGGTCTTCCTTTTCTCACCTATGTCATTACAGAAACCCTTCCTGCTGCCGCCGTTAACATCGCTCGCCAGAATCAATTCCACTGGGGCCTCCGCGTTCCAAATGGCATCTCTGCGTGCTCGGGCAGCGTCCCTGTAGTCCTGCCAGGTGACCTGTCCCTGCTTCCAGCCTCTGTATGCTTTTATTTCATGCCTGAGTTTTGCCAGGAGGTCCTTGTTCATCCCTGCAGGTCTCATGGCATTTTTGCCTGGCCACCTCTGGCCCCTGGAACGATACCATGTGTTTGTGCCTGAGCAGCTCACCCGCGGCCTCCATATCCATGAATTAGCACGGGAGCGGAGACAAGGAGCTCACATGCAGGTGCTTATTTTCACAGAATCACAGAATCATAGAATGGTTTGCGTTGGAAGGCACATTTAAAGGTCGTCTGGCCCAGCCCCCCTGCGATGAGGAGGGCCATCTTCAACCAGATGAGGTTGCTCAAGGCCCGGTCCGACCTGACCTTGAATGTTTCCACGGATGGGGCATCTCCCACCTCTCTGGGTGAGCTGTTCCAGTGTTTCACCACCCTCGCCGTAAAACATTTCTTCCTTATATCTAGCCTGAATGTACCCTCCCTTAGTTTAAACCCGTTACTCCTGGTCCTAGCACTGCAGGCCCTGCTAAAAAGTCTCTCCCCGTCTTTCTCCTAAGCGCCCTTGAAGCACTGAAAGGCCGCAAGAAGGTCTCCCCGCAGCCTTCTCTTCTCCAGGCGGAACAAGCCCAACCCTCTCGGCCTGTCCTCGTAGGAGAGGGGCTCCAGCCCTCGCATCATTTCTGTGGCCGTTTTGTGCACCCCTGAACTGAGGCGGGAGGAATGCCACCTCGTGTGCATTTGTGGCAGGCGTGTGAGATAGCCGAGTCCCCTTCCAGCCGCAAGCCTACAGAGCCAGGATGAGACAGCTCAGCTGACCTAGCTGAATCCCTTTCCTCTGCAAGGGTAAAGGAGATCCCTGCGTGTCACTGCCTGGGAGCCGTGTCGGTTGACGTGTCGTGGTTTAACCCCAGCCAGCAGCTAAGCACCGTGCAGCCGCTCGCTCACTGCCCCTGCCCTGGTGGGATGGGGGGCTAGGATCGGAGGAGTAAGAGTGAGAAAACTCCTGCGTCGAGATAAGAACAGTTTACGAATTGAAATAAAGTAAAATAGTAACGATAATAATAATGATGAGCCAGTGGAAGCAGGGACAGTGCTGTGTCCTGGGAAGAGTAGAGGGAAGCTGCCTGGTTGTGTAGGGAAGGGGGTCAGGAAGGCCAAGGCGCAGCTGGAGCTGAATTTGGCAAGGGATGTAAAGACTAACAAGAAGGGCTTCTACAGGTATGTCAACCAGAAAAGGCAGGTTAAAGGAAGCGTACCCCCCCTGTGATGAACAAGAACGGCGACCTAGTATCAACAGGCGAGGAGACAGCGGAGGTGCTCGACAACTTCTTTGCCTCAGTCTTCACCGGCAACCTCTCTCCTTGCCCCTCCCGAGTCGACGGACCGCAAGATGGGGCCCAGGGGGGCAAAGCCCCTCCCGCTGTAAGGGAAGTTCCGTTTCGAGACCACCTGAGGAACGTGAATGTGCACAAGTCTATGGGACCTGATGAGATGCATCGCAGAGTCCTGAGGGAACTGGCTGATGGAGTTGCCAAGGCACTCTCCATGACATTTGACAAGTGATGGCAGTCAGGTGAAGTCCCTGGTGACTGGAAGAAGGGGAATGTTGTGCCCATTTTTAAAAAGGGAAGAAAGGAGGACCCTGGGAAGTACCGCCCTGTCAGCCTCACCTCTGTGCCTGGGAAGATCATGGAACAGATCCTCCTAGAAGCTACGCTCAAGCCCATGGAAGACAGGGAGGTGATTTGAGACAGGCAGCACGGCTTCACCAAGGGCAAGTCCTGCCTGACCAAGCCAGTGGCTTTCTATGAAGGAGTGGCTGCATCAGTGGGCAAGGGAAAAGCCACGGGTGTCATCTCTTTGGACTCCTGTAAAGCGTTCGCCACAGTCCCCCACAACACCCTTCTCTCTAAATTGGGGAGATACGGGTTTGATGGGTGGGCTGTTCGGTGGATAGGGAATGGGGTAGTGTTCTACGGCTCGATGTCCGCATGGAGACCGGTGACAAGTGGAGTCCCTCAGGGGCCCGTACTGGGACCGGTGCCGTTTCAGATCTTCCTCAGTGACATAGAGAGCGGGATCGAGTGCACCCTCAGCAAGTTTGCCGACGACACCAAGCCGAGCGGTGCAGTTGACACGCCAGAAGGACGAGATGTCGTCCAAAGGGACCCGGACAAGCTGGAGAGGTGGGCCTGTGCGACCCTCGTGAGGTTCACCGAGGCCAAGTGCAAGGTCGTGCACCTGGGACGGGGCAACCCCCGATATCAATGCAGGCTGGGGGGACGAAGGCATTGGGAGCAGCCCTGCGGAGAAAGACTTGGGGGTACGGGTGGATGAAAAGCTGGACATGAGCCGGCAATGTGCGCTTGCAGCCCAGAAAGCCGACCGTATGCCGGGCTGCATCAAAAGAAGCGTGGGCAGCAGGTCGAGGGAGGGGATTCTGCCCCTCTAGTCTGCTCTGGTGAGACGTCACGCGGAGCACTGCGTCCAGCTCTGGAGCCCTCAGCAGAAGAAGGACATGGAGCCGTTGGAGCGGGTCCAGAGGAGGGCCACAAAAATGATGCGAGGGCTGGAGCCCCTCTCCTACGAGGCCAGGCTGAGAGAGTTGGGGTTGTTCCGCCTGGAGAAGAGAAGGCTGCGGGGAGACCTTCTTGTGGCCTTTCAGTGCTTCAAGGGGGCTTATGAGAAAGACGGGGAGAGACTTTTTAGCAGGGCCTGTAGTGCTAGGTCAAGGAGTAATGGTTTTAAACTGAAGAGGAATAGATTTAGAGTGGATATAAGGAAGAAATTGTTTCCAATGAGGGTGGTGAAGCACTGGAAGGCGTTGCCCAGAGAGGCAGTGGAGGCCCCATCCCTGGAAACATTCCAGGTCAGGTTGGACGGGTCTCTGAGCAACCCGATCTGGTTAAAGCTGTCCCTGCTCACTGCAGGGGGGTTGGGCTAGATGACCTCTAAAGGTCCCTTCCGACCCAAAGCATCTGTCACTGTGTTCGTGACGGGCGGGCAGGGTTCTGTAGCAGCTCGAGGTTGCAAGAGGGGAGCCCAGCAGCTGGCTGGAGCTCACGAGCAGGACTGTCTTCCTCAGTGCAGGGCCCGATGTCTGCGAGGGGCTGCAGCTGGTCTGGAGAGTCCGGTGTGGTGGGTGAGTGTATTTGGGCACAGCCCTGCCAGCTGTCCTGGGCACATCAGCGGTGTGCCTGCGACGGAGCTCCGGAGGGAGGCTGCTGCCGTTCAGGCCTCAGGTCCAGGGAGTGCGTGTCCCCGGGACTGGGGGGACGGTGGCCTGTGGTCCGGGAACCGAGGGCCAGGTGAGGGAGGGGCGTGAGGATGGGAGCAGTGTGCACACCATGAGGAATGACAAAGAGGAGAGAGAGAAGGTCTTTGCGGAGACCCCACGAAGGAGAGCTCCCAGTTGCTGTGGAGCAGGGAAGGAGGGGCAGGTGGAGAGCCCGCCAAAGCAGCAGCGAATGGAGAGTCCTGCCCAGGGGAAGGCTGTGGGCTTGTGGTGCAAGAGGAAGGCTCCTTCTACGGCACAGATGTGCAGCTGCAGAGCAGGGGCAGCGCTGTGGCAAGAGGCGAAGGAGCAAGGAGGGCCGGGGCAGGCTGGAATGTGGCAGGCAGGCTGTGCAAAAGCGTGAGGGAGAAAAGCATTGCTGAAGCCCGGGGTTGAACCAGGGACCTTTAGATCTTCAGTCTAACGCTCTCCCAGCTGAGCTACTCCAGCCCTGCCCCAGCAGCCCTTGTCCCTGTGGCACCCGTGCCAGGCCAGAGGCTGACGGGCACGAGGAGCGTTGCTGGGGCAGGTTCGCAGGGAGAAGCTGTGCCCAGCCCTGGGCAGAGGGGCCCTGGCCTCTCTCTGCCTCCATGGCCAGGTGGGCTCCAGATTTGGGTGGATGGCAGCTTGCACCGGGCATGCCAAAACGCGTGTGGGACTTGAGCGCAAACGTGACGGTGGCAAAGCGAGTGGGCAGGCCGGGCAGGTGTAACCGCAAAGGCTGACGGTGGAAGAGGTGTGGGGCTGTTGGAAGACCTTGTCTCCTTCCCTGGCCATGGAAGGCCTCCTCCCCACCCTCTCTTTCCCCAGCTCAACTTCCCTCCTTTGCTCCCAACTCTTCTACCTCGTCCCTGCCGAGCAGCGCCAGGGGATGGGGAATGGGGGTTGTGGTCGGCCCACAGCGGTTCCTGTCTGCTGCTCCTTCCTTCTTTCTCACACTGTCCCCATGGGGTCCCTCCTACAGGCTACAGTCCCTCGAGGTGAACCCGCTCCACTGTGGGCTCTTCACAGGCCACAGTTCTCTCGGGAATTATCCACTTTCTCTGGTGCTGGGTCCTCCACGGGCTGCAGGGCTTACCTTCTCCACCATGGCCTTCTCCGTAGGCTGCAGGGGAACCTCTGCTGTGCTGTGGTCTTCTCCGTGGGCTGCAGTGGAATCTCTGCTCTGGTGCCTGGACTACCGCCTCCCCCTTCTTCTTCCCCGACCATGGTGTCTGCGGGGCTGGCTTCTCACACCGTTTGGTTCCCCAACGCCTATCCCAGTGTGGCAGTTGTGCCCTTTTTCAAATGCGTTTTGACAGAAGCTCCAGCAGCTTTGTCGATGGGCTCGGTTTTGGCCAGCACTGGGTCCATTTTGGAGCTGGCTGGAAGCAGCCCTATCTGGCACGGAGCGGGCCCGTGGGTCTTATCTGACCGAGGCCACGCATGCAGCCTCCTGGCTACCGAAACCAGGGCATGGATGCCAATGCACAGCGTGAGTCTTTGCCTTGCTAAATGGCGTGCCCTGCTCGTCCCTCATCAAGAAATCCAGGCGAGCTGCTGGAAGAGAGCGAAACGGAGAAGGCCTTGATGCTGTTCAGCGCTGTTCAGCAAAGAGCTGCAACACTGGTGTGTTATCAACGCTGTGCTGGCCACAAGCCCCCAGCCACGCGGGCTGCTGTGCAGAAAATGAAGTCCATCCCGGCCAAAGCCAGTACAATGTACGTGGAAGTACTTTCCAGGCTTAGCGTCTCTGTCACCTCCCAGGGATCGTGGAGGGGCTGACCGGCCTGTAGTTCCCCAGGTCCTCCCTCTTGCCCTTCTTGAAAATAGGAGTGGCATTTGATTTCTTCCAGTCTTTGGGCACTTCCCCCAGTTTCGGTGACTGGTCAAAGATGGGTGGAGAGTGTCCTCGCACTGACATCTGCCAGCTCCGTCGGCACCCATGGGTGCCTGCCGTCAGGGCCCACGACTTACGCGTGTCCAGCTGGCGCAGGTGTTCCCTGACCTGACCCTCTTCCATCAAGGGTATGCCTGCCTGGCCCCAGGCTCGATCCCCCTCATCTCTGGCACCTGGCGTTCCCGAAGGCCGGTCGTGCTAGTAAAAGAGGAGGCGAAGGCGGCGTTCAGCCTTTTCCAATGTCCTGTGCGACCAGGTCCCCCGCCTCATTCAGCAGGGGGCCCAAATTTTCCCTGGTCTTCCTTTTCTCACCTATGTCATTACAGAAACCCTTCCTGCTGCCGCCGTTAACATCGCTCGCCAGAATCAATTCCACTGGGGCCTCCGCGTTCCAAATGGCATCTCTGCGTGCTCGGGCAGCGTCCCTGTAGTCCTGCCAGGTGACCTGTCCCTGCTTCCAGCCTCTGTATGCTTTTATTTCATGCCTGAGTTTTGCCAGGAGGTCCTTGTTCATCCCTGCAGGTCTCATGGCATTTTTGCCTGGCCACCTCTGGCCCCTGGAACGATACCATGTGTTTGTGCCTGAGCAGCTCACCCGCGGCCTCCATATCCATGAATTAGCACGGGAGCGGAGACAAGGAGCTCACATGCAGGTGCTTATTTTCACAGAATCACAGAATCATAGAATGGTTTGCGTTGGAAGGCACATTTAAAGGTCGTCTGGCCCAGCCCCCCTGCGATGAGGAGGGCCATCTTCAACCAGATGAGGTTGCTCAAGGCCCGGTCCGACCTGACCTTGAATGTTTCCACGGATGGGGCATCTCCCACCTCTCTGGGTGAGCTGTTCCAGTGTTTCACCACCCTCGCCGTAAAACATTTCTTCCTTATATCTAGCCTGAATGTACCCTCCCTTAGTTTAAACCCGTTACTCCTGGTCCTAGCACTGCAGGCCCTGCTAAAAAGTCTCTCCCCGTCTTTCTCCTAAGCGCCCTTGAAGCACTGAAAGGCCGCAAGAAGGTCTCCCCGCAGCCTTCTCTTCTCCAGGCGGAACAAGCCCAACCCTCTCGGCCTGTCCTCGTAGGAGAGGGGCTCCAGCCCTCGCATCATTTCTGTGGCCGTTTTGTGCACCCCTGAACTGAGGCGGGAGGAATGCCACCTCGTGTGCATTTGTGGCAGGCGTGTGAGATAGCCGAGTCCCCTTCCAGCCGCAAGCCTACAGAGCCAGGATGAGACAGCTCAGCTGACCTAGCTGAATCCCTTTCCTCTGCAAGGGTAAAGGAGATCCCTGCGTGTCACTGCCTGGGAGCCGTGTCGGTTGACGTGTCGTGGTTTAACCCCAGCCAGCAGCTAAGCACCGTGCAGCCGCTCGCTCACTGCCCCTGCCCTGGTGGGATGGGGGGCTAGGATCGGAGGAGTAAGAGTGAGAAAACTCCTGCGTCGAGATAAGAACAGTTTACGAATTGAAATAAAGTAAAATAGTAACGATAATAATAATGATGAGCCAGTGGAAGCAGGGACAGTGCTGTGTCCTGGGAAGAGTAGAGGGAAGCTGCCTGGTTGTGTAGGGAAGGGGGTCAGGAAGGCCAAGGCGCAGCTGGAGCTGAATTTGGCAAGGGATGTAAAGACTAACAAGAAGGGCTTCTACAGGTATGTCAACCAGAAAAGGCAGGTTAAAGGAAGCGTACCCCCCCTGTGATGAACAAGAACGGCGACCTAGTATCAACAGGCGAGGAGACAGCGGAGGTGCTCGACAACTTCTTTGCCTCAGTCTTCACCGGCAACCTCTCTCCTTGCCCCTCCCGAGTCGACGGACCGCAAGATGGGGCCCAGGGGGGCAAAGCCCCTCCCGCTGTAAGGGAAGTTCCGTTTCGAGACCACCTGAGGAACGTGAATGTGCACAAGTCTATGGGACCTGATGAGATGCATCGCAGAGTCCTGAGGGAACTGGCTGATGGAGTTGCCAAGGCACTCTCCATGACATTTGACAAGTGATGGCAGTCAGGTGAAGTCCCTGGTGACTGGAAGAAGGGGAATGTTGTGCCCATTTTTAAAAAGGGAAGAAAGGAGGACCCTGGGAAGTACCGCCCTGTCAGCCTCACCTCTGTGCCTGGGAAGATCATGGAACAGATCCTCCTAGAAGCTACGCTCAAGCCCATGGAAGACAGGGAGGTGATTTGAGACAGGCAGCACGGCTTCACCAAGGGCAAGTCCTGCCTGACCAAGCCAGTGGCTTTCTATGAAGGAGTGGCTGCATCAGTGGGCAAGGGAAAAGCCACGGGTGTCATCTCTTTGGACTCCTGTAAAGCGTTCGCCACAGTCCCCCACAACACCCTTCTCTCTAAATTGGGGAGATACGGGTTTGATGGGTGGGCTGTTCGGTGGATAGGGAATGGGGTAGTGTTCTACGGCTCGATGTCCGCATGGAGACCGGTGACAAGTGGAGTCCCTCAGGGGCCCGTACTGGGACCGGTGCCGTTTCAGATCTTCCTCAGTGACATAGAGAGCGGGATCGAGTGCACCCTCAGCAAGTTTGCCGACGACACCAAGCCGAGCGGTGCAGTTGACACGCCAGAAGGACGAGATGTCGTCCAAAGGGACCCGGACAAGCTGGAGAGGTGGGCCTGTGCGACCCTCGTGAGGTTCACCGAGGCCAAGTGCAAGGTCGTGCACCTGGGACGGGGCAACCCCCGATATCAATGCAGGCTGGGGGGACGAAGGCATTGGGAGCAGCCCTGCGGAGAAAGACTTGGGGGTACGGGTGGATGAAAAGCTGGACATGAGCCGGCAATGTGCGCTTGCAGCCCAGAAAGCCGACCGTATGCCGGGCTGCATCAAAAGAAGCGTGGGCAGCAGGTCGAGGGAGGGGATTCTGCCCCTCTAGTCTGCTCTGGTGAGACGTCACGCGGAGCACTGCGTCCAGCTCTGGAGCCCTCAGCAGAAGAAGGACATGGAGCCGTTGGAGCGGGTCCAGAGGAGGGCCACAAAAATGATGCGAGGGCTGGAGCCCCTCTCCTACGAGGCCAGGCTGAGAGAGTTGGGGTTGTTCCGCCTGGAGAAGAGAAGGCTGCGGGGAGACCTTCTTGTGGCCTTTCAGTGCTTCAAGGGGGCTTATGAGAAAGACGGGGAGAGACTTTTTAGCAGGGCCTGTAGTGCTAGGTCAAGGAGTAATGGTTTTAAACTGAAGAGGAATAGATTTAGAGTGGATATAAGGAAGAAATTGTTTCCAATGAGGGTGGTGAAGCACTGGAAGGCGTTGCCCAGAGAGGCAGTGGAGGCCCCATCCCTGGAAACATTCCAGGTCAGGTTGGACGGGTCTCTGAGCAACCCGATCTGGTTAAAGCTGTCCCTGCTCACTGCAGGGGGGTTGGGCTAGATGACCTCTAAAGGTCCCTTCCGACCCAAAGCATCTGTCACTGTGTTCGTGACGGGCGGGCAGGGTTCTGTAGCAGCTCGAGGTTGCAAGAGGGGAGCCCAGCAGCTGGCTGGAGCTCACGAGCAGGACTGTCTTCCTCAGTGCAGGGCCCGATGTCTGCGAGGGGCTGCAGCTGGTCTGGAGAGTCCGGTGTGGTGGGTGAGTGTATTTGGGCACAGCCCTGCCAGCTGTCCTGGGCACATCAGCGGTGTGCCTGCGACGGAGCTCCGGAGGGAGGCTGCTGCCGTTCAGGCCTCAGGTCCAGGGAGTGCGTGTCCCCGGGACTGGGGGGACGGTGGCCTGTGGTCCGGGAACCGAGGGCCAGGTGAGGGAGGGGCGTGAGGATGGGAGCAGTGTGCACACCATGAGGAATGACAAAGAGGAGAGAGAGAAGGTCTTTGCGGAGACCCCACGAAGGAGAGCTCCCAGTTGCTGTGGAGCAGGGAAGGAGGGGCAGGTGGAGAGCCCGCCAAAGCAGCAGCGAATGGAGAGTCCTGCCCAGGGGAAGGCTGTGGGCTTGTGGTGCAAGAGGAAGGCTCCTTCTACGGCACAGATGTGCAGCTGCAGAGCAGGGGCAGCGCTCTGGCAAGAGGCGAAGGAGCAAGGAGGGCCGGGGCAGGCTGGAATGTGGCAGGCAGGCTGTGCAAAAGCGGTGAGGGAGAAAAGCATTGCTGAAGCCCGGGGTTGAACCAGGGACCTTTAGATCTTCAGTCTAACGCTCTCCCAGCTGAGCTACTCCAGCCCTGCCCCAGCAGCCCTTGTCCCTGTGGCACCCGTGCCAGGCCAGAGGCTGACGGGCACGAGGAGCGTTGCTGGGGCAGGTTCGCAGGGAGAAGCTGTGCCCAGCCCTGGGCAGAGGGGCCCTGGCCTCTCTCTGCCTCCATGGCCAGGTGGGCTCCAGATTTGGGTGGATGGCAGCTTGCACCGGGCATGCCAAAACGCGTGTGGGACTTGAGCGCAAACGTGACGGTGGCAAAGCGAGTGGGCAGGCCGGGCAGGTGTAACCGCAAAGGCTGACGGTGGAAGAGGTGTGGGGCTGTTGGAAGACCTTGTCTCCTTCCCTGGCCATGGAAGGCCTCCTCCCCACCCTCTCTTTCCCCAGCTCAACTTCCCTCCTTTGCTCCCAACTCTTCTACCTCGTCCCTGCCGAGCAGCGCCAGGGGATGGGGAATGGGGGTTGTGGTCGGCCCACAGCGGTTCCTGTCTGCTGCTCCTTCCTTCTTTCTCACACTGTCCCCATGGGGTCCCTCCTACAGGCTACAGTCCCTCGAGGTGAACCCGCTCCACTGTGGGCTCTTCACAGGCCACAGTTCTCTCGGGAATTATCCACTTTCTCTGGTGCTGGGTCCTCCACGGGCTGCAGGGCTTACCTTCTCCACCATGGCCTTCTCCGTAGGCTGCAGGGGAACCTCTGCTGTGCTGTGGTCTTCTCCGTGGGCTGCAGTGGAATCTCTGCTCTGGTGCCTGGACTACCGCCTCCCCCTTCTTCTTCCCCGACCATGGTGTCTGCGGGGCTGGCTTCTCACACCGTTTGGTTCCCCAACGCCTATCCCAGTGTGGCAGTTGTGCCCTTTTTCAAATGCGTTTTGACAGAAGCTCCAGCAGCTTTGTCGATGGGCTCGGTTTTGGCCAGCACTGGGTCCATTTGGAGCTGGCTGGAAGCAGCCCTATCTGGCACGGAGCGGGCCCGTGGGTCTTATCTGACCGAGGCCACGCATGCAGCCTCCTGGCTACCGAAACCAGGGCATGGATGCCAATGCACAGCGTGAGTCTTTGCCTTGCTAAATGGCGTGCCCTGCTCGTCCCTCATCAAGAAATCCAGGCGAGCTGCTGGAAGAGAGCGAAACGGAGAAGGCCTTGATGCTGTTCAGCGCTGTTCAGCAAAGAGCTGCAACACTGGTGTGTTATCAACGCTGTGCTGGCCACAAGCCCCCAGCCACGCGGGCTGCTGTGCAGAAAATGAAGTCCATCCCGGCCAAAGCCAGTACAATGTACGTGGAAGTACTTTCCAGGCTTAGCGTCTCTGTCACCTCCCAGGGATCGTGGAGGGGCTGACCGGCCTGTAGTTCCCCAGGTCCTCCCTCTTGCCCTTCTTGAAAATAGGAGTGGCATTTGATTTCTTCCAGTCTTTGGGCACTTCCCCCAGTTTCGGTGACTGGTCAAAGATGGGTGGAGAGTGTCCTCGCACTGACATCTGCCAGCTCCGTCGGCACCCATGGGTGCCTGCCGTCAGGGCCCACGACTTACGCGTGTCCAGCTGGCGCAGGTGTTCCCTGACCTGACCCTCTTCCATCAAGGGTATGCCTGCCTGGCCCCAGGCTCGATCCCCCTCATCTCTGGCACCTGGCGTTCCCGAAGGCCGGTCGTGCTAGTAAAAGAGGAGGCGAAGGCGGCGTTCAGCCTTTTCCAATGTCCTGTGCGACCAGGTCCCCCGCCTCATTCAGCAGGGGGCCCAAATTTTCCCTGGTCTTCCTTTTCTCACCTATGTCATTACAGAAACCCTTCCTGCTGCCGCCGTTAACATCGCTCGCCAGAATCAATTCCACTGGGGCCTCCGCGTTCCAAATGGCATCTCTGCGTGCTCGGGCAGCGTCCCTGTAGTCCTGCCAGGTGACCTGTCCCTGCTTCCAGCCTCTGTATGCTTTTATTTCATGCCTGAGTTTTGCCAGGAGGTCCTTGTTCATCCCTGCAGGTCTCATGGCATTTTTGCCTGGCCACCTCTGGCCCCTGGAACGATACCATGTGTTTGTGCCTGAGCAGCTCACCCGCGGCCTCCATATCCATGAATTAGCACGGGAGCGGAGACAAGGAGCTCACATGCAGGTGCTTATTTTCACAGAATCACAGAATCATAGAATGGTTTGCGTTGGAAGGCACATTTAAAGGTCGTCTGGCCCAGCCCCCCTGCGATGAGGAGGGCCATCTTCAACCAGATGAGGTTGCTCAAGGCCCGGTCCGACCTGACCTTGAATGTTTCCACGGATGGGGCATCTCCCACCTCTCTGGGTGAGCTGTTCCAGTGTTTCACCACCCTCGCCGTAAAACATTTCTTCCTTATATCTAGCCTGAATGTACCCTCCCTTAGTTTAAACCCGTTACTCCTGGTCCTAGCACTGCAGGCCCTGCTAAAAAGTCTCTCCCCGTCTTTCTCCTAAGCGCCCTTGAAGCACTGAAAGGCCGCAAGAAGGTCTCCCCGCAGCCTTCTCTTCTCCAGGCGGAACAAGCCCAACCCTCTCGGCCTGTCCTCGTAGGAGAGGGGCTCCAGCCCTCGCATCATTTCTGTGGCCGTTTTGTGCACCCCTGAACTGAGGCGGGAGGAATGCCACCTCGTGTGCATTTGTGGCAGGCGTGTGAGATAGCCGAGTCCCCTTCCAGCCGCAAGCCTACAGAGCCAGGATGAGACAGCTCAGCTGACCTAGCTGAATCCCTTTCCTCTGCAAGGGTAAAGGAGATCCCTGCGTGTCACTGCCTGGGAGCCGTGTCGGTTGACGTGTCGTGGTTTAACCCCAGCCAGCAGCTAAGCACCGTGCAGCCGCTCGCTCACTGCCCCTGCCCTGGTGGGATGGGGGGCTAGGATCGGAGGAGTAAGAGTGAGAAAACTCCTGCGTCGAGATAAGAACAGTTTACGAATTGAAATAAAGTAAAATAGTAACGATAATAATAATGATGAGCCAGTGGAAGCAGGGACAGTGCTGTGTCCTGGGAAGAGTAGAGGGAAGCTGCCTGGTTGTGTAGGGAAGGGGGTCAGGAAGGCCAAGGCGCAGCTGGAGCTGAATTTGGCAAGGGATGTAAAGACTAACAAGAAGGGCTTCTACAGGTATGTCAACCAGAAAAGGCAGGTTAAAGGAAGCGTACCCCCCCTGTGATGAACAAGAACGGCGACCTAGTATCAACAGGCGAGGAGACAGCGGAGGTGCTCGACAACTTCTTTGCCTCAGTCTTCACTGGCAACCTCTCTCCTTGCCCCTCCCGAGTCGACGGACCGCAAGATGGGGCCCAGGGGGGCAAAGCCCCTCCCGCTGTAAGGGAAGTTCCGTTTCAAGACCACCTGAGGAACGTGAATGTGCACAAGTCTATGGGACCTGATGAGATGCATCGCAGAGTCCTGAGGGAACTGGCTGATGGAGTTGCCAAGGCACTCTCCATGACATTTGACAAGTGATGGCAGTCAGGTGAAGTCCCTGGTGACTGGAAGAAGGGGAATGTTGTGCCCATTTTTAAAAAGGGAAGAAAGGAGGACCCTGGGAAGTACCGCCCTGTCAGCCTCACCTCTGTGCCTGGGAAGATCATGGAACAGATCCTCCTAGAAGCTACGCTCAAGCCCATGGAAGACAGGGAGGTGATTTGAGACAGGCAGCACGGCTTCACCAAGGGCAAGTCCTGCCTGACCAAGCCAGTGGCTTTCTATGAAGGAGTGGCTGCATCAGTGGGCAAGGGAAAAGCCACGGGTGTCATCTCTTTGGACTCCTGTAAAGCGTTCGCCACAGTCCCCCACAACACCCTTCTCTCTAAATTGGGGAGATACGGGTTTGATGGGTGGGCTGTTCGGTGGATAGGGAATGGGGTAGTGTTCTACGGCTCGATGTCCGCATGGAGACCGGTGACAAGTGGAGTCCCTCAGGGGCCCGTACTGGGACCGGTGCCGTTTCAGATCTTCCTCAGTGACATAGAGAGCGGGATCGAGTGCACCCTCAGCAAGTTTGCCGACGACACCAAGCCGAGCGGTGCAGTTGACACGCCAGAAGGACGAGATGTCGTCCAAAGGGACCCGGACAAGCTGGAGAGGTGGGCCTGTGCGACCCTCGTGAGGTTCACCGAGGCCAAGTGCAAGGTCGTGCACCTGGGACGGGGCAACCCCCGATATCAATGCAGGCTGGGGGGATGAAGGCATTGGGAGCAGCCCTGCGGAGAAAGACTTGGGGGTACGGGTGGATGAAAAGCTGGACATGAGCCGGCAATGTGCGCTTGCAGCCCAGAAAGCCGACCGTATGCCGGGCTGCATCAAAAGAAGCGTGGGCAGCAGGTCGAGGGAGGGGATTCTGCCCCTCTAGTCTGCTCTGGTGAGACGTCACGCGGAGCACTGCGTCCAGCTCTGGAGCCCTCAGCAGAAGAAGGACATGGAGCCGTTGGAGCGGGTCCAGAGGAGGGCCACAAAAATGATGCGAGGGCTGGAGCCCCTCTCCTACGAGGCCAGGCTGAGAGAGTTGGGGTTGTTCCGCCTGGAGAAGAGAAGGCTGCGGGGAGACCTTCTTGTGGCCTTTCAGTGCTTCAAGGGGGCTTATGAGAAAGACGGGGAGAGACTTTTTAGCAGGGCCTGTAGTGCTAGGTCAAGGAGTAATGGTTTTAAACTGAAGAGGAATAGATTTAGAGTGGATATAAGGAAGAAATTGTTTCCAATGAGGGTGGTGAAGCACTGGAAGGCGTTGCCCAGAGAGGCAGTGGAGGCCCCATCCCTGGAAACATTCCAGGTCAGGTTGGACGGGTCTCTGAGCAACCCGATCTGGTTAAAGCTGTCCCTGCTCACTGCAGGGGGGTTGGGCTAGATGACCTCTAAAGGTCCCTTCCGACCCAAAGCATCTGTCACTGTGTTCGTGACGGGCGGGCAGGGTTCTGTAGCAGCTCGAGGTTGCAAGAGGGGAGCCCAGCAGCTGGCTGGAGCTCACGAGCAGGACTGTCTTCCTCAGTGCAGGGCCCGATGTCTGCGAGGGGCTGCAGCTGGTCTGGAGAGTCCGGTGTGGTGGGTGAGTGTATTTGGGCACAGCCCTGCCAGCTGTCCTGGGCACATCAGCGGTGTGCCTGCGACGGAGCTCCGGAGGGAGGCTGCTGCCGTTCAGGCCTCAGGTCCAGGGAGTGCGTGTCCCCGGGACTGGGGGGACGGTGGCCTGTGGTCCGGGAACCGAGGGCCAGGTGAGGGAGGGGCGTGAGGATGGGAGCAGTGTGCACACCATGAGGAATGACAAAGAGGAGAGAGAGAAGGTCTTTGCGGAGACCCCACGAAGGAGAGCTCCCAGTTGCTGTGGAGCAGGGAAGGAGGGGCAGGTGGAGAGCCCGCCAAAGCAGCAGCGAATGGAGAGTCCTGCCCAGGGGAAGGCTGTGGGCTTGTGGTGCAAGAGGAAGGCTCCTTCTACGGCACAGATGTGCAGCTGCAGAGCAGGGGCAGCGCTCTGGCAAGAGGCGAAGGAGCAAGGAGGGCCGGGGCAGGCTGGAATGTGGCAGGCAGGCTGTGCAAAAGCGTGAGGGAGAAAAGCATTGCTGAAGCCCGGGGTTGAACCAGGGACCTTTAGATCTTCAGTCTAACGCTCTCCCAGCTGAGCTACTCCAGCCCTGCCCCAGCAGCCCTTGTCCCTGTGGCACCCGTGCCAGGCCAGAGGCTGACGGGCACGAGGAGCGTTGCTGGGGCAGGTTCGCAGGGAGAAGCTGTGCCCAGCCCTGGGCAGAGGGGCCCTGGCCTCTCTCTGCCTCCATGGCCAGGTGGGCTCCAGATTTGGGTGGATGGCAGCTTGCACCGGGCATGCCAAAACGCGTGTGGGACTTGAGCGCAAACGTGACGGTGGCAAAGCGAGTGGGCAGGCCGGGCAGGTGTAACCGCAAAGGCTGACGGTGGAAGAGGTGTGGGGCTGTTGGAAGACCTTGTCTCCTTCCCTGGCCATGGAAGGCCTCCTCCCCACCCTCTCTTTCCCCAGCTCAACTTCCCTCCTTTGCTCCCAACTCTTCTACCTCGTCCCTGCCGAGCAGCGCCAGGGGATGGGGAATGGGGGTTGTGGTCGGCCCACAGCGGTTCCTGTCTGCTGCTCCTTCCTTCTTTCTCACACTGTCCCCATGGGGTCCCTCCTACAGGCTACAGTCCCTCGAGGTGAACCCGCTCCACTGTGGGCTCTTCACAGGCCACAGTTCTCTCGGGAATTATCCACTTTCTCTGGTGCTGGGTCCTCCACGGGCTGCAGGGCTTACCTTCTCCACCATGGCCTTCTCCGTAGGCTGCAGGGGAACCTCTGCTGTGCTGTGGTCTTCTCCGTGGGCTGCAGTGGAATCTCTGCTCTGGTGCCTGGACTACCGCCTCCCCCTTCTTCTTCCCCGACCATGGTGTCTGCGGGGCTGGCTTCTCACACCGTTTGGTTCCCCAACGCCTATCCCAGTGTGGCAGTTGTGCCCTTTTTCAAATGCGTTTTGACAGAAGCTCCAGCAGCTTTGTCGATGGGCTCGGTTTTGGCCAGCACTGGGTCCATTTTGGAGCTGGCTGGAAGCAGCCCTATCTGGCACGGAGCGGGCCCGTGGGTCTTATCTGACCGAGGCCACGCATGCAGCCTCCTGGCTACCGAAACCAGGGCATGGATGCCAATGCACAGCGTGAGTCTTTGCCTTGCTAAATGGCGTGCCCTGCTCGTCCCTCATCAAGAAATCCAGGCGAGCTGCTGGAAGAGAGCGAAACGGAGAAGGCCTTGATGCTGTTCAGCGCTGTTCAGCAAAGAGCTGCAACACTGGTGTGTTATCAACGCTGTGCTGGCCACAAGCCCCCAGCCACGCGGGCTGCTGTGCAGAAAATGAAGTCCATCCCGGCCAAAGCCAGTACAATGTACGTGGAAGTACTTTCCAGGCTTAGCGTCTCTGTCACCTCCCAGGGATCGTGGAGGGGCTGACCGGCCTGTAGTTCCCCAGGTCCTCCCTCTTGCCCTTCTTGAAAATAGGAGTGGCATTTGATTTCTTCCAGTCTTTGGGCACTTCCCCCAGTTTCGGTGACTGGTCAAAGATGGGTGGAGAGTGTCCTCGCACTGACATCTGCCAGCTCCGTCGGCACCCATGGGTGCCTGCCGTCAGGGCCCACGACTTACGCGTGTCCAGCTGGCGCAGGTGTTCCCTGACCTGACCCTCTTCCATCAAGGGTATGCCTGCCTGGCCCC
Organism: Pelecanus crispus; assembly: GCF_030463565.1. NCBI lineage: Eukaryota > Metazoa > Chordata > Aves > Pelecaniformes > Pelecanidae > Pelecanus > Pelecanus crispus. The sequence goes on along the minus strand of NC_134673.1, from coordinate 1,017,597 downwards.
AGGCTCGATCCCCCTCATCTCTGGCACCTGGCGTTCCCGAAGGCCGGTCGTGCTAGTAAAAGAGGAGGCGAAGGCGGCGTTCAGCCTTTTCCAATGTCCTGTGCGACCAGGTCCCCCGCCTCATTCAGCAGGGGGCCCAAATTTTCCCTGGTCTTCCTTTTCTCACCTATGTCATTACAGAAACCCTTCCTGCTGCCGCCGTTAACATCGCTCGCCAGAATCAATTCCACTGGGGCCTCCGCGTTCCAAATGGCATCTCTGCGTGCTCGGGCAGCGTCCCTGTAGTCCTGCCAGGTGACCTGTCCCTGCTTCCAGCCTCTGTATGCTTTTATTTCATGCCTGAGTTTTGCCAGGAGGTCCTTGTTCATCCCTGCAGGTCTCATGGCATTTTTGCCTGGCCACCTCTGGCCCCTGGAACGATACCATGTGTTTGTGCCTGAGCAGCTCACCCGCGGCCTCCATATCCATGAATTAGCACGGGAGCGGAGACAAGGAGCTCACATGCAGGTGCTTATTTTCACAGAATCACAGAATCATAGAATGGTTTGCGTTGGAAGGCACATTTAAAGGTCGTCTGGCCCAGCCCCCCTGCGATGAGGAGGGCCATCTTCAACCAGATGAGGTTGCTCAAGGCCCGGTCCGACCTGACCTTGAATGTTTCCACGGATGGGGCATCTCCCACCTCTCTGGGTGAGCTGTTCCAGTGTTTCACCACCCTCGCCGTAAAACATTTCTTCCTTATATCTAGCCTGAATGTACCCTCCCTTAGTTTAAACCCGTTACTCCTGGTCCTAGCACTGCAGGCCCTGCTAAAAAGTCTCTCCCCGTCTTTCTCCTAAGCGCCCTTGAAGCACTGAAAGGCCGCAAGAAGGTCTCCCCGCAGCCTTCTCTTCTCCAGGCGGAACAAGCCCAACCCTCTCGGCCTGTCCTCGTAGGAGAGGGGCTCCAGCCCTCGCATCATTTCTGTGGCCGTTTTGTGCACCCCTGAACTGAGGCGGGAGGAATGCCACCTCGTGTGCATTTGTGGCAGGCGTGTGAGATAGCCGAGTCCCCTTCCAGCCGCAAGCCTACAGAGCCAGGATGAGACAGCTCAGCTGACCTAGCTGAATCCCTTTCCTCTGCAAGGGTAAAGGAGATCCCTGCGTGTCACTGCCTGGGAGCCGTGTCGGTTGACGTGTCGTGGTTTAACCCCAGCCAGCAGCTAAGCACCGTGCAGCCGCTCGCTCACTGCCCCTGCCCTGGTGGGATGGGGGGCTAGGATCGGAGGAGTAAGAGTGAGAAAACTCCTGCGTCGAGATAAGAACAGTTTACGAATTGAAATAAAGTAAAATAGTAACGATAATAATAATGATGAGCCAGTGGAAGCAGGGACAGTGCTGTGTCCTGGGAAGAGTAGAGGGAAGCTGCCTGGTTGTGTAGGGAAGGGGGTCAGGAAGGCCAAGGCGCAGCTGGAGCTGAATTTGGCAAGGGATGTAAAGACTAACAAGAAGGGCTTCTACAGGTATGTCAACCAGAAAAGGCAGGTTAAAGGAAGCGTACCCCCCCTGTGATGAACAAGAACGGCGACCTAGTATCAACAGGCGAGGAGACAGCGGAGGTGCTCGACAACTTCTTTGCCTCAGTCTTCACCGGCAACCTCTCTCCTTGCCCCTCCCGAGTCGACGGACCGCAAGATGGGGCCCAGGGGGGCAAAGCCCCTCCCGCTGTAAGGGAAGTTCCGTTTCGAGACCACCTGAGGAACGTGAATGTGCACAAGTCTATGGGACCTGATGAGATGCATCGCAGAGTCCTGAGGGAACTGGCTGATGGAGTTGCCAAGGCACTCTCCATGACATTTGACAAGTGATGGCAGTCAGGTGAAGTCCCTGGTGACTGGAAGAAGGGGAATGTTGTGCCCATTTTTAAAAAGGGAAGAAAGGAGGACCCTGGGAAGTACCGCCCTGTCAGCCTCACCTCTGTGCCTGGGAAGATCATGGAACAGATCCTCCTAGAAGCTACGCTCAAGCCCATGGAAGACAGGGAGGTGATTTGAGACAGGCAGCACGGCTTCACCAAGGGCAAGTCCTGCCTGACCAAGCCAGTGGCTTTCTATGAAGGAGTGGCTGCATCAGTGGGCAAGGGAAAAGCCACGGGTGTCATCTCTTTGGACTCCTGTAAAGCGTTCGCCACAGTCCCCCACAACACCCTTCTCTCTAAATTGGGGAGATACGGGTTTGATGGGTGGGCTGTTCGGTGGATAGGGAATGGGGTAGTGTTCTACGGCTCGATGTCCGCATGGAGACCGGTGACAAGTGGAGTCCCTCAGGGGCCCGTACTGGGACCGGTGCCGTTTCAGATCTTCCTCAGTGACATAGAGAGCGGGATCGAGTGCACCCTCAGCAAGTTTGCCGACGACACCAAGCCGAGCGGTGCAGTTGACACGCCAGAAGGACGAGATGTCGTCCAAAGGGACCCGGACAAGCTGGAGAGGTGGGCCTGTGCGACCCTCGTGAGGTTCACCGAGGCCAAGTGCAAGGTCGTGCACCTGGGACGGGGCAACCCCCGATATCAATGCAGGCTGGGGGGACGAAGGCATTGGGAGCAGCCCTGCGGAGAAAGACTTGGGGGTACGGGTGGATGAAAAGCTGGACATGAGCCGGCAATGTGCGCTTGCAGCCCAGAAAGCCGACCGTATGCCGGGCTGCATCAAAAGAAGCGTGGGCAGCAGGTCGAGGGAGGGGATTCTGCCCCTCTAGTCTGCTCTGGTGAGACGTCACGCGGAGCACTGCGTCCAGCTCTGGAGCCCTCAGCAGAAGAAGGACATGGAGCCGTTGGAGCGGGTCCAGAGGAGGGCCACAAAAATGATGCGAGGGCTGGAGCCCCTCTCCTACGAGGCCAGGCTGAGAGAGTTGGGGTTGTTCCGCCTGGAGAAGAGAAGGCTGCGGGGAGACCTTCTTGTGGCCTTTCAGTGCTTCAAGGGGGCTTATGAGAAAGACGGGGAGAGACTTTTTAGCAGGGCCTGTAGTGCTAGGTCAAGGAGTAATGGTTTTAAACTGAAGAGGAATAGATTTAGAGTGGATATAAGGAAGAAATTGTTTCCAATGAGGGTGGTGAAGCACTGGAAGGCGTTGCCCAGAGAGGCAGTGGAGGCCCCATCCCTGGAAACATTCCAGGTCAGGTTGGACGGGTCTCTGAGCAACCCGATCTGGTTAAAGCTGTCCCTGCTCACTGCAGGGGGGTTGGGCTAGATGACCTCTAAAGGTCCCTTCCGACCCAAAGCATCTGTCACTGTGTTCGTGACGGGCGGGCAGGGTTCTGTAGCAGCTCGAGGTTGCAAGAGGGGAGCCCAGCAGCTGGCTGGAGCTCACGAGCAGGACTGTCTTCCTCAGTGCAGGGCCCGATGTCTGCGAGGGGCTGCAGCTGGTCTGGAGAGTCCGGTGTGGTGGGTGAGTGTATTTGGGCACAGCCCTGCCAGCTGTCCTGGGCACATCAGCGGTGTGCCTGCGACGGAGCTCCGGAGGGAGGCTGCTGCCGTTCAGGCCTCAGGTCCAGGGAGTGCGTGTCCCCGGGACTGGGGGGACGGTGGCCTGTGGTCCGGGAACCGAGGGCCAGGTGAGGGAGGGGCGTGAGGATGGGAGCAGTGTGCACACCATGAGGAATGACAAAGAGGAGAGAGAGAAGGTCTTTGCGGAGACCCCACGAAGGAGAGCTCCCAGTTGCTGTGGAGCAGGGAAGGAGGGGCAGGTGGAGAGCCCGCCAAAGCAGCAGCGAATGGAGAGTCCTGCCCAGGGGAAGGCTGTGGGCTTGTGGTGCAAGAGGAAGGCTCCTTCTACGGCACAGATGTGCAGCTGCAGAGCAGGGGCAGCGCTCTGGCAAGAGGCGAAGGAGCAAGGAGGGCCGGGGCAGGCTGGAATGTGGCAGGCAGGCTGTGCAAAAGCGTGAGGGAGAAAAGCATTGCTGAAGCCCGGGGTTGAACCAGGGACCTTTAGATCTTCAGTCTAACGCTCTCCCAGCTGAGCTACTCCAGCCCTGCCCCAGCAGCCCTTGTCCCTGTGGCACCCGTGCCAGGCCAGAGGCTGACGGGCACGAGGAGCGTTGCTGGGGCAGGTTCGCAGGGAGAAGCTGTGCCCAGCCCTGGGCAGAGGGGCCCTGGCCTCTCTCTGCCTCCATGGCCAGGTGGGCTCCAGATTTGGGTGGATGGCAGCTTGCACCGGGCATGCCAAAACGCGTGTGGGACTTGAGCGCAAACGTGACGGTGGCAAAGCGAGTGGGCAGGCCGGGCAGGTGTAACCGCAAAGGCTGACGGTGGAAGAGGTGTGGGGCTGTTGGAAGACCTTGTCTCCTTCCCTGGCCATGGAAGGCCTCCTCCCCACCCTCTCTTTCCCCAGCTCAACTTCCCTCCTTTGCTCCCAACTCTTCTACCTCGTCCCTGCCGAGCAGCGCCAGGGGATGGGGAATGGGGGTTGTGGTCGGCCCACAGCGGTTCCTGTCTGCTGCTCCTTCCTTCTTTCTCACACTGTCCCCATGGGGTCCCTCCTACAGGCTACAGTCCCTCGAGGTGAACCCGCTCCACTGTGGGCTCTTCACAGGCCACAGTTCTCTCGGGAATTATCCACTTTCTCTGGTGCTGGGTCCTCCACGGGCTGCAGGGCTTACCTTCTCCACCATGGCCTTCTCCGTAGGCTGCAGGGGAACCTCTGCTGTGCTGTGGTCTTCTCCGTGGGCTGCAGTGGAATCTCTGCTCTGGTGCCTGGACTACCGCCTCCCCCTTCTTCTTCCCCGACCATGGTGTCTGCGGGGCTGGCTTCTCACACCGTTTGGTTCCCCAACGCCTATCCCAGTGTGGCAGTTGTGCCCTTTTTCAAATGCGTTTTGACAGAAGCTCCAGCAGCTTTGTCGATGGGCTCGGTTTTGGCCAGCACTGGGTCCATTTTGGAGCTGGCTGGAAGCAGCCCTATCTGGCACGGAGCGGGCCCGTGGGTCTTATCTGACCGAGGCCACGCATGCAGCCTCCTGGCTACCGAAACCAGGGCATGGATGCCAATGCACAGCGTGAGTCTTTGCCTTGCTAAATGGCGTGCCCTGCTCGTCCCTCATCAAGAAATCCAGGCGAGCTGCTGGAAGAGAGCGAAACGGAGAAGGCCTTGACGCTGTTCAGCGCTGTTCAGCACTGTTCAGCAAAGAGCTGCAACACTGGTGTGTTATCAACGCTGTGCTGGCCACAAGCCCCCAGCCACGCGGGCTGCTGTGCAGAAAATGAAGTCCATCCCGGCCAAAGCCAGTACAATGTACGTGGAAGTACTTTCCAGGCTTAGCGTCTCTGTCACCTCCCAGGGATCGTGGAGGGGCTGACCGGCCTGTAGTTCCCCAGGTCCTCCCTCTTGCCCTTCTTGAAAATAGGAGTGGCATTTGATTTCTTCCAGTCTTTGGGCACTTCCCCCAGTTTCGGTGACTGGTCAAAGATGGGTGGAGAGTGTCCTCGCACTGACATCTGCCAGCTCCGTTGGCACCCATGGGTGCCTGCCGTCAGGGCCCACGACTTACGCGTGTCCAGCTGGCGCAGGTGTTCCCTGACCTGACCCTCTTCCATCAAGGGTATGCCTGCCTGGCCCCAGGCTCGATCCCCCTCATCTCTGGCACCTGGCGTTCCCGAAGGCCGGTCGTGCTAGTAAAAGAGGAGGCGAAGGCGGCGTTCAGCCTTTTCCAATGTCCTGTGCGACCAGGTCCCCCGCCTCATTCAGCAGGGGGCCCAAATTTTCCCTGGTCTTCCTTTTCTCACCTATGTCATTACAGAAACCCTTCCTGCTGCCGCCGTTAACATCGCTCGCCAGAATCAATTCCACTGGGGCCTCCGCGTTCCAAATGGCATCTCTGCGTGCTCGGGCAGCGTCCCTGTAGTCCTGCCAGGTGACCTGTCCCTGCTTCCAGCCTCTGTATGCTTTTATTTCATGCCTGAGTTTTGCCAGGAGGTCCTTGTTCATCCCTGCAGGTCTCATGGCATTTTTGCCTGGCCACCTCTGGCCCCTGGAACGATACCATGTGTTTGTGCCTGAGCAGCTCACCCGCGGCCTCCATATCCATGAATTAGCACGGGAGCGGAGACAAGGAGCTCACATGCAGGTGCTTATTTTCACAGAATCACAGAATCATAGAATGGTTTGCGTTGGAAGGCACATTTAAAGGTCGTCTGGCCCAGCCCCCCTGCGATGAGGAGGGCCATCTTCAACCAGATGAGGTTGCTCAAGGCCCGGTCCGACCTGACCTTGAATGTTTCCACGGATGGGGCATCTCCCACCTCTCTGGGTGAGCTGTTCCAGTGTTTCACCACCCTCGCCGTAAAACATTTCTTCCTTATATCTAGCCTGAATGTACCCTCCCTTAGTTTAAACCCGTTACTCCTGGTCCTAGCACTGCAGGCCCTGCTAAAAAGTCTCTCCCCGTCTTTCTCCTAAGCGCCCTTGAAGCACTGAAAGGCCGCAAGAAGGTCTCCCCGCAGCCTTCTCTTCTCCAGGCGGAACAAGCCCAACCCTCTCGGCCTGTCCTCGTAGGAGAGGGGCTCCAGCCCTCGCATCATTTCTGTGGCCGTTTTGTGCACCCCTGAACTGAGGCGGGAGGAATGCCACCTCGTGTGCATTTGTGGCAGGCGTGTGAGATAGCCGAGTCCCCTTCCAGCCGCAAGCCTACAGAGCCAGGATGAGACAGCTCAGCTGACCTAGCTGAATCCCTTTCCTCTGCAAGGGTAAAGGAGATCCCTGCGTGTCACTGCCTGGGAGCCGTGTCGGTTGACGTGTCGTGGTTTAACCCCAGCCAGCAGCTAAGCACCGTGCAGCCGCTCGCTCACTGCCCCTGCCCTGGTGGGATAGGGGGCTAGGATCGGAGGAGTAAGAGTGAGAAAACTCCTGCGTCGAGATAAGAACAGTTTACGAATTGAAATAAAGTAAAATAGTAACGATAATAATAATGATGAGCCAGTGGAAGCAGGGACAGTGCTGTGTCCTGGGAAGAGTAGAGGGAAGCTGCCTGGTTGTGTAGGGAAGGGGGTCAGGAAGGCCAAGGCGCAGCTGGAGCTGAATTTGGCAAGGGATGTAAAGACTAACAAGAAGGGCTTCTACAGGTATGTCAACCAGAAAAGGCAGGTTAAAGGAAGCGTACCCCCCCTGTGATGAACAAGAACGGCGACCTAGTATCAACAGGCGAGGAGACAGCGGAGGTGCTCGACAACTTCTTTGCCTCAGTCTTCACCGGCAACCTCTCTCCTTGCCCCTCCCGAGTCGACGGACCGCAAGATGGGGCCCAGGGGGGCAAAGCCCCTCCCGCTGTAAGGGAAGTTCCGTTTCGAGACCACCTGAGGAACGTGAATGTGCACAAGTCTATGGGACCTGATGAGATGCATCACAGAGTCCTGAGGGAACTGGCTGATGGAGTTGCCAAGGCACTCTCCATGACATTTGACAAGTGATGGCAGTCAGGTGAAGTCCCTGGTGACTGGAAGAAGGGGAATGTTGTGCCCATTTTTAAAAAGGGAAGAAAGGAGGACCCTGGGAAGTACCGCCCTGTCAGCCTCACCTCTGTGCCTGGGAAGATCATGGAACAGATCCTCCTAGAAGCTACGCTCAAGCCCATGGAAGACAGGGAGGTGATTCGAGACAGGCAGCACGGCTTCACCAAGGGCAAGTCCTGCCTGACCAAGCCAGTGGCTTTCTATGAAGGAGTGGCTGCATCAGTGGGCAAGGGAAAAGCCACGGGTGTCATCTCTTTGGACTCCTGTAAAGCGTTCGCCACAGTCCCCCACAACACCCTTCTCTCTAAATTGGGGAGATACGGGTTTGATGGGTGGGCTGTTCGGTGGATAGGGAATGGGGTAGTGTTCTACGGCTCGATGTCCGCATGGAGACCGGTGACAAGTGGAGTCCCTCAGGGGCCCGTACTGGGACCGGTGCCGTTTCAGATCTTCCTCAGTGACATAGAGAGCGGGATCGAGTGCACCCTCAGCAAGTTTGCCGACGACACCAAGCCGAGCGGTGCAGTTGACACGCCAGAAGGACGAGATGTCGTCCAAAGGGACCCGGACAAGCTGGAGAGGTGGGCCTGTGCGACCCTCGTGAGGTTCACCGAGGCCAAGTGCAAGGTCGTGCACCTGGGACGGGGCAACCCCCGATATCAATGCAGGCTGGGGGGATGAAGGCATTGGGAGCAGCCCTGCGGAGAAAGACTTGGGGGTACGGGTGGATGAAAAGCTGGACATGAGCCGGCAATGTGCGCTTGCAGCCCAGAAAGCCGACCGTATGCCGGGCTGCATCAAAAGAAGCGTGGGCAGCAGGTCGAGGGAGGGGATTCTGCCCCTCTAGTCTGCTCTGGTGAGACGTCACGCGGAGCACTGCGTCCAGCTCTGGAGCCCTCAGCAGAAGAAGGACATGGAGCCGTTGGAGCGGGTCCAGAGGAGGGCCACAAAAATGATGCGAGGGCTGGAGCCCCTCTCCTACGAGGCCAGGCTGAGAGAGTTGGGGTTGTTCCGCCTGGAGAAGAGAAGGCTGCGGGGAGACCTTCTTGTGGCCTTTCAGTGCTTCAAGGGGGCTTATGAGAAAGACGGGGAGAGACTTTTTAGCAGGGCCTGTAGTGCTAGGTCAAGGAGTAATGGTTTTAAACTGAAGAGGAATAGATTTAGAGTGGATATAAGGAAGAAATTGTTTCCAATGAGGGTGGTGAAGCACTGGAAGGCGTTGCCCAGAGAGGCAGTGGAGGCCCCATCCCTGGAAACATTCCAGGTCAGGTTGGACGGGTCTCTGAGCAACCCGATCTGGTTAAAGCTGTCCCTGCTCACTGCAGGGGGGTTGGGCTAGATGACCTCTAAAGGTCCCTTCCGACCCAAAGCATCTGTCACTGTGTTCGTGACGGGCGGGCAGGGTTCTGTAGCAGCTCGAGGTTGCAAGAGGGGAGCCCAGCAGCTGGCTGGAGCTCACGAGCAGGACTGTCTTCCTCAGTGCAGGGCCCGATGTCTGCGAGGGGCTGCAGCTGGTCTGGAGAGTCCGGTGTGGTGGGTGAGTGTATTTGGGCACAGCCCTGCCAGCTGTCCTGGGCACATCAGCGGTGTGCCTGCGACGGAGCTCCGGAGGGAGGCTGCTGCCGTTCAGGCCTCAGGTCCAGGGAGTGCGTGTCCCCGGGACTGGGGGGACGGTGGCCTGTGGTCCGGGAACCGAGGGCCAGGTGAGGGAGGGGCGTGAGGATGGGAGCAGTGTGCACACCATGAGGAATGACAAAGAGGAGAGAGAGAAGGTCTTTGCGGAGACCCCACGAAGGAGAGCTCCCAGTTGCTGTGGAGCAGGGAAGGAGGGGCAGGTGGAGAGCCCGCCAAAGCAGCAGCGAATGGAGAGTCCTGCCCAGGGGAAGGCTGTGGGCTTGTGGTGCAAGAGGAAGGCTCCTTCTACGGCACAGATGTGCAGCTGCAGAGCAGGGGCAGCGCTCTGGCAAGAGGCGAAGGAGCAAGGAGGGCCGGGGCAGGCTGGAATGTGGCAGGCAGGCTGTGCAAAAGCGTGAGGGAGAAAAGCATTGCTGAAGCCCGGGGTTGAACCAGGGACCTTTAGATCTTCAGTCTAACGCTCTCCCAGCTGAGCTACTCCAGCCCTGCCCCAGCAGCCCTTGTCCCTGTGGCACCCGTGCCAGGCCAGAGGCTGACGGGCACGAGGAGCGTTGCTGGGGCAGGTTCGCAGGGAGAAGCTGTGCCCAGCCCTGGGCAGAGGGGCCCTGGCCTCTCTCTGCCTCCATGGCCAGGTGGGCTCCAGATTTGGGTGGATGGCAGCTTGCACCGGGCATGCCAAAACGCGTGTGGGACTTGAGCGCAAACGTGACGGTGGCAAAGCGAGTGGGCAGGCCGGGCAGGTGTAACCGCAAAGGCTGACGGTGGAAGAGGTGTGGGGCTGTTGGAAGACCTTGTCTCCTTCCCTGGCCATGGAAGGCCTCCTCCCCACCCTCTCTTTCCCCAGCTCAACTTCCCTCCTTTGCTCCCAACTCTTCTACCTCGTCCCTGCCGAGCAGCGCCAGGGGATGGGGAATGGGGGTTGTGGTCGGCCCACAGCGGTTCCTGTCTGCTGCTCCTTCCTTCTTTCTCACACTGTCCCCATGGGGTCCCTCCTACAGGCTACAGTCCCTCGAGGTGAACCCGCTCCACTGTGGGCTCTTCACAGGCCACAGTTCTCTCGGGAATTATCCACTTTCTCTGGTGCTGGGTCCTCCACGGGCTGCAGGGCTTACCTTCTCCACCATGGCCTTCTCCGTAGGCTGCAGGGGAACCTCTGCTGTGCTGTGGTCTTCTCCGTGGGCTGCAGTGGAATCTCTGCTCTGGTGCCTGGACTACCGCCTCCCCCTTCTTCTTCCCCGACCATGGTGTCTGCGGGGCTGGCTTCTCACACTGTTTGGTTCCCCAACGCCTATCCCAGTGTGGCAGTTGTGCCCTTTTTCAAATGCGTTTTGACAGAAGCTCCAGCAGCTTTGTCGATGGGCTCGGTTTTGGCCAGCACTGGGTCCATTTTGGAGCTGGCTGGAAGCAGCCCTATCTGGCACGGAGCGGGCCCGTGGGTCTTATCTGACCGAGGCCACGCATGCAGCCTCCTGGCTACCGAAACCAGGGCATGGATGCCAATGCACAGCGTGAGTCTTTGCCTTGCTAAATGGCGTGCCCTGCTCGTCCCTCATCAAGAAATCCAGGCGAGCTGCTGGAAGAGAGCGAAACGGAGAAGGCCTTGACGCTGTTCAGCGCTGTTCAGCACTGTTCAGCAAAGAGCTGCAACACTGGTGTGTTATCAACGCTGTGCTGGCCACAAGCCCCCAGCCACGCGGGCTGCTGTGCAGAAAATGAAGTCCATCCCGGCCAAAGCCAGTACAATGTACGTGGAAGTACTTTCCAGGCTTAGCGTCTCTGTCACCTCCCAGGGATCGTGGAGGGGCTGACCGGCCTGTAGTTCCCCAGGTCCTCCCTCTTGCCCTTCTTGAAAATAGGAGTGGCATTTGATTTCTTCCAGTCTTTGGGCACTTCCCCCAGTTTCGGTGACTGGTCAAAGATGGGTGGAGAGTGTCCTCGCACTGACATCTGCCAGCTCCGTTGGCACCCATGGGTGCCTGCCGTCAGGGCCCACGACTTACGCGTGTCCAGCTGGCGCAGGTGTTCCCTGACCTGACCCTCTTCCATCAAGGGTATGCCTGCCTGGCCCCAGGCTCGATCCCCCTCATCTCTGGCACCTGGCGTTCCCGAAGGCCGGTCGTGCTAGTAAAAGAGGAGGCGAAGGCGGCGTTCAGCCTTTTCCAATGTCCTGTGCGACCAGGTCCCCCGCCTCATTCAGCAGGGGGCCCAAATTTTCCCTGGTCTTCCTTTTCTCACCTATGTCATTACAGAAACCCTTCCTGCTGCCGCCGTTAACATCGCTCGCCAGAATCAATTCCACTGGGGCCTCCGCGTTCCAAATGGCATCTCTGCGTGCTCGGGCAGCGTCCCTGTAGTCCTGCCAGGTGACCTGTCCCTGCTTCCAGCCTCTGTATGCTTTTATTTCATGCCTGAGTTTTGCCAGGAGGTCCTTGTTCATCCCTGCAGGTCTCATGGCATTTTTGCCTGGCCACCTCTGGCCCCTGGAACGATACCATGTGTTTGTGCCTGAGCAGCTCACCCGCGGCCTCCATATCCATGAATTAGCACGGGAGCGGAGACAAGGAGCTCACATGCAGGTGCTTATTTTCACAGAATCACAGAATCATAGAATGGTTTGCGTTGGAAGGCACATTTAAAGGTCGTCTGGCCCAGCCCCCCTGCGATGAGGAGGGCCATCTTCAACCAGATGAGGTTGCTCAAGGCCCGGTCCGACCTGACCTTGAATGTTTCCACGGATGGGGCATCTCCCACCTCTCTGGGTGAGCTGTTCCAGTGTTTCACCACCCTCGCCGTAAAACATTTCTTCCTTATATCTAGCCTGAATGTACCCTCCCTTAGTTTAAACCCGTTACTCCTGGTCCTAGCACTGCAGGCCCTGCTAAAAAGTCTCTCCCCGTCTTTCTCCTAAGCGCCCTTGAAGCACTGAAAGGCCGCAAGAAGGTCTCCCCGCAGCCTTCTCTTCTCCAGGCGGAACAAGCCCAACCCTCTCGGCCTGTCCTCGTAGGAGAGGGGCTCCAGCCCTCGCATCATTTCTGTGGCCGTTTTGTGCACCCCTGAACTGAGGCGGGAGGAATGCCACCTCGTGTGCATTTGTGGCAGGCGTGTGAGATAGCCGAGTCCCCTTCCAGCCGCAAGCCTACAGAGCCAGGATGAGACAGCTCAGCTGACCTAGCTGAATCCCTTTCCTCTGCAAGGGTAAAGGAGATCCCTGCGTGTCACTGCCTGGGAGCCGTGTCGGTTGACGTGTCGTGGTTTAACCCCAGCCAGCAGCTAAGCACCGTGCAGCCGCTCGCTCACTGCCCCTGCCCTGGTGGGATGGGGGGCTAGGATCGGAGGAGTAAGAGTGAGAAAACTCCTGCGTCGAGATAAGAACAGTTTACGAATTGAAATAAAGTAAAATAGTAACGATAATAATAATGATGAGCCAGTGGAAGCAGGGACAGTGCTGTGTCCTGGGAAGAGTAGAGGGAAGCTGCCTGGTTGTGTAGGGAAGGGGGTCAGGAAGGCCAAGGCGCAGCTGGAGCTGAATTTGGCAAGGGATGTAAAGACTAACAAGAAGGGCTTCTACAGGTATGTCAACCAGAAAAGGCAGGTTAAAGGAAGCGTACCCCCCCTGTGATGAACAAGAACGGCGACCTAGTATCAACAGGCGAGGAGACAGCGGAGGTGCTCGACAACTTCTTTGCCTCAGTCTTCACCGGCAACCTCTCTCCTTGCCCCTCCCGAGTCGACGGACCGCAAGATGGGGCCCAGGGGGGCAAAGCCCCTCCCGCTGTAAGGGAAGTTCCGTTTCGAGACCACCTGAGGAACGTGAATGTGCACAAGTCTATGGGACCTGATGAGATGCATCGCAGAGTCCTGAGGGAACTGGCTGATGGAGTTGCCAAGGCACTCTCCATGACATTTGACAAGTGATGGCAGTCAGGTGAAGTCCCTGGTGACTGGAAGAAGGGGAATGTTGTGCCCATTTTTAAAAAGGGAAGAAAGGAGGACCCTGGGAAGTACCGCCCTGTCAGCCTCACCTCTGTGCCTGGGAAGATCATGGAACAGATCCTCCTAGAAGCTACGCTCAAGCCCATGGAAGACAGGGAGGTGATTCGAGACAGGCAGCACGGCTTCACCAAGGGCAAGTCCTGCCTGACCAAGCCAGTGGCTTTCTATGAAGGAGTGGCTGCATCAGTGGGCAAGGGAAAAGCCACGGGTGTCATCTCTTTGGACTCCTGTAAAGCGTTCGCCACAGTCCCCCACAACACCCTTCTCTCTAAATTGGGGAGATACGGGTTTGATGGGTGGGCTGTTCGGTGGATAGGGAATGGGGTAGTGTTCTACGGCTCGATGTCCGCATGGAGACCGGTGACAAGTGGAGTCCCTCAGGGGCCCGTACTGGGACCGGTGCCGTTTCAGATCTTCCTCAGTGACATAGAGAGCGGGATCGAGTGCACCCTCAGCAAGTTTGCCGACGACACCAAGCCGAGCGGTGCAGTTGACACGCCAGAAGGACGAGATGTCGTCCAAAGGGACCCGGACAAGCTGGAGAGGTGGGCCTGTGCGACCCTCGTGAGGTTCACCGAGGCCAAGTGCAAGGTCGTGCACCTGGGACGGGGCAACCCCCGATATCAATGCAGGCTGGGGGGATGAAGGCATTGGGAGCAGCCCTGCGGAGAAAGACTTGGGGGTACGGGTGGATGAAAAGCTGGACATGAGCCGGCAATGTGCGCTTGCAGCCCAGAAAGCCGACCGTATGCCGGGCTGCATCAAAAGAAGCGTGGGCAGCAGGTCGAGGGAGGGGATTCTGCCCCTCTAGTCTGCTCTGGTGAGACGTCACGCGGAGCACTGCGTCCAGCTCTGGAGCCCTCAGCAGAAGAAGGACATGGAGCCGTTGGAGCGGGTCCAGAGGAGGGCCACAAAAATGATGCGAGGGCTGGAGCCCCTCTCCTACGAGGCCAGGCTGAGAGAGTTGGGGTTGTTCCGCCTGGAGAAGAGAAGGCTGCGGGGAGACCTTCTTGTGGCCTTTCAGTGCTTCAAGGGGGCTTATGAGAAAGACGGGGAGAGACTTTTTAGCAGGGCCTGTAGTGCTAGGTCAAGGAGTAATGGTTTTAAACTGAAGAGGAATAGATTTAGAGTGGATATAAGGAAGAAATTGTTTCCAATGAGGGTGGTGAAGCACTGGAAGGCGTTGCCCAGAGAGGCAGTGGAGGCCCCATCCCTGGAAACATTCCAGGTCAGGTTGGACGGGTCTCTGAGCAACCCGATCTGGTTAAAGCTGTCCCTGCTCACTGCAGGGGGGTTGGGCTAGATGACCTCTAAAGGTCCCTTCCGACCCAAAGCATCTGTCACTGTGTTCGTGACGGGCGGGCAGGGTTCTGTAGCAGCTCGAGGTTGCAAGAGGGGAGCCCAGCAGCTGGCTGGAGCTCACGAGCAGGACTGTCTTCCTCAGTGCAGGGCCCGATGTCTGCGAGGGGCTGCAGCTGGTCTGGAGAGTCCGGTGTGGTGGGTGAGTGTATTTGGGCACAGCCCTGCCAGCTGTCCTGGGCACATCAGCGGTGTGCCTGCGACGGAGCTCCGGAGGGAGGCTGCTGCCGTTCAGGCCTCAGGTCCAGGGAGTGCGTGTCCCCGGGACTGGGGGGACGGTGGCCTGTGGTCCGGGAACCGAGGGCCAGGTGAGGGAGGGGCGTGAGGATGGGAGCAGTGTGCACACCATGAGGAATGACAAAGAGGAGAGAGAGAAGGTCTTTGCGGAGACCCCACGAAGGAGAGCTCCCAGTTGCTGTGGAGCAGGGAAGGAGGGGCAGGTGGAGAGCCCGCCAAAGCAGCAGCGAATGGAGAGTCCTGCCCAGGGGAAGGCTGTGGGCTTGTGGTGCAAGAGGAAGGCTCCTTCTACGGCACAGATGTGCAGCTGCAGAGCAGGGGCAGCGCTCTGGCAAGAGGCGAAGGAGCAAGGAGGGCCGGGGCAGGCTGGAATGTGGCAGGCAGGCTGTGCAAAAGCGTGAGGGAGAAAAGCATTGCTGAAGCCCGGGGTTGAACCAGGGACCTTTAGATCTTCAGTCTAACGCTCTCCCAGCTGAGCTACTCCAGCCCTGCCCCAGCAGCCCTTGTCCCTGTGGCACCCGTGCCAGGCCAGAGGCTGACGGGCACGAGGAGCGTTGCTGGGGCAGGTTCGCAGGGAGAAGCTGTGCCCAGCCCTGGGCAGAGGGGCCCTGGCCTCTCTCTGCCTCCATGGCCAGGTGGGCTCCAGATTTGGGTGGATGGCAGCTTGCACCGGGCATGCCAAAACGCGTGTGGGACTTGAGCGCAAACGTGACGGTGGCAAAGCGAGTGGGCAGGCCGGGCAGGTGTAACCGCAAAGGCTGACGGTGGAAGAGGTGTGGGGCTGTTGGAAGACCTTGTCTCCTTCCCTGGCCATGGAAGGCCTCCTCCCCACCCTCTCTTTCCCCAGCTCAACTTCCCTCCTTTGCTCCCAACTCTTCTACCTCGTCCCTGCCGAGCAGCGCCAGGGGATGGGGAATGGGGGTTGTGGTCGGCCCACAGCGGTTCCTGTCTGCTGCTCCTTCCTTCTTTCTCACACTGTCCCCATGGGGTCCCTCCTACAGGCTACAGTCCCTCGAGGTGAACCCGCTCCACTGTGGGCTCTTCACAGGCCACAGTTCTCTCGGGAATTATCCACTTTCTCTGGTGCTGGGTCCTCCACGGGCTGCAGGGCTTACCTTCTCCACCATGGCCTTCTCCGTAGGCTGCAGGGGAACCTCTGCTGTGCTGTGGTCTTCTCCGTGGGCTGCAGTGGAATCTCTGCTCTGGTGCCTGGACTACCGCCTCCCCCTTCTTCTTCCCCGACCATGGTGTCTGCGGGGCTGGCTTCTCACACCGTTTGGTTCCCCAACGCCTATCCCAGTGTGGCAGTTGTGCCCTTTTTCAAATGCGTTTTGACAGAAGCTCCAGCAGCTTTGTCGATGGGCTCGGTTTTGGCCAGCACTGGGTCCATTTTGGAGCTGGCTGGAAGCAGCCCTATCTGGCACGGAGCGGGCCCGTGGGTCTTATCTGACCGAGGCCACGCATGCAGCCTCCTGGCTACCGAAACCAGGGCATGGATGCCAATGCACAGCGTGAGTCTTTGCCTTGCTAAATGGCGTGCCCTGCTCGTCCCTCATCAAGAAATCCAGGCGAGCTGCTGGAAGAGAGCGAAACGGAGAAGGCCTTGACGCTGTTCAGCGCTGTTCAGCACTGTTCAGCAAAGAGCTGCAACACTGGTGTGTTATCAACGCTGTGCTGGCCACAAGCCCCCAGCCACGCGGGCTGCTGTGCAGAAAATGAAGTCCATCCCGGCCAAAGCCAGTACAATGTACGTGGAAGTACTTTCCAGGCTTAGCGTCTCTGTCACCTCCCAGGGATCGTGGAGGGGCTGACCGGCCTGTAGTTCCCCAGGTCCTCCCTCTTGCCCTTCTTGAAAATAGGAGTGGCATTTGATTTCTTCCAGTCTTTGGGCACTTCCCCCAGTTTCGGTGACTGGTCAAAGATGGGTGGAGAGTGTCCTCGCACTGACATCTGCCAGCTCCGTCGGCACCCATGGGTGCCTGCCGTCAGGGCCCACGACTTACGCGTGTCCAGCTGGCGCAGGTGTTCCCTGACCTGACCCTCTTCCATCAAGGGTATGCCTGCCTGGCCCCAGGCTCGATCCCCCTCATCTCTGGCACCTGGCGTTCCCGAAGGCCGGTCGTGCTAGTAAAAGAGGAGGCGAAGGCGGCGTTCAGCCTTTTCCAATGTCCTGTGCGACCAGGTCCCCCGCCTCATTCAGCAGGGGGCCCAAATTTTCCCTGGTCTTCCTTTTCTCACCTATGTCATTACAGAAACCCTTCCTGCTGCCGCCGTTAACATCGCTCGCCAGAATCAATTCCACTGGGGCCTCCGCGTTCCAAATGGCATCTCTGCGTGCTCGGGCAGCGTCCCTGTAGTCCTGCCAGGTGACCTGTCCCTGCTTCCAGCCTCTGTATGCTTTTATTTCATGCCTGAGTTTTGCCAGGAGGTCCTTGTTCATCCCTGCAGGTCTCATGGCATTTTTGCCTGGCCACCTCTGGCCCCTGGAACGATACCATGTGTTTGTGCCTGAGCAGCTCACCCGCGGCCTCCATATCCATGAATTAGCACGGGAGCGGAGACAAGGAGCTCACATGCAGGTGCTTATTTTCACAGAATCACAGAATCATAGAATGGTTTGCGTTGGAAGGCACATTTAAAGGTCGTCTGGCCCAGCCCCCCTGCGATGAGGAGGGCCATCTTCAACCAGATGAGGTTGCTCAAGGCCCGGTCCGACCTGACCTTGAATGTTTCCACGGATGGGGCATCTCCCACCTCTCTGGGTGAGCTGTTCCAGTGTTTCACCACCCTCGCCGTAAAACATTTCTTCCTTATATCTAGCCTGAATGTACCCTCCCTTAGTTTAAACCCGTTACTCCTGGTCCTAGCACTGCAGGCCCTGCTAAAAAGTCTCTCCCCGTCTTTCTCCTAAGCGCCCTTGAAGCACTGAAAGGCCGCAAGAAGGTCTCCCCGCAGCCTTCTCTTCTCCAGGCGGAACAAGCCCAACCCTCTCGGCCTGTCCTCGTAGGAGAGGGGCTCCAGCCCTCGCATCATTTCTGTGGCCGTTTTGTGCACCCCTGAACTGAGGCGGGAGGAATGCCACCTCGTGTGCATTTGTGGCAGGCGTGTGAGATAGCCGAGTCCCCTTCCAGCCGCAAGCCTACAGAGCCAGGATGAGACAGCTCAGCTGACCTAGCTGAATCCCTTTCCTCTGCAAGGGTAAAGGAGATCCCTGCGTGTCACTGCCTGGGAGCCGTGTCGGTTGACGTGTCGTGGTTTAACCCCAGCCAGCAGCTAAGCACCGTGCAGCCGCTCGCTCACTGCCCCTGCCCTGGTGGGATGGGGGGCTAGGATCGGAGGAGTAAGAGTGAGAAAACTCCTGCGTCGAGATAAGAACAGTTTACGAATTGAAATAAAGTAAAATAGTAACGATAATAATAATGATGAGCCAGTGGAAGCAGGGACAGTGCTGTGTCCTGGGAAGAGTAGAGGGAAGCTGCCTGGTTGTGTAGGGAAGGGGGTCAGGAAGGCCAAGGCGCAGCTGGAGCTGAATTTGGCAAGGGATGTAAAGACTAACAAGAAGGGCTTCTACAGGTATGTCAACCAGAAAAGGCAGGTTAAAGGAAGCGTACCCCCCCTGTGATGAACAAGAACGGCGACCTAGTATCAACAGGCGAGGAGACAGCGGAGGTGCTCGACAACTTCTTTGCCTCAGTCTTCACCGGCAACCTCTCTCCTTGCCCCTCCCGAGTCGACGGACCGCAAGATGGGGCCCAGGGGGGCAAAGCCCCTCCCGCTGTAAGGGAAGTTCCGTTTCGAGACCACCTGAGGAACGTGAATGTGCACAAGTCTATGGGACCTGATGAGATGCATCGCAGAGTCCTGAGGGAACTGGCTGATGGAGTTGCCAAGGCACTCTCCATGACATTTGACAAGTGATGGCAGTCAGGTGAAGTCCCTGGTGACTGGAAGAAGGGGAATGTTGTGCCCATTTTTAAAAAGGGAAGAAAGGAGGACCCTGGGAAGTACCGCCCTGTCAGCCTCACCTCTGTGCCTGGGAAGATCATGGAACAGATCCTCCTAGAAGCTACGCTCAAGCCCATGGAAGACAGGGAGGTGATTCGAGACAGGCAGCACGGCTTCACCAAGGGCAAGTCCTGCCTGACCAAGCCAGTGGCTTTCTATGAAGGAGTGGCTGCATCAGTGGGCAAGGGAAAAGCCACGGGTGTCATCTCTTTGGACTCCTGTAAAGCGTTCGCCACAGTCCCCCACAACACCCTTCTCTCTAAATTGGGGAGATACGGGTTTGATGGGTGGGCTGTTCGGTGGATAGGGAATGGGGTAGTGTTCTACGGCTCGATGTCCGCATGGAGACCGGTGACAAGTGGAGTCCCTCAGGGGCCCGTACTGGGATCGGTGCCGTTTCAGATCTTCCTCAGTGACATAGAGAGCGGGATCGAGTGCACCCTCAGCAAGTTTGCCGACGACACCAAGCCGAGCGGTGCAGTTGACACGCCAGAAGGACGAGATGTCGTCCAAAGGGACCCGGACAAGCTGGAGAGGTGGGCCTGTGCGACCCTCGTGAGGTTCACCGAGGCCAAGTGCAAGGTCGTGCACCTGGGACGGGGCAACCCCCGATATCAATGCAGGCTGGGGGGATGAAGGCATTGGGAGCAGCCCTGCGGAGAAAGACTTGGGGGTACGGGTGGATGAAAAGCTGGACATGAGCCGGCAATGTGCGCTTGCAGCCCAGAAAGCCGACCGTATGCCGGGCTGCATCAAAAGAAGCGTGGGCAGCAGGTCGAGGGAGGGGATTCTGCCCCTCTAGTCTGCTCTGGTGAGACGTCACGCGGAGCACTGCGTCCAGCTCTGGAGCCCTCAGCAGAAGAAGGACATGGAGCCGTTGGAGCGGGTCCAGAGGAGGGCCACAAAAATGATGCGAGGGCTGGAGCCCCTCTCCTACGAGGCCAGGCTGAGAGAGTTGGGGTTGTTCCGCCTGGAGAAGAGAAGGCTGCGGGGAGACCTTCTTGTGGCCTTTCAGTGCTTCAAGGGGGCTTATGAGAAAGACGGGGAGAGACTTTTTAGCAGGGCCTGTAGTGCTAGGTCAAGGAGTAATGGTTTTAAACTGAAGAGGAATAGATTTAGAGTGGATATAAGGAAGAAATTGTTTCCAATGAGGGTGGTGAAGCACTGGAAGGCGTTGCCCAGAGAGGCAGTGGAGGCCCCATCCCTGGAAACATTCCAGGTCAGGTTGGACGGGTCTCTGAGCAACCCGATATGGTTAAAGCTGTCCCTGCTCACTGCAGGGGGGTTGGGCTAGATGACCTCTAAAGGTCCCTTCCGACCCAAAGCATTCTGTGATTCTATGATTCGATGAGGGACAGGCTGTGGATGTCATCTACCTGGACTTCAGTAAAGCCTTTGACACCGTCTCCCACAGCATTCTCCTAGGGAAGCTGGCGGCTCCTGGCTTAGGCAGGCGAACTCTTTGCTGGATAAAAAACTGTCTGGGCGGCCGAGCCCAGAGAGTTGTGGTGACTGGAGTTAAATCCAGTTGGCGACCAGTCACGAGCGGTGTTCCCCAGGGCTCTGTTTTGGGGCCAGCCTTGTTTAATGTCTTTCTCAATGATCTGGATGAGGGGGTTGAGTGCAGCCTCAGCAAGTTTGCAGATGACACCAAAGTGGGCGGGAGCGTCGATCTGCTGGAGGGTAGGATGGCCCTGCAGAGGGTTGAGGACAGGCTGGACCGATGGGCCGAGGCCAGCTGTATGAGCTTTAAGAAGGCCAAGTGCCGGGTCCTGCACTTGGGTCACAACAAGCCCATGCAAGGGTACAGGCTTGGGGCAGAGTGGCTGGAAAGCTGCCTGGCGGAAAAGGACCCAAGGGTGTTGGTCGACAGGCGGCTGAACATGAGCCAGCAGTGTGGCCAGGTGGCCAAGGCGGCCAAGAGCATCCTGGCTTGTGTCAGGAATAGTGTGGCCAGCAGGAGCAGGGAGGTGATTGTCCCCCTGTACTCGGCGCTGGTGAGGCGGCACCTGGAATAATTGTGTCCAGTTTTGGGCCCCTCAATACAAGAAGGACACTGAGGTGCTGGAGCGTGTTCAGAGAAGGGGAACAAAGACGGTGAAGGGTCTGGAGCACAGGGCTGGTGGGGACCGGCTGAGGGAACTGGTATTGTTTAGCCTGGAGAAGAGGAGGCTGAGGGGAGACCTTATCGCTCTCTGCAACTCCCTGAAAGGAGGTTGCAGGGAGGTGGGTGTTGGTCTCTTCTCCCAAGTAGTTAGCGATCAGATGAGAGGAAATGGCCTCAAGCTGCGTCAGGGGAGGTTTAGGCTGGATATGAGGAAAAATGTCTTCACGGAAAGAGTGGTCAAGCATTGGACCAGGCTGCCCAGAGAGGTGGTAGAGTCCCCATCCCTGGAAGTGCTCAAAAACCAGGTAGACGTGGCGCCTTGCGTCATGGAAAGGAAGCCAGGAAACATGAAATTACTCCTCCCGCCTTAATGAGTTAATGGTGGACTTGGCAGTGTTAGGTTAATGGTTGGACTGTCTGATCTTAAAGGTCTTTTCCAACCTAAATGATTCTATGATTCTATGATTCCATGGCCATGGCCTATGAAAAAATAATCAGAATTTACAGACCAGCACCAACATTCTGAAAATGATGAATTCTTATACATTTATATGTACATATACATGGAGGTCTTTTCTGCATATGTTTGAAATTTTGTATAACATCTTAATTCAGGGGTTGATACATTTGCCCACACAGAGGTGGCCACTGCCTCCAAGATACCCTGAGGTAGCTGAAGACCCCCCGTGGGACAGAGAAATGTGATGCAGGACCAACAGGAGCACTTCTGGAGCATGAGCTGGTCACCAGACATGGTACATCAAAGCATCTCACATGAGACAACAGATTTCTCTCCCTTGAGTAGAAAGGGAAGCCTGGGCAATTGCAGCCAAGGTGTCCAGCATTAGATGTGATCACTCTCATCCCTGCCTTCACCTACAATGGACTCAGATTTAATTTACTCTTCAGTGAATGAAAAATGAGTGGGTCTAGATGGTAGCAGACTGCTTGAAGACATTCCTGTCACCCAAATACATTGGGATTAGTGCAGACTTGGCTATGCAAGAGAGAACATTTCGTTCACTTTGCCTCTTTGCTTCCATCTGTGAATCAAGGGAGCTGATGACTTCAGCGTATAGCTTGCTGTGTGCAAAGAGCAAATATTGGCAAACAGATTCCAAGCAGGGAGTGTACTGGGAGGTCTTTGCTTCTGTGCTTGACAGAAAAATGTGTTTTATATTGGTCTAAGGCTATCCACTGTGGAAAGTGGACTTCAGTAGAGGTAACACGGACTGAATATGTAACTGAGGGGTGTATTTTCTTTTTTTATCGAACTATGCCTTACTTTGTTTTTTTGTTGGTTGGTAATAAAACATCTTTCTGTGTCTGTGAGCAGCTTGTTCCCCAAGTACAGTATTGTGGTTTAGCCCCAGTCAGCAACTAAGCACCACGCAGCCGCTTGCTCACTCCCCCTACCCCGATGGGATGGGGGAGAGAATCAGAGGAGTAAGAGTGAGAAACACTCCTGGGTTGAGATAAGAACAGTTTAATAATTGAAATAAAGTAAAATAGTAATGATAATAATAACAATATAATAATGATAAGAATAATAACAATATAAAAAGCAGGTGATGCACAATGCAATTGCTCACCACCCGCCGACCGATATCCAGACAGTTCCCGAGCAGCGATCACTGCTCCCCGACCAATCCCCCCCAGTTTCTATACTGAGCATGACGTCACATGGTATGGAATAGCCCTTGGGGCAGTTTGGATCAACTATTCTGGCTGTGCCCCCTCCCTGTTTCTTGTGCACCTGGCAGAGCATGGGAAGCTGAAAAGTCCTTGACTGGCATAAGCAGTACTGAGCAACAACTAAACCATCAGTGTGTTATCAGCATTCTTCTCATTCTAAATCCAAAACACAGCACTGTGCCTGCTACTAGGAAGAAAATTAACTCTATCCCAGCTGAAATCAGGACATACAACAAAGGGGAGTTGGCAACAATGGGCTGAAATATGCAGCTACAGACTTCAATGGAGGAAGGTCAGATGTGAGCAAGGCTGCTGTAAGTCCCAGGTGGCTGATGAGAGAAATGGTGGGGTTGGAGGTAGGGAGGAAGAGTGCCAACAGAGTGTCTGGCATACAGGGTCTTGACTTCCCTGCATATTCAGAGTCCATGAGGAGATGTTTCCTTTCAGTATCAACTGGAGATTGCTGCTATAGCGTAATCTGTAAAAAGAAAAGCCAAAGTGGAAAAAGAAGAAATCCTTTCTTATTGTTATATACTATTGAAATATTTTCACCTTGACTACACTCCTGAAATCGCTCTAATGAACCCCATAGAATTGAAGACTTAAGAAAAAATTTGGCCATAGACTTAACTTGTTGGGGCATTTTGCATGTTAATGAGCCCTCTGGTGTGAAGTTCCCAAACTGCAGATACTGAAAGTGAATTGAACAAACTTCTAGAGAAGGGAAAGTCAGCAGCAAATCAAGTTTCTGAGCATGTTATTGAGCCACACTGAGGGCCATCACTGAAGAGACCAAGGAGGGAATGACCAGACAAGGTTACCACCCCTGGGGACCAGTGAAGCAGGAAGTTAGATGCACCCATTAAGGATGGAAAATCAAACGTGGCACTGGCCCTGATGCAAAATCAGTCATGTGTTTCACCTCGCCAGACAGCTAAGCCCTGATCCCCCAAGAATGGGGATCCTTTCCCTCAAAGGATGCTCGGGGCTCTTGGGGGTAGTGTGATGGAGACGTGTATGATGCTGAGTGCAGGACAGCGATACGACACCTCCAAAGCTCTATGTGGGTGAGGAGAGTTTCTTGTCAATGTCTCCATGTATACTTTGTCAAGTTTGTGTCTCTGTGTTTCAGTTTTTAGCTTCCCCCTTTTTTCCATGGTTTCTTAACTTACAAAGTCCCTGATCAGATAAGCTCGCTGGAATAACCATTCTTACCCTCCCAAATACCCTCATCCATTAGTGTGACTGATGAGGTTTAGTTGTTATCACCACCTTCCTTATCATTTCTCAGTCAGGTTTGTGTCCCTGTATTTTCCTGTTTATGGCTTTCTCTCTTCCCTGTTCTCCCTTGCTGCATTGAAAAGGTCCTTGACCAGATACTCTTAAAGGAGCCGCATTCTCCTTCCACATACCCTTACAGATTACCTCTATCTGCTATCTTCTTGGGATCCCAAAAAGGACTTCATTTGGAGCAACTGGTGGAGGTTGAGGCACAGTGACGTGGTGACATGGACCTCTTTAAGGCACATCCCAACAGAGGACCATCAAGCTAACCACCATGGAGGGCTGCACCTACAAGCACCTTTTATACACCTAAAAGTTGCCAGATTCCCTTTATGTTCAGTGGGGAAGGGCAGGGAGTCTTGTCCCCAAGGGACCTGATGCTCCTCATAATCCCGTTGGGAAGCGTTGCTGCTCCCCATCGTAGAATCATAGAATCATAGAATAGTTTAGGTTGGAAAAGACCTTTAAGATCATTCAGTCCAACCATTAACTTACACTACCAAGTCCACACTAAACCAATTAAGGGTAGACTAGACTGAACCATGTCCCAGAGTTCCACATCTACCTGGTTTTTGAGCACTTCCAGGGATGGGGACTCTACCACCTCTCTGGGCAGCCTGGTCCAATGCTTGACCACTCTTTCCGTGAAGACATTTTTCCTCATATCCAGCCTAAACCTCCCCTGACGCAGCTTGAGGCCATTTCCTCTCATCTGATCGCTAACTACTTGGGAGAAGAGACCAACACCCACCTCCCTGCAACCTCCTTTCAGGGAGTTGCAGAGAGCGATAAGGTCTCCCCTCAGCCTCCTCTTCTCCAGGCTAAACAATACCAGTTCCCTCAGCCGGTCCCCACCAGCCCTGTGCTCCAGACCCTTCACCGTCTTTGTTCCCCTTCTCTGAACACGCTCCAGCACCTCAGTGTCCTTCTTGTATTGAGGGGCCCAAAACTGGACACAATTATTCCAGGTGCCGCCTCACCAGCGCCGAGTACAGGGGGACAATCACCTCCCTGCTCCTGCTGGCCACACTATTCCTGACACAAGCCAGGATGCTCTTGGCCGCCTTGGCCACCTGGCCACACTGCTGGCTCATGTTCAGCCGCCTGTCGACCAACACCCTTGGGTCCTTTTCCGCCAGGCAGCTTTCCAGCCACTCTGCCCCAAGCCTGTACCCTTGCATGGGCTTGTTGTGACCCAAGTGCAGGACCCGGCACTTGGCCTTCTTAAAGCTCATACAGCTGGCCTCGGCCCATCGGTCCAGCCTGTCCTCAACCCTCTGCAGGGCCATCCTACCCTCCAGCAGATCGACGCTCCCGCCCACTTTGGTGTCATCTGCAAACTTGCTGAGGCTGCACTCAACCCCCTCATCCAGATCATTGAGAAAGACATTAAACAAGGCTGGCCCCAAAACAGAGCCCTGGGGAACACCGCTCGTGACTGGTCGCCAACTGGATTTAACTCCAGTCACCACAACTCTCTGGGCTCGGCCGCCCAGACAGTTTTTTATCCAGCAAAGAGTTCGCCTGCCTAAGCCAGGAGCCGCCAGCTTCCCTAGGAGAATGCTGTGGGAGACGGTGTCAAAGGCCTTGCTAAAGTCCAGGTAGATGACATCCACAGCCTTTCCTTCATCCACCAGGCGGGTCACCAGGTCATAAAAGGAGATCAGGTTGGTCAAGCAGGTCCTGCCTTTCATGAAGCCATGCTGGCTGGGCCTGATCCCCTGTTTGATCATCTGTGAGCACCACCACCCGGTGCCTCCAGAGAAGACCCAGAGCTTGACTGATCCTGAAACAAACCACCTTTTCCCATCTCTATCTTTGATTAACCATTCAGTGCCTACCCAGAGCATCTAACCACTGCACCCCATCCAGGTGAGATCTGAAAAAACACTGTTCCAAGACCGATATTGATATTTTTGTTGCTTTATTTCTTTCTTTCTAATTTTCCACCCAACTGGGGACAATGTCCTGTTGAAGCTGCAGCAGCGGGGGAATTGCACGGGCTCCTGGAAAATGTGATGTGTGTGATTTCTGTTCCACTTGAGCACAAATGGGTTTTCTTTAATGAGACTTCACTCCTCTATTAGTACTTTAATGAATTTTAAAGTGGTAACTTTAATTAACTAATTTTAATTTGCTCTAAATTGCTGTGGATTCCAGTTTGGCTAAGTTTGGGATTTCTTTATAAAACCTTAGTGCTGAAGAAATTAATTTATTATATTCATGGCTCATCACTATGTTTTAAAAGGCTAGCATGCATTCATTCATTCTTAGCTTTTACATATTGTTTAATTGCTATTAATTCTGACATGACAAGTTTGATTTGGAATTGTTGTATGTTAATATTTTTAATATTTGATAATCTCTATAATTACATGCTTTTTTTTAAAGTTTAACTTTAATGCCCTGGCTGCAGTTTAAAATCCTTTATTTGCTTTTTTTTTTTTTTTTTTTTTTTTTCCCCTAGTAGCATGGGTGGGTTTTTTTAATAAGAAAACTTAAAAATATCTAAAACTTAATATAGTAATTTTTGGGTTTCTCTATATGTTAACTAACCCAGCACTACTCATAATGTTTTAATGCCTTTTAATATGATGATATATGTATCTCTAAAATAAAGGTGATGCCATGTTTTAAGTAACAATTCATCCACACCAGGGTGTTTACAAACATAGTTGTTATCTAATTTTTAATAATTATTTAGGCTAGTGTACTTACTCTTTGGAGGTAGACAAGCCTACAGCTATTTATTAACTGCTGACTATAAAACACAAGATAGGTTTCTTTTAGGTCCATCCTGAAATATGTAGATACCCACTCGGATTGCAAAGAAAAAAAAAAAAATTGGCAATACTTTGAGGTTTTCCCTGTAGTTTTTAGTTTTGCTTAACTTGTTTCTTAACTCAAAGCAAGGAAGGTGATGGGTTAATTTAGTTTCCCACTCCTACTGTTAACCTCCTACCCAGGGGTGGGTTAACATTCCTCTTTGACGCGTTTAAACATTTCTTAATCCTATTTTTTCTCCTGTTTGCTTGGAAAACAAAGCAGGGTCCAAAGGCAAATTGCTGTTTTAGTTGGTTCTCTTAAAAAAAACCCAAACCTGTCCTATCTGCTCAAAGCCAATATTTACTACTTCTCAAACACTCTGTGCACACTCCATGGACTTATTTTTCAGTCTATTTTTATCAGCATTTCGTGTTACATAAAATTTTCAAAATAGCAGTCCTTTTGCAAGAAAGTGGAATACTTGCTGCATTCTTAGGGGAACACGTAGAAAAGACTTTTAATTTTGCAGATGGCTGCAAGGCTGCCTTATTTACAAGAAGCATTGGTTGCTTCTAATTAATGGCATTAAACATCCCTGTCCTTGGATCTACAACAGACCGTATAGTGCTTCAATGGAGGAAGAAATTACAGAATCGTAGAATCGTTTAGGTTGGAAAAGACCTTTAAGACCATCAAGTCCAACCATTAACCTAACACTACCAAGTCCACTACTAAACTCATTAAGGGTAATCATTAATTTCATGTTTCCTGGCTTGGTGGCTGGGTTATTTTTTAGAGAAAATAAAACCAGAATAGAATCATTAAGGTTGGAAATGACCTCTAAGATCATCAGTCCAACCGTCAACCCAACACCACCATGCCCACTAAACCATGACGCAAGGCGCCACGTCTACCTGGTTTTTGAGCACTTCCAGGGATGGGGACTCTACCACCTCTCTGGGCAGCCTGGTCCAATGCTTGACCACTCTTTCCATGAAGACATTTTTCCTCATATCCAGCCTAAACCTCCCCTGACGCAGCTTGAGGCCATTTCTTCTCATCCTAAATTCTCCTCTTCCTCTCCCTGTAATGCAATCATGAAGGTTTTTAGTGAAAAAGAAGATCTGGCCCATCCCTTATTGCTGTAGCAGCATCTCTTCCTTTCCTGGAAGGACTTTTTTTTTTAGTGAACCATTTTAATAATCCTTTTTTTAAATGGATTTGTTAAATTTACTGGGATTTACTGGGAAATTTACTGAGCAAGGATCCTCAGCTCGGGGAGATCATTTAATAGTGTATTTGGAGGAAAAGGAAGAGGGTTAAGTGAGAATTCAAAGGGGCATGGAGAAAAGCGAGGTTCTTGCAGGGGGGTTGGATTTCAGGGCAGAGGACACAGGACACCAGCTTCCCATCCCGCTGTGCTCCCAAAAGGACATACACTGCTGTGCTTCCTGCATCCCAGCCCACCCACCCCATCCTTGGGAAAGGGATGCCCACTGGACTTTGGGTCTTGTTAATCATTGCTCCAGAATGGTGGCACAAGGGCAGAAAACTTTTTGCCCTTTTATTCTCCCCCAGCTCCTGGCACCACCAAGGACTTGTAGCTCCTGGAGCAGAGCAAAGCCAGGCTTTGGGTACCAGACAGGGAAGTTCTACCTCCTGTTCCCCTGGCTGGCCAGAGGTCCTGCAACAAAGGCTGCTCGACACCCCTCCTAGTTGTGAGGGCAGGTAAACACGTGGGCCAGCAACGGGAGGGAGGTGGGAGGTTGGTCCATCAGCAGGAACTTAGCCTTAGAGCTCCTTAAATGCCCTACGAGCCCACAGTCCCCCATCCACACAACGTGCTCTTGAGGTAGGGTCCCCATGAGGAAGGACTGTAGAGCATCCAGGTGGGTTATCCCATAATACACATCCCATAACCCCAGCATAACTTGATGCTGGGGATATGGGATGTCTGGGCTCCTGTTTGGGTTCTGCTATGGTGGGGGGAAAGGGTTTTTGGCTTGGAATCAGCACCCTTACCCTATCTCTCTCCCTCCCCATCATAGTGGCTCAGAGCTGCAGCACCCATCGCCATCCAGGCACGATGCCAGTCCACTGTGTGACATATAAAGGTGTTAAGTTCCCCTCTGCCTACAACTCTGAGCACAGCTTGAGTTTCACCCACAATGAGTTCCTGGTGAGGGACGATGATGTCTTCAGCGTCACCTACCCCAAGTCTGGTACGAGGGGTGGAGAGCAGGGCTGGCCAAGGGTGGAGAGGGCCAGGAGAGGGGTGAGAGCTTTGGAAACATCTCCAGGTGTTGTTCAGAGGGTGAATCTTCCCTTGTGGTGGGGAACAGGAATGGTTTGCGGGGGGTGGTTACCGCAGTGGTGGTGCATCGGCAGGGCAGCACCATCTCTTGGCAGGGCACAGACTCAGTGCTGAAGGTTCTGCTGACCATAGAGCTGTGGCACAGTGAGCTCCTCCCATCCCGACCCCCTGGGCAAAGTCCCCTGCCCTGCACCTCTGCTTTCCCTGGCAGGCACTGTGTGGATGGCCGAGATCCTGAGCCTCATTCACAGCCATAGCTGCCCCGGCTGGAGCCGAACCATCCTCAATTCTGACCGCATGCCCTGGTTCCCAACCTGTCTGGGTCTGGAGTCAGCCCTCAGCTATCCCCCACCTCGCCTGCTGACCTGCCACCTCCCCAGGCACATCTTCCCCAAGTCCTTCTCCCATTCCAGTGCCAAGGTGGGATGGGCACCCACACAGAGCTTCAAGGGGACAGGGGGGCTGGGAAGACCATTGCCCAGGATCTGGGGAACCTTGGAGTGAAGGGTGTTGGGTGAGGATCTTGGTGTTGGCCTAGGAGAGTGGTGAGTGTCCTCCATGCCCTCCAGATGGAAATATGCAGATCCCCATGTCACATCCTTTCCCTCTTAGATATTTTGAAGAGTCTCCAATGGCTCTAGGGGACTTGTGTGTTCATGGAGACCCCTGCCCAAGGTCTGCATGATGGAGTCTAGCACAGAGTTGGTCCTTGTGTGGCAGACCCCTCCATTTTCAGATCTACCCCAGTGCCAGGGCCTGCAACTCCCCTTCCCCTACTGGGAACGTATCACTCCTGTACGCACTCCACCCCAGGTTATTTACACCGTATGGGATCCTCAAGATGTTGTCATCTCCTACTATTACTTCTCCAAGATGTGCAACAGCTATGAGGATCCCACATCCTTTGAGCAGTTCCTGAGGGACTTTCTGAACGGAGAGTGTGAGTGTGGTTTGGGGCCTACTCAGGGCACAGGGATGGGTGGGTGTGTGGTGTCTCCCATCAGCTCTGGCTCAGGAGTCTTTTGCCACTGTCTACTGATGATGGCTGTGAAGCCAAGCTTCCCACAGGAGAGAGGTCAATGCATCAGGAGGAAAGCAAAGCACTTCTGGAGACATGCGCAGGCCCACAAAGCCCTCTTGTGCTTTGAAGCAGATGGAAAGTGGATTTCCTTGCCTTCTCCTGCAGAGTTCAAATATCTTCAGGAAGTCTTGGCCAAGAAACCTTATAAAGCCCTGGCAGGACCTTACCTGTGAGCCTTGCACACCTCTAGCCTCAACCTCTTCCAATCATGGAGGTGGCTGGAGAAGAACTGATTGCTCAGCTGCAATTGCAGTTGGATCTCCCAGTCCCACCTGCTCCCTGGACACCATTGCTCTGTCCTGCATCGTGGCTGCCCTGCTCCCAACCTTGTGTGAACCCTCCTCAGCCTTGCACATCCCCTGCCCTGCCCTGACCTAATGCCTTTTGCCTCCCACCAGTGCCCCATGGCTCCTGGTTCGAACATGTCCAAGGCTGGATGGAGATGAAGGACACTGAGAATTTCTTCTACATCACCTATGAAGAGCTGAAGCAGGTAGACACCTAGGCAGACCCTCCAGCTCCAAACATGATAGTGTGTTACAAGCGACTTAGTTGTAACAGGCTCCCTCTGTCCCTCCAGGACATGCACAGCAGTGTGAGATGTCTCTGCCAGTTCCTGGGGCAAGATTTGGATGACGATGCCATCTCCTCGGTGGTGCAAAATGCCTCCTTCACAGCCATGCGGGAGAACCCAATGTACAGCTCCATCTTGCTCCCTGCAGACATCATGGACCAGACGAAGGGCCAGTTCCTGAGGAAGGGTGAGGACCCCATCAAAACACCTCAGGGAGATTCCTCCTGTCAAGTGTCCTGCCCCATGAGGACAGCCAGAGTGAGGGTGTCCTGGAGAGCCGCATCACGGTGCATTTGGGTCTGAAGAATGGGGTTCATAGAATCATAGAATCATAAGATAGAATCATAGAATATTTAGGTTGGAAGGGACCTTTAAAGGTCATCTAGTCCAAGCCCCCTGCAATGAGCAGGAACATCTTCAACTAGATCAGGTTGCTCAGAGACCCATCCAACCTGACCTTGAATGTTTGCAGGGATGGGCATGGTCTCTCGTTTTGGACAACCCCCTTGGGATGGTAGCTGGACCCAAGAGCTGAGCCTCTCCCCTTGTGCCTACAGAGCAGAGGCGGGGGGGGGCTGCGTGCTGGGGTGGGTTCTGAGCCTGAAACACTTCTTCCTCAGGCATCTGCGGGGACTGGGAGAACCATTTCACAGTGGCGCAGAGCGAGACCTTCGACAGGATCTACCAGGACAGGATGCAGGACCTAAACATGACCTTTCCTTGGGACAGGCATTAGGATTTGTCTCTGTCTGAAACCAGCTAAGCACTGGGTATAAACCAGCCACCGACAACTGGGGTAACTGCATGCTGTAGGACAGAGGGGGTTGTACCCAGGGCTGCAAATGGTACTGAACCCCAGTGTGCAAGCAATTAATTTAATAGAATCATAGAATCATTTAGGTTGGAAGAGACCTTTAAGGTCATCGATCAGCCGTTAACCTAATACTGCCAAGTCCACCACTGAACCATGTCCCCAGCTGTCACTTCTACATGTCTTTTAAATACCTCCAGGGATGGTGACTCAACTGCTCCCCTGCACAGCCTGTTTCAGTGTTTGATAACCCTTTCAGTGAAGAAATTTTTCCTAATATCCAATCTAAACCTCCCCTGGCACAAATTCAGGCCATTTCCTCTCATCCTATCACTTGTTACCTGGGAAAAGAGACCGACACTCACCTTGCTACAACCTCCTTTTGGGTAGTTGTAGAGAGCGATAAGGTCTCCCCTGAGCCTCCTTTCCTCCAGACTAATCAACCCCACTTCCCTCAGCCATTCCTCACAGGACTTGTTCTCCAGACTGTTTGTTGAGCAGCTTTGTTGCTCTTCTTTGGACACGCTCCAGCACTTTCTGCTGCACTTTTGCACCCTTTCTCCTTGGGAGGGCTTTTTCTCCTGGCTTGTGCCTCTCCTCTCTGTACCATCCCTCAATCCTTTTTCTCCTGAGGCAGGGTCTAGGGTGTCCCAGGGTAGGACCCACCTCCCTGCCCTCCAACACATTGTCTTCTGCAGGCAGAGGAGAGTAGCACATTCCTGAGAGCACACAGATGAAACACATCCTTCCTGTCACATCCACTGTCCAGGGCGCCTTGTTTGGGAGCTGCAACCAGCTGAAATGTTCTCTTGGGGTTGCTCATCAAGCAGGAGAACTGCAGGGAAAATGGGGAGGGCTGCTTGAATGGAGAGAAATTTTGGGTGTGCTGCTAGTGCTAGCAAAAATGGTGAGATAGATAATATTAATAATAAAATCTGAGCAAAAGCAAGGCTGGCTGGCTGCCAGACCCTGGGGACCTGAAAGCCCAGTCCATCCTTTGCATGGGATGGGTTGAACAGCAGGATGGCAAAATATCCTCTCCACTTTCCAAGCCAAGAATGAAAACTGAAATGCATGGGACATGTCCAGGATGGACATGCACGGTCAGCTCTAGGGCCAGGGGTGCTGTACAAGAGTTTAGGAAAGGCTGTGCAGACAAGACAGCATGCCATCGCACCTCTCTTGGTCCAGCCTGATACAGCCTAAACCAGGTGATGGATTTCAATGAAGCAAGGCCAGTTGTGCAAGATGCGGTGGGATTTAGAAGCACAGTCTTGTCCTTGTGCTGAAAGAGGTGCAATGCAGGATGGGCTCTCCCTGGGGACCACAGCCAAAACCATCCCAGATAACCAGACTTCTACAGGATTTAGATGATTGTCTCCACAGAGTGGCTTTGGGGAATCAAAGAAAGGGAAAGACCTTTGTGGACCTTGCCCAAGAGATGGCTCTGTGGTTTGCATACCCCCAAGCCTCCACAGAGGCCGCAGGGAAGTCCAGTTCCTTGCAGTGGTGCAGCTGCCAAGTACTGCTTGTAATTAATGACAGCCTAACTTCTTGCTAAAGGCAGCCAGGGACACCAGGGGCTGGCTCCAGTCTTGGCAAGACACTGTCCAGAGAGGGAAAGTTGTCCCAGGGACAGAGAGTCATGCCGTGGTTGGCATGTCCATGTTGAAGTCTTGAGCAATGTCCCAGCTAGACTTGGTGCAACAGTCCCCCTTCCCCCCCACCCCAACTGAACGTATGAGGAGGGGATAAAGCCAAAGTTAAAGGAGAGTAGGATGTGGGAATGGACATGGAGTGCTGTCAGGCCCCCAAGGACCTTTTGACAGTGCCCCCCACGGGACTTTTTGACAAAGGGCTGGGTTGTGTTCAGTGTCTTGCAGAAGCCAAAATACTACTTTGAACTATGTGTATTGATTAAATAGTCAGTAATTATAAAAGGAACTCTGAATGTCTACTAATCAGATGTAGGCACTGACATTACAGACACCCAGGAAAGTTCTCATTTGTCTAAATATAGACAGTCACCCACTACAGAAAATTGCTAGTCTCTGTTTATTCTTGTGCCATATTTATAACCTGATGAAGATGTCTTAGATACTGCAGCATCGCTCAGTGCACATATCCCACCCATCTTGCCTTTAGAGATGTCAGGGTATCAGATAGAGGCCAGTGGGATGTGCTATGGTGTATGCAAAGGCTTTCCATCAAAGACGAGACAACTAAAGGGCTTTGCTGGCTTTGGGAAATAATGTGCCTTGTACGTCCAGAGTTACTCAAACTCCTTTTCAGCAGAAGAGCCCAAAGAAAATCAGCAAGTACAACTGTTCTAGCAAAAAAGAGTTCAGTTCATGATTATCTTTTCTCCTCCTAACTCACTCTTAAATGCAAAGCCCTCGTTAAGCTGTAGTAAGTAATCGCTATGCTCAGGGAACGTGTTTTTATGGCCTCCAGAGGGAGAATGCAAGCAGAGTGTGCTTCAGTTCTCTTCAGATGCATGTCCTCAGATATGTGAAGAGCATCCTTCCCATCTCTACACACTTACACCTTTTCAACTCAGATCAAACAGCTGCAGTTGTAAATTTTACCTTGCCACAGGGCGCAGACATCAGGTCCCAGACAAAGTATCTCTTCCTTAACTAGTTTCTCGCCTATTCCCTCTGTGTTTACATGACATGCATGCTAATCCTACCCCACCTACCCCTTCCAGACCAAACCATTTCCCCAGGGAAAACCAGAGCCCAGCTGAGGGACAGTTCACACCAGAGCCCATCCTAGACAAGCTGTGCAGAGATGTATCAGACTACTTTTACCTCTCAGCTCCAGCTCTAGTGTAGCCAGCTCTGCCTCCCCACGCACACGCTTCCCTGCCTCTCCTCAGTGTAGTCAATGTCTCATCTTCATTCTATAGAAAACAACTCTCTGGCAGGCTTAAAAAAACGTAATTCCTACTACCTCAAACATTTTGAGCTGAAAAACAATGCAAATATATCCTCAAGCATGGGACAAAGAGCCCATCCAAACCAAGCACTGTGAAGAATGAGCATAGCTGGTCCCCTTTGTGTGGTGCTAACCCTCAGCAGTGTGAGTATGAGCTGGTTCATGCCTTGGCTGCATGGAGTGGTCCACAGAGCCATGTTCAACACAGCAGGTCCGATGATGAAAGGATAAATGGTTGAGTTTTTATCCTAAGAATGCCAGTGATATTAAAGCTTGATCCTGGCATGCCTAAAAAAGTGATGATGTTATTAAAAGACAGCATGGACACTGCTTCCCTTGGAAGAGGTCGAGTGCCTGGTTAAATAAATAGCAGGTCTTTGCTGCTCCATGTTGAGAACTGGCTGACAGCTATGATGCTAAAGCAGCCCAAGTTACTGCCTTGCCTGGTGCGCATGCACAGGACCAGTGTATGGCTGAAGAAAAATCAGGAAATTCAGGTTATCTTCAGTGTCCTGAGGAGAGGTATTAGGGCTGGGCAGGACTGTGTTTTCAACAGGTCATCAGGGAGAAAAGAGGAATTTGGTTTTGATTTTTTGGTTACTCCAAGTAAAGCATTCTGGGAAACTCCAGAACATTTCAGGAAAGCCACAGTGTGTGTCAAGAATTGTCACATAGTGCAAGGGATACCACTCCATGCAAGAACCCTCATGCACAGTCAGTTGCTCCAAGCCTCCCTACGTGGTCAAAATTAGACTTTGATCCACTTCGATCTTAGGAGAAATTAATGGACAAATAAATGAATGAATGAGAGAAAGAGAGGAAAAAAATAGAGGAGGGAAGGAAGGAAAAGAGGCAGGAAGAGAGGAAGGAAGAGGGAACGAGGGAGGGAAGAAGGGGGGGGGGGGGAGGAAGGAACTGAATTTTAGAAGATTCAGTCTAAATTCAGTTCCTGGAAAAACACTGAGCACAAAGCCAATTCTTCTATTTGTGGCCACCTAGAAGATAACACACAAAGTGTTATCAACGAATACAGGTTTGTTGGGATTAACTATCAAGTGAGTAATTGACTGTACAAATACAAACCAAGAATTACCGGCCAGGCTCCCCACAAGTGGGAAGAACATAAGGATCAGTATCAAAGCACAACAGGCTGTGGCTCAACAACCTATGGGTATTGCAAAAAAAGCAAACCTCACCTGAGACTTCTGGAACAGGGGGTCCTCCCGTGTACGAGATGTCTTTGTGACCATTGTCTTTTCCCAGGAGTGCTGAGGTCTCTGCTGCACATCAGTGGCTGGGTGTATACATCAGCTATCAAGAAGGGTGTTGGCCAACTGTTGGCCTGCTGGAGCCTGGCCAGAAGGCAGGCAGTAACAGCTATCTAAGTATAGAAAACAGGACAGAGATGAACAGATTGAAAAGTCTTCAGTGAGCAAAACTGAAAACTAAGCAAACAGATGAGAACAGTCTTCAGATGCTAAGATACAGAGCTCATCTGTATTCTCCTCTATGACGAAAGGCTGAGAGAGTTGGGGTTGTTCAGCCTGGAGAAGAGAAGACTCTGGGGAGACCTTCTTGCAGCCTTTCAATACTTAAAGGGGCCTTATAAGAAAAATGGGGACAAACTTTTTAGTGGGGCCTGTTGTGACAGGACAAGGGGTAATGGTTTTAAACTAAAAGAGGGGACATTCAGACTAGGTATAAGAAGTTTTTTATGATGAGGATGGTGAAACACTGGAACAGGTTGCCCAGAAAGGTGGTAGATGCCCCATCCCTGGAAACATTCAAGGTCAGGTTGGATGGGGGTCTGAGCAACCTGATCTAGTTAAAGATGTCCCTGCTCATTGCAGGGGGCTTGGACTAGATGACCTTTAAAGGTCCCTTCCAACCCAAACTATTATATGATTCATCTGCTCTCAGCTGGATGCAATGCTCTCCTCCACCACACACAGCTTTGATACTGAATTTAATATGGACCTGACTCAAACTTGGACTGATGCATGTCTTTGAGAAGACCATGGTCCTCAGTAGCCTGAGATTTGTATTTATTCAGGCCTGCTTTTCTTGCCCATCACCTTCACCTTTCATCTGCTGGACTGGCTGTTGCAAAGAACAGACTTGCTACCCCTATCCTCATTCACCTTCACTGTGAGTTGTCACCCACTCCTACCCTCCATTTCTGCCAGGGATGCTCTCTCCCTATCTGTCATCTTCAGAGGGTATCTTCACACTCCTCCTTGGCATGGAGAAGACAAAGGAGCTGTTGCAAGTAGTCCCTGGGTTGTACAGTCTAAGCAGAGGAGTACCTGAGAGCTGCACAAACTCTTGTCTGTCCAACATACACTCCCCGGGATGAAAGATATTCCTGTGTGTCTTCAGAGGTAAAGCATATTTTCCGTATGATCAGCTGAGCTATTTTGAACCCACCTCTATTCCTAGATGATGTAGAGCAATGGTCCTGTGGGCCAGCCTTGCCCAGGTAGCTAGTGCAAATGCAAAGAGGGGTTCAAGGATTGTGCTGAGTGGTGGAGGGTGCAGTGCAATTCTCCTAGCATCACATCACTTTCCCTTCAGAATATCTGCCTCCTCAGCCAGCCCTGGGGCATCTTCCCCCTTAGACATCTCTGGTATGGGTATCTGAGTCCAACACCTGGCTGCAACGGCCTCCTAGGAGTGCTGATGATCTCTGCTGAACATACAAGGTATGTAAATGCATTTTCCAGATAGAGAAGTTGGCACAAGGTAGATCCCACCCATGATAGCATCATGTCCCTGCAGCACCATTTCCCTGCTTGGCTATGTGACTGTCTGGGTGATTCAGCCTCGTAGGGGACCTGGGAGCCTGGCTCTGCCATCCAGGAACAGAGCATCCTGCCACTTGCACATCTGGCTTTGTCACGACTGGAGGAGGTCTCACACCAGCCAAAAAATTAACTGGACTGTGAACACACACAAACCTTGCAACAAAATTTCATTAAGTCTTCAAGTATCTTGTGACAAACATGGGGAAAAAAAACCTGGAAAAATCTTCCACTTTTAGAAGTTTTTCAGCAGTGGGAAAAGGTTTCTTACATCTTTTCATGCTGCATTAGCGACATGGGATCATACCCATTTTCCCAGCTAAGCCCAGGCACTGATGACCTATTCTTGCAGCTGTGTGAAGCCAGTCCCAGAAGACAAATTGCAAAACCCTGTCTCACCCCCATCACCCCACTGATGGTCCAGAACTGGCTGTCCTGAGAGGACTTGTTTGTTCAGCAGATTCTCGAAACTGCCCAGTTTCACAATCCTGCAGCTTACGTGATGCTCATGGCACAAGAGTCACTTCCTGGCAGATACTTGGCTTTTCCTGCTTGCTGAGCACCTGCCACGGGGCACAGAGGGAGGTTTTTGGGGTGGAGGGGAGGAGCCGTGACAAGGGAGACTTCTCAAATACCCAGTCCCTTGGGTGCATGTTCTGCCTCCTCCCTGCCCCGCTCTCCCGTGGAGACAAAGAGCACACTATCTTTGCTACCAACATGAGGCTTGTCCTCCTGGCATGTCTCTGGGGTAAGTGAGATGGGATTATTTTCTCTTTGCTTTTGGCTTGACACCTCTTTGCCAGTGGTTCTCCTCTTCCACTACTGCTTCTTCTACAGCCCATAGCACAAAGCAAATGGGACATTGCAAGGAACTGAAATGCAATCAGTGGTATTGATCCATATCTGATAGCTGAGTGTGGACACTCACATCCCCTCAGATGTCACTAGACAGTCACAGGTGGACAGCTAGATGCTGCCTCACCTTGGCACTAATACCTAGACACCTTGAGAAGTGTCTCATTTGAGAACTGAATCCCAGCCCTCATAAGCAAAGACAGCAGCACACAGGGTGGGGTTTCCTCTCCCTGTTTCTCTACTGTGGGTTCCTAGCCTGTGGGGGTTCATAGAATCATAGAATAGTTTGAGTTGGAAGGGACGTTTAGAGGTCATCTAGTCCACCTGCTCCTGCAGTGAGCAGAGGCATCTTTAACTAGACCAGGTTGCTCAGACCCCTGTCCAACCTGACCTTGAGTGTTTCCAGGGATGGGGCATCTACCACCCCTCTGGGCAACCTGTTCCAGTGTTTCACGATCCTCATCATAAAAAATGTCTTCCTTATATCATCCTTTGTTCCCGTGCATCAGGGATGAGACCAGACGCGGTAACAATGGGCAGAGGCACTGAGTGTGCTCAGTGGCTACTGTGCATGGGTAGGCACTGCAGGCTCCCAACATGATATGTTATCTGAATGCAACTGGAATTTAGAGAGAAGAGGGATAAGCATTAGGCATCTCAACCCATAAACCTTAAAAGTAGCTAAGAAAAAAAAAAAGGCAGATGGAAAAAAGACTTACCGGGCAATAATGCTAAAGCTTGTCCTGGTGTCAGCAGTTCTGCTCTTGCCTGAAGCTGTTGGTCAATGCTTGGGATCTTGCCAGGCTGTTGCATTTAGGAGCAGAAATTTTTTGTGTTGAGCTCTTCTTTGCTGTTGACCTTCTACAGTGGGCACAAAGTCCCCTTCCCCTGAGTTTCCAGGAAAAACAAATCCTGGCAAGTTTTTCCTCAGGCTTTTCCTCACAGGGTTTGCCTCAACCTCTAGTTAATCCTCAGGGAAATCTTCTGAATGGGAATAACCTCTTTGCACAAGTCTCCAGATGCATTCCACCTTGAAGATGCTTCTTTACACAACTCCATTAGCAGGCCCATAGCTGTTCCCGTGGCATTTCGTTGCTGCCATTAATGTCTGTAGGACTGACAGCAGTCCTGGGGTTAATTTTGTCTGGTGTCTGCCTGAAGTTCAGAGATAACAATGCTTCTTCATGGTCTGGCCCTGACTGAAAGGACAAAATAGAAATGCCATGCTGCTTGCAACTCATCACATTTTCAGCAGTTTCATTCAGCAGTGTACCTCTTGCCTGGCTGTTGATAAGAGCTGGGTGTCACATCCAGAGTCTCGAGGCAGAGACAAGCACCTCCAGCCACAATTCGACAGTCTGCTCTGGACGCCAGCCCTAGGATGAGATTGATATGCATCAGCCATGATGCTGGCTGTCACAGGAGCCTACATAATCTAATCTAATCTAATCTAATCTAATCTAATCTAATCTAATCTAACCTAACCTAACCTAACCTAACCTAACCTAACCTAACCTAACTTAACCTGTCTGGACACTGACTTTCAGGTGCCTAAATGTGGACAAGAGGAATCCCAGCTGCTCTGTTATGGCATTTTCACATTATCTGCCCAAACCAATTTTTTTTTTTCCCAATAGACTCCCCCCCACCCCCCCCCCCACACCCCTTTTCTCTCCTTATCTGATCTCTTTGTCAAGAAAGACCCAAGGACATGCACTAGGATAGGCAAAGCCCATTGACAGCTGGCTTTGGGAAACAGAGAGCAATGATGGGCTCTAACAGAGCTCAGAGTCTTGTCTCCCGCCCGGTATTTTGCTGTCCTGAATCTCCACGTTCTGCAGAGCTCATGAGACTCAGACTAACATCCTGTATTTCTTCTGTTGCAGCTTCCCTTGCAGGAGTCCTACTGGCAGGTCAGTATTTGTAGTAGAGAGTGGAGCATGAGTCAGCACACGCAGCTCTCAAAAAATGTCACGCAGAATGATGCTATGTCTGATCTGGAGATTTAAATATGCTGCTCGGGGCCAAGAGACCTTGGTCTGAAACCTGTTTCTGTGGCCAGTGATCTTCTCTCTGTAAACCACATTCTTGTGATCAGCCAATGGAGAAGACCTGACTACCTCCTGTATGCTCTATGAGGTGCAGCTGGTACCTGCTGGAGATCTCTGGGTGAAAGGAGCAGTACCGATCCAAAACATTGACAAAACAGCTGCTCATTTTAGCAAAGTTAAACCAGAAGTCAAGCTATCCTCAATGCTGGGGTCTGGTCTCCATGAGATGGAGGACTGCCTGGTGACCCCTTGGCTCCATGAGCCCGTGTGGAGGTGCTTCAGGGTTTCAGTCCCTGGCACTTTTCAGTCCCTGAATTTCTCCCACTACAGCACCCCAGATCCATGCAAAGGGACAACGGTATCCAGAGAGATTTGGTTCTTGATATTAGGGTGGCAAACAGTGTTGTGACTGGAGGTTTGGCAACTGGAGGCAGGTTTTGAGAGGGATTGTGTGTCCTGGTGGGTTCAACAGCAGGAACAGGACTGAGTAGGTCCTTTCCACTCCCGAGTGCTGACTGTCTGTAGATCCACAAGAGCAGCCAGCAATCGCTGCCAATAGCTGAGCAAACCCAACCCTTCCCTTGAGGAATGGGTAGAAATGTCTCAGTTCTCTCCTCCCCGCTTCCAGTCCTTGCAGCAGCATTTGCTGGGAGACACTGGCCTTAACTATGGGGAAACTTACCCAGAACCTGAATGCTGGGGTAGGTTTTGGGGGGGGGGGGGCTACAGCTCTCCCTTCACAGCTGAAAATGAACCCTGTGATTTGTATCTCAAAACAGACTTATGGTCCCAGAAACACCCATGGCTTTTGGTCATTCCCAGCTCAAAACCACCAAAGATTTGGTGTGCTAGAATACCCTGTGCTTTTCTTCCTCCTAGTTTGGCAATAAGGAGAGGCTCACTGGGGAGGGAGATCCCTCTTTCTCATTCCCTGCCTTCACCCTGAGGTGTCTGCTCTCTCCAGAAGCTGTAGACACAACCAAACTTGAGATCCGCCTGGTGGATGGTGCCAATCAGTGCTCTGGAAGAGTCGAGGTGCTTCACAAGGACGTCTGGGGGACCGTCTGTGATGACCAGTGGGATTTACGGGAGGCGAAGGTTGTGTGCAGACAGCTGGGCTGTGGGACAGCGCTATCAGCCCCTCGGGAGTCAAAATATGGGGAAGGGAAAGGCCAAATCTGGCTGAGTGACGTGAACTGCAAAGGGACAGAAGCATCCCTCACCGAATGCAAGGCGAAGCCATGGGGAGACAACATCTGCAATCACGTGGAAGATGCCAGTGTGGAGTGCTCAGGTAACTCCCAGGTGTTTTCTACTTCATGCCACATTGGTCCTTCTCCCTCAAATAAGCCAGGGTGCAATTTCTGACTCATCCAGAATGACTTTGTTCAGCTCCAGCTTCCTACCCCACTTGACCCAGAGAAGTTGTGTCACAGCTACTGGATGTGGAACAACCTGCAGAGCTGGGAGAGGACACAGGTAGTCCCCTCCCTCCCATGATGGCCTCCATGCTGATATTATTTTCTCTCCAGCTTTTTTCTCAAGCCAGAAGTTATGAAGTTTTGACAGGTGTTTGGGATGAGCAGAGACAGTTTTGGTGCATCATGGGAGATTCTGCTTTCTCCAGGTGATCAGGGGCACAGAGACTTGTTCCAAAACTTCTCCCTCATTTGTCTTTGGCAGGAACAGAAATACCTGAGCCAGGGCCAATCCGACTGGTGGGAGGCCCGAACCGATGTGCTGGGAGGGTTGAGGTACTTCATGAAGAACAGTGGGGCAGCGTGTGCCATGATGACTGGGATCTAAATGATGCCCAAGTCGTGTGCAAGCAACTGGGCTGTGGGGATGCGGTGCTGGCCCCCATTGGAGCCAAGTTTGGACGAGGATTTGACACCATCTGGCTGGATGATGTGAACTGCACAGGGGTGGAAGCTGCTCTCTCTGAGTGCCCGGCAAGGCCGTGGGGGGACCACAATTGTTACCATGGGGAAGATGCCAGTGCAGTTTGTTCAGGTAATCCTTGCATTCTCCTGCTTTTGCCAGCCATGCGTTAGGGTGTCCTCACAGTCAATGTGGGCACAATCTTGGACAGGAACAAGGGCTTCCTACAGAGCACTCTCCTACTGACTTGGTGTTAACCTAATAGTCCTGCTGGTTGCCTGGGGTCCTTATGCCATGCAAGAGAGCTTCTGTCTGGTAGGTTCTCCCTTCTCTGCTCACTGGGGTGCTCTGTGGTCATTTCTCTTCAGGTCAGGCTTCCAGTTAAGACTGCCATTTTGCTTCTTGCTTGGACAGTTGCATGTTGTATGTGGAGAAAGCCATGGAGGAGAAGCTGCTGTGTGCAGGGCAGGGCAGGGATACTCAGGGAAGGGCGGGACACACACCAATGCACAGTCTGAGCATGCCCTCTCTGGATGTGCCTGCAGACTCGGGGATCGGCGTCTCCGCTTCAGTTCGCCTGGTGGGTGGCCCCAGCCGCTGCTCTGGAAGAGTCGAGGTGCTTCACAAGGACGTCTGGGGGACCGTCTGTGATGACCAGTGGGATTTACGGGAGGCGAAGGTTGTGTGCAGACAGCTGGGCTGTGGGACGGCTCTATCAGCTCTTCCAGAGTCAAAATATGGGGAAGGGAAAGGCCAAATCTGGCTGAGTGACGTGAACTGCACAGGGACAGAAGCATCCCTCACCGAATGCGAGGCGAAGCCATGGGGAGACAACATCTGCAACCACGTGGAAGATGCCAGTGTGGAGTGCTCAGGTAACCGCCCCTCCGTCCCCCATCCTGCACGTGCTGGGCAGTCGGATGGGCAGATCCCACCACACATATGCCCCCTGCCTGAGTCAAAGCTGGTCCCAAGCCCCAGTGCAGCTCTGTGGATGTCTGCTGGTGGGAACAAGAGAGGGATGCAGCAGATTAACTCATCCCATCACTGGGTGCAGTGCTCGCCCAATGATCCAGGAGCAGCATTAAGTCCTCTCCTACCTGAGACTGCTCTGGTCCCTGTCCAACCTCTGGGCTGCAGGGTCATTAGTGTCAGCAGACTCCTTGAAGCAGACACACACTAGAGCCTACAGCCATCCATGAAGACCAGGAAAGCTTCCTCCTGCCCTTTTCCCACAGCCCCTCTCCCTGGCTTTTCTGTCTCCCTTCCCAGCCCAGAGAAGCCCAGCCCTTGCCATATTTCTGGTGCACTCAGAGACACCGGAGCCTCTGCTGAGCAAGCAAACTTTCCGCAGGCGGTGGGGTGTGTAGGACTCTCCCTTAACATTTATTTTCTGGGCATTGGTGCAGAGGTGGACATTCCTGAGGAGGGGCCAATCCGGCTCGTGGATGGCCCTCACAAGTGTGCTGGGAGAGTCGAGGTGCTCCATGAGAACCGGTGGGGCAGTGTGTGTGATGATGACTGGGACATGGAGGATGCCAAGGTGGTGTGCAAGCAGGTGGGCTGTGGGTCACCGCTGTCAGCTCTGGGAGGTGCCCGCTATGGGCGAGGGCCGGACATCATCTGGCTGGACGATGTCAAATGCAACGGGACGGAAGAGAGCATCTTTGACTGTCAGGCCAGGCCATGGGGTGAACACAACTGCTATCACGGAGAGGACGCTGATGTTGTTTGTGCAGGTAACTACCCATCACCATGGCATCTGAAGTGATGTGGGGACAGGGTCAAACACTTGTAGCAGAGCCAGCAGGCTGGACTGGTCCAGAAGGGGAATCACAGAGCAGGAAGGCTCCCCCCAGCTCAGGATAATGCTGGTGGAAGCAGGGAAATGGATACAGCAGGGAGCTGTAAGGAATATAGAGCATGTGGTTAAGATGGGTGTGGTGGGACCAGCTGGTGGGAGAGGGGCATGAGCAGAGCAGA
Source organism: Pelecanus crispus (assembly GCF_030463565.1). Taxonomy (NCBI): domain Eukaryota; kingdom Metazoa; phylum Chordata; class Aves; order Pelecaniformes; family Pelecanidae; genus Pelecanus; species Pelecanus crispus. The sequence continues at coordinate 973,745 of NC_134673.1, read as the reverse complement.
GGCAAACACACCAGTGACAGTCTGACTATGGGATGGATCCTGCCAGGGAGATGCTGACAAGAGATTTTTGTATAGGGCAAGGCTCCTAAAAGGCAGCCCGAGGGAAGGTAGGGCAGTTTCTAGGGCAGGAGGTAACGATGAGCATCCATGGAAAGCACGGGGAGGACAGCTGGAACAGTGTCTGGGGCCAGATGCCTCTGTATCGGTACATCACCAATACTCAATAAATGTCTGAGTTGGACTCTCTGAAGCCCTTGGGAGCAGAGTTCCTGACTCCTCATGCCCTGATTCTTGGGAGAGAAGCTTGGACAGGCCCTGCCTGGGCGAAGGGAGGAGTCCCTGGGGTTCTTTGTCTGGTTTCATTATGGAGGAGCACGGCTGTAGTGTCTGAGATTTCACCTGGGTGCTGCACAGGGTCACACTGTCAGGACCATGTGCTGCTGCAGTCCTCTGGATCAAGCAGTGCCTTGTGCATCAGGATCAGTCTGCTCTTCACGCAGTGCTGTCCTGGCTCCCACAGGGCTTTTTCCAAAGCTCAGGTGTTGGGTTCCTGACAGCCCCAAATATATGGGTATCACCTGACCCACAGACCTTCTTTGGGAGCATAGTCCTTGTCACTTCTGGCAGGCAATTCTGGCGTCACAGAGTTCCTGGGAGCAAACTTTGCTTTACCTTGTTCCCTTTCTCTGCAGTTAACAAGACCCTGGAGGAGCCAGAAGCAGCATAAGTGCCAGACTGGCCCCACTGGACCGTGCTCATCTTGCCACAGAAAGATGGGCCAGCAAGATTCACCTGAGAAGGCAAAGGGCAGAGATGTTGCAGAACCATCAGTGTGCCAAAAACAGGATCCGGAGTTTGGCAAAACCATTCTCTCTCATCCTTTGAAGGCTCTACAAACTTGGTTATAACTGCACTGATGGAAAACCCAGCTCAACACATTATTCCCACTGAAAAGCAAACATCACAAAGTGTCAGTAAAGTTCCCCTAAAACTGAACATCTGCCTGTCTCATTAATCGCTCATGGACCTCTGCTGCCTGAGCACATATCTGGCAGGGAGCTGCTGGTTCAACTTGATGAATATTTATGTGATGAAGGAATACAATGAATATTTATACCAATGGTATGACAGCATACCATTTCTCAGGTCTGCAGAGAAACATTTGCCTCCACTAACATTCAGACCAATAACAAGGGAAGCCATAAGAGCCTTGGGAAGGGTATTGAACATTGCACACCACCAGCTTATCTCTGAAGGTTTGTCTGTCCCTCCTTAGCGGGGAACTGCCCCACATAGGGAACAATTCACCCCTTTTCCTCCTTCACTTTTCCCACAGACCAGAGCTGGTACTTGACAAGGGGCTAACTTCCCATTTCAGGGATGTCCAATCAAGACTTGGCCTCCAACACAGAATTATTTTGTGATTTGTTGTTTTCCAAAAAGCAATGTGCTTTGTGCCTCTCAGCACATCACAAATGCTTTAATCCCAATGAAGCAAAGAGCAAAGGTCTTTAGCTGAATATTGGCATTGGGTGTCTCCAAGGTAGTTGGCCAGCTCAAGGTAGTTTTATGGGAAGGACAGATGTGACTGGGTCCTTTCCCCCGCCTCTCCCCAGACCAGTTCACCCCATTCCAAAGCAGGTATAAAGCAGCTCATATCATTATGCTTTTGGGAGGTGTGCTAGTTCAGTGTGGCTCTGGAGAGAGCAGAAATGAGGGCAAGCTGGTCCTGATCTGACCATGACACAGAGCATCACACAGACTCACGGGAACAGGAAGTTCAGGTACAGGTCTACATTTTTTTTTTTTTTTAACAGAAGGTGAGAAGAGGCACAGAAATGGTTTAAAGCTTGGAGGGAACTTCTAAGAGGGTGTCGTGGTTTAGCTCCAGTCAGCAACTAAGCACCACGCAGCCGCTTGCTCACTCCCCCTTCCCCAATGGGATGGGGAAGAGAATTGGAGGAGTGAGAGTGAAAAAAACACTCCTGGGTTGAGATAAGAACAGCTTAATAATTGAAATAAAGTAAAATAGTAATGATAATAATAACAATATAATAATTATAATAATAATAATCATATACAAAGCAAGTGATGCACAATGCAATTGCTCACCACCCACCGACCGATACCCAGACAGTTCCCGAGCAGCGATCACTGCTCCCTGGCCAACCCCCCCAGTTTATATACTGAGCATGACGTCATATGGTATGGAATAGCCCTTTGGTCAGTTTGGATCAACTCTTCTGGCTGTGCCCCCTCCCAGCTTCTTGTGCCCCTGGCAGAGCCTGGGAAGCTGAAAAGTCCTTGACTAGCATAAGCAGTACTTAGCAACAACTAAACCATCAGCGTGTTATCAACATTCTTCTCATCCTAAATCCAAAACACAGCACTATGCCTGCTGCTAGGAAGAAAATTAACTCTAACCCAGCTGAAACCAGGACAGAGGGCCACGAGGTTCAGTCTGTCTTACTTATGAGAGGGCAAGCTATGTGAGGACTTCACTGCAGTAACTGAATACTTCTCGGGGGGGAGGGTACTGGCTACTCAAGGCTGTCCAAGCCCATACAGCGAGAGACAAATGTTTATATAATATACTGTCCCTTACTGTCAGCACAAGACAGCTTTTATGGATTAGAGGCAATATCAGCAGGAGAGGATGAACTAGCATGGGAACTGTATCACCTATCGGTCAGGGAAGGCATGCTACTGTGAGATGTTGCAAGGATTAAAGTTGACTTCAAGTGGCCAACAGGTTTCTCCAAGTATTCCCTCCACCCCTCAGAAAAGATGCCTGGAAACTTGTCTTGTGGCAGGAATTGTGGCCAGTGGGACCATGTGCAGGCATCCATAGAGGTACCCAGATTAGACGCAACATCACCCAAAGCTCCTTCTACAACCATGGGAGCGAGAGTCATCTGAGGTGATTCAGAGGGTAGCTGGGCTGTCTTGCCTGGTGCAACTGCCTCTCTCTCTTCATTAACTGAATAGGTTCCTAGGGCAAAGATGCCCCTGAGTTAGGCACGTCAGTTGGGTGCTTGCATTTGAGTGTGACAGATCTGAGTCTCAGTTGTTTGCTTCTGTACTGCATGCTCTTTGGACTTCAGTAATCGCTTTTGTTTGGGTTAAATGAATGTCGTACTCATGTTGGCTGGCAATAGCACCTCTCTTCTCCACTTGGGAACATTTGTGAGGTTTAGATCCCACCTGGAAGGAAATGTATGCAATCCAGACCTGTAAAAGCAGCTTGCTTTAGCCTGACAAGCCACTGAAAGTTACTAGTGTGCATATAATATTTAGTGATATTTAAAAAATGAAAATAGGAAAAATGTGCTGCCACATGGAGAGAGGGGAATCATCCCTTAAAACACCAAGCTCCAACTCCACACCTCCAACATCACCCCGTGGTACTTGCCTAAGACAAGAAAGTTAGACTGGGAAAGGACAAAGAGGCACCAGCCCCAACATCCAGCCTAGAAGCTTAGTATCGACTAATGCCTAGTAGGACAGGACATGGATGAAGGTTACCTGAGCATATGATGCCTGCATCTTCTCTGTGATTACAGTTACAGACTCCCCAAGGCCTCATTGCACACTTGGAGAGGGCTGATTCTCTACCGGAGCATTTCACATCATCCAAATAGATACGGCCAAAACATTGCCCAAAATAGGCTGAACCTGGGGCAGACATGGCCATCCCACAGCCAGCTGGTGGTACACCACTGCAGCATCGCTCAAGTCCCAGCTGTTGTCACAGATTGTCCCCCACTGTTGGCTGTGAAGCACCTCAACTCTCCCGGCACAACGAGTGGGGCCATTCACCAGCCGGAGAGGAGGTACTTCTGGAGAACCTGCACAAAAAGCAACCAATAAAGATAAATGCACACAAATACACTGCACCTGAACCCTGCTGACACAGTGTAGGGGGCGAGTGCCAAGCAGGGTGTCCCATGGATGAAAACTGGATGGCTAAAGAGGACATTTTGGGTGTCCATTCAGGGTTACCCCAAAGTCTGTGTGGCTCTGCACTGCCCACAGACTGGCAGAACTGTCCCAGTTAGGACTGGGAGTGGTATTCCAGTCTCCCTGCCAGTAAGACATGCTAATGCATCCCTTCCAAGCAGGCATGTTTCAGATAGTTTGTTTGAATCGCTGCCAACGCTACAGTGACACAGGACCCTGTGCCTACTCTGTATAAATAGCAATCTGCTGGGCTGAGCTTTGAAATAAAAATATAATGTTATCTACAGACACAACCTGTACAACAGGAGCACTTCAGGAGCCTCCAATTAGGTGTCTTTTCCCATTTGAGATGCATTGGGGCATCCTTGCCATCCTCCAGCTGTCATGTCAGAAGGGTGTGGGTCTCATAGCTCCAGGCTCATATCAGCCAGCCCCACATAGATGTCTGCATACTGTTAGGTGTCTTATATAGTGTTAGGTACCTATGTCTGGGAACATGATGCATGCCCATATTCTTGAAACTTTATTTTGGCCTTACACATTTTACTCCAGTTACTGCAATATTCACCATATGTATACTGGATAATTTGTGAGGAGAATGGTAATGTATATTAATAGACAATCTTCCTTGAAAACTCTCATGGCTGGTAAAGCCAGCTGAATTGGACAATAAATGGTCTTAAAAAGCATCAGCCAACCCTTTCCTGCACTGAAGCAGTGTACCAAATAAAACTAGTCAAAAGGGGAGGTTAAAATAAGGTTTTTAACAAAGGGTCTGCCCTGCCCATAGGTGAGAACCCAGCACTGGGTGGCAGTGTTTCAACCAGCTCAGCTGCAGGCATGTACTTTGCTACGTTCATGGTAGCGGAGATTTCTCCTCTTGAAAGACCACCGAGTTCTCCTGAAGTTTCCCAAAGCTATTCATGGAAGGAAGGAGGGACTCCAGGAGCAGGCATGTGGCTTAGAAGATCATGGTGAGGTAACTTTTGCCTGGTCACCTCGTGCAGCAAGTCTTGCAGACCCCTTCTATAGGAGGGTTATCCCATTTTGCTCGTGTGATTGCTTTCAGTGTTTTCTTAGAAGGAACAGAATTTTAGTCATCATTTCTACTGCCCCCAAAAGCGGCTGTTCACATAGGAATTTGTTGTGGTAGTTTTAGATATAGGTAAGGACATGCAGTTGGCCTAATAGAATCATAGAATCGTTTAGGTTGGAAAAGACCTTTAAGATCAGACAGTCCAACCATTAACCTCACGCTGCCAAGTCCACCACTAAACACATTCAGGGGGGAGGAGTAATTTCACGTTTCCTGCCTTGGGGGCTGGACTATTTTTCAATGAAAGTAAAAACTAGGAATCAGCAAGGTTGGAAAGCACCTCTAAGATCATCAGTCCAACCATCAACCCAACACCACCATGCCTACTAAACCATGACGCAAGGCGCCACGTCCACCTGGTTTTTGAGCACTTCCAGGGATGGGGACTCTACCACCTCTCTGGGCAGCCTGGTCCAATGCTTGACCACTCTTTCCGTGAAGACATTTTTCCTCATATCCAGTCTAAACCTCCCCTGACGCAGCTTGAGGCCATTTCCTCTCATCTGATCGCTAACTACTTGGGAGAAGAGACCAACACCCACCTCCCTGCAACCTCCTTTCAGGGAGTTGCAGAGAGCGATAAGGTCTCCCCTCAGCCTCCTCTTCTCCAGGCTAAACAATACCAGTTCCCTCAGCCGGTCCCCACCAGCCCTGTGCTCCAGACCCACCACATCTCCCTCTGTTTCCAGCCTCAGCCTCTCCCCGGTCAGGCCAAGGAATGGCACATGCTGGACTTTAGTCCTGCAGAACATCTGTGTTCTAACCCACTGCAGTTCTGCTGCCTCACAGCCGTCTCCTCAGGGATGCACCGCCAGAGAAATTTGACTTTTGTCGTGACTTGGCTCAAGTGAGAGGAGGGGAGAGCCTGTCTGTCCAAGCACAGCTACTGTCTTGCCAGGTTTGATCACGGACCTGAAAACGCTTGGCCGCAGGAGTAGTGCGTGCAGGATTACGACTGCTCCAAGAGTCCTTCTAGGTTTTTCTTGAGCAAGAACTGCAGAGTCATTGCTCAGGACGAGCTTTGGGGCCATGGGTGCAAAGCAGAATAGTTGAGCCAGCCGCCCCCTTAACTGCACTCAACCACTCCAGGAGTTGACATTGACCATGGTCTGGTTTTGAGTCCCCTAAGCTCTCCATGAGGAGAGCATCCCTGCATGTGGTGAAACGATCGCCCTTCGAGGTAGCAGCTGAGCACGCTCACCCGCCCTGGCACAGAGAAGCCAGCCAGGGCTGTCCAGGGGCACTGCTTTGCTGTCAGGACAAACTCCTCTGCTGAAGGAATGGGAAGGTCCCTGAGCCCAGCCCACAGCCCCAGCCCTATGGAGAGGGAAGCCTGCTCTTCAGCTCCCCTCCAGGGCTGCTGGGGAACAGAGGGGTGCAGGGGGAGGCCCGCTGCCTGGAGGATGGGGTATAGGATTCCTGCTTCCATGTCCATGCACGGCATGCCACTGGAGCCTGGGGGCACACCAGCCCAGGGAGGGCATTCCCCTCGCCCTGTTGCACTGCTCCCGCCATGGAGTTGGGGACAGACGTGGCAGAGGGTCGTTGCCCTGGGTGGCAGAGGAGGCTCAGGGGAGGGCACTTTCTCCCCTCCATCGACCCATCCCAGAGCCGGCCAGAGCGTGGGAGCCGCCCCTGCAGCAAGAATCTCCTTCTGCTCCACTGCTCCGCAGAGACACTGAAGGGGCAGCGCTCTGCAGTGCAGCCCTGTGCCAGGATCAGGCCCGACAGAGGCAGTCCCAGCTTCCCCACCTCAGAAGGATTCAAGGGCTGTTTTCTGCAGAGGGTCCCCGGGCACCCAGGGGACACCAGGACTTCGCTTGTCACAGACACATCACGGGAAGAAAGCATCTCTGGTGCTGACAGGCATCGAGGGGATGCAGCTCAGCGGCAGAGCGCTGGCTTCACATGTGGCAGGTGCTGGGTTCAATCCCCAGCATCTCCAGGGGTGGTGACCGCAGGCAGGTGCAGGCTGGAGCTTGGGCACCAGCCCTCTGTCCTGGTTTTGACTGGAACAGAGTTGATTTTCTTCCTAGTAGCAGGCACAGTGCTGTGGTTTAGATTTAGAATGAGAAGAATGCTGATAACACACTGATGGTTTAGTTGTTGCTCAGTACTGCTTATGCCAGTCAAGGACTTTTCAGCTTCCCATGCTCTGCCAGGGGCACAAGAAACTGGGAGGGGGCACAGCCAGAAGAGTTGATCCAAACTGACCAAAGGGCTATTCCATACCATGTGACGTCATGCCCAGTATAGAAACTGGGGGGGTTGGCCGGGGAGCAGCGATCGCTGCTCGGGAACTGTCTGGGTATCGGTCGGCGGGTGGTGAGCAATTGCATTGTGCATCACTTGCTTTGTACATTATTATAATTATTATATTGTTACTATTATCATTACTATTTTACTTTATTTCAATGATTAAACTGTTTTTATCTCAACCCAGGAGTGTTTCTCACTCTCACTCTCCTGATTCTCTCCCCCACCCCACTGGGGCAGGGGCAGCAAGCAAGCAGCTGCGTGGTGCTCAGCTTCCGGCTGGGGCTAACCCATGACAGCCTCTCCAGGCCCTGCGTGCTTGCCCTGCCCGCCCAGGGCCTGGCTGCGAGGTGAGGAGGGCTGCGTGCGCTGCCTCTGCGGAGCCCCTTCTCAGAGAAGCAGGCAGCTGTGCTGGAGCCGAGCTCAGGCCGCTGCCCTGCACCACGCACCGACCCCAGGGACAGCACTCGGCTGCGGAGCGCCTGTGGGGAGAGCGCAGGGAGGGGACGGACGTCAGCCGCGCACTGGGAATCATTTCTGGCTGCACCGAGAGATGTGGCGTGAGGGTGCTGCTCCAGCCCAGGTGTCCTTTCAGGCCCAGGGCCACGCTGCCCTCAAGGCTTTCCAGGGATGCGGGTGGAGATCCCCGGAGCACCTGGGAAGCACCAGCTGTGCCAGCGGGCAGGGCTGCCAAGGGAGGCGAGGACCAGCAACGGCTTTCAGCCTGTGTGCTTGGTGCGGGAGAAATCGCTGGACATTTGCAATTTCAGAGCTGGGCTCAGGCAAGAGTGAGACAGAGTACTGTGACAGCAAGCAGGCGAGGAAAGCCCGGAGCCCCGGTGTCTGTGGTGCCGTGGAAGCGCCAAGGGAGGGCGAGGGCCGGCCAGAGCTTTGGGGGCTGGCACCTTTGGCGTGGGAGAAATCCCCAAAAAGCCCAGAGAGGCCCCATGCAGGGTTCTCAGGGTGCTCTGCAGCCCTAGAGGGTCCCCAAAAGCCCTGGGGTGCCCCCAAGATCTAGGCAAAACTTTGGGAAACCTCAAAAGCCTTGGGGGGGTCCCCAAAATGCCTTGGGAGGGTGTTCCTTAGGGGGATCCACAGCCTGCAAGGTCTCTTGGGTGTCCTAAAGGAGAAACAGGGAGGAGTCTCCCAAAAGCCCTGGGGGTACCCCAGGGTGCTCCATAACCCCCACGTCCCTGGGGTGCCTCCAAGACCTGGGGGGGGCGTCCCTGGGGTGCCCCAAAGCTCTGGGGGAAGGTTTGTGGGCCTCAAAAAAGCACTTGGGGCAGAGGTGTCCCCCCAAAAGCCTTGGTGAGGGGTACCTGAGGGTGATCTGTGACCCCCCCCAAGGTCCCGGGGACCCCCCAGAGGCAGTGGGGGGTTGGGGGCAGGGACCCCCAGCTGGGAAGCGAAGTGGGGGGGGGGGGGGGGCGTTCAGAGCAAACCATTTCCACTGCCGGTGGGGGGGGGCAGACCACCTTAATGGTGGCCCGAGGGGGCCCTTTGGAATCAAAGGTGGTGGGGGGGTGCTGTTAATTGGGCCGCCCCATTCTCTGCAGGGGAAGGGGGGGGCACCTCGTTAAGCGCCTCGTTAGCTATGTTGAAGCCAACTATCTTGAAGCAACTTTTCTTTCTCGAAGTGCTGGGAGCAGAAGTAGATGTACTTGGAGGCCGGGTCCCAGCGGCCCTCGCCGCTCGCGTCCCGCCGCCGGCTGTTCTCCAGCCACAGCGCCCGCCGCGGGTTGTCCTTCTTGGGCAGCCTGGGGGGACACGGGGTGGGGGGCCACCAGTCAGCGGCCAGGCGGCAGCCCCAAATCCTCCCCCCCCATGCACCTGCAAATGGAACGGTCCGGGGAGGCCCAGTTAAAGGGGATGGGGTGAAACCATTCCTACGGTGGGGAGCTGGGGGGGGCACACCTGGGCCAAACCATTGCTCAGGGCAGGGGCCCACACCTGGGGCAGCCCATTGCAAAGCGGGGGGCACGGCTGGGCCAAACCATTGCTAAGAGGGGGTACAGCTGGGACAGCCCATTGCTAAAGGGGGGCGGGGGGGCAGATGAAGCATGAAAGAGGCGAAAACCCACCCAAATAAAACCACCACAAGGCAGAAACAGGGAGAGCCCCCTTGGCCAGCCCACTCGGGGGGGCTGGGGGGCAATGAGGGGGCCCATGTGGGGCCCAGCTCCCCCGAGGGGGTGCGGGGGCACCCACCGGTGGAAGGAGATGCCTCGGTTGCGGGTCTCCCGAGTGTCACGGGTGCAACAGCCGGCGGCAGAGCAGTGTCGGGGCATCTGCGGGGGGCGGAAAGAGGGGGTGAGAAGATTCTCCCACAGGAACCCCCCCAAAACTGCCCGCGGTCCCTGCTGCCCCGGGTACCCCCCAGGCAGCCAGGTGCTGAGAGCCCCAATTTCCCCCCAACCAGCCCAGACCCCCCAGATGCCCCCCACGCCCCCCCAGCTCCAGAAGCCCCCCACGCCCCACCCCAGGCCCCCAAACCCCCACGCTCCCCCCAAGCCAGCCCTGGCCCCCGGAGATGCCCCAGACCCACAGGGCCCCCCCCAGAGCTCCCCGCACCCACTGGGACCCCCAGGGCCCCCCCCACCCCCGCTGCCCCCCCCGTCATGAAGTCACCGGGGGGACCCCAGCCCCAGGGATGCCCCGGGGTGGGGGTGGGGCAGGTGACGTCACGGGGAGGCGGGGCACCGCGGGGGGCGTTGCTAAGGGCCTTTCGCGGGGGCTGCGGTTGCTAAGGGGGGCCCGGAAGGGGCAGGGCCGGCGCCCCCCGGGGTCGGGCGCCCCCTCCCCGCCCCCCGCCCCAGGGGCTGCTCCGGGGCCGGTCCCCGGGGCCGGTTCCTGGGGCCGGGGCCGCCCCCCCCGGCCCGGGCGCGGCCTCACCTCGGCGCTCCCATCCCGCCGCCCCCTGCGCCGCCGCGGCTCTCGCGAGAGCGGCCCCGCCCCGCCCCCTCCCCCTCATTGGCTGCGCCGCGGCGGTGGGCGGAGCGCCTTCCCCCGCCCCTTCAGCCCGTGCCTGCATTTGCATGCTGCGCTTTCATTGGTCGGGCTCGCCCCGCCCCGCCCCTCCGCCGCGGGCGTGTCAAGGCCCCCCCAGCAGGTTCTGGGGTGTTTCAAGGCCCCCCCACTGTCGAAGGGGCTGGGAGGGGGTTGAGACCCCCCCCCAAATTGGGGTACAGGGGGTTTCGAGGCCCCCCCAGCAGGTTCTGGGGTGTTTCAAGGCCCCCCCAAACCCGGGGCTCGGGAGGATTTGCAGACCCCAGCCCCAAGTGTGGCGCGGGAGGGCGGGGTCCCCCCAGGAGGGCTCAGGGAGGCGCTCCAGCCCCCCCCAGTGGTGTTTTGGGGAGGGTTTCAAGGCTCCCCCCAACACGGGCTCTGGGGGTGTTTCGAGCCCCCCCCCCCCCCCCATTTTTGCAGCCCCCCCGGGGCCCTCAGGGCGGCTCAGGGGCGGATCCGTCTTAAAGGCGCTTTAATGAGGATGGGCCCCGCCCTGACAGGCCCCGCCCCGACAGGCCCCGCCCCAAGCCCCGCCCCGACAGGCCCCGCCCCAACAGGCCCCGCCCCAAGCCCCGCCCCAACAGGCCCCGCCCCAACAGGCCCCGCGCTCAGGCCCGGTCCCCAGGGGCGGTTTCTGGGGTCCCCCCCCGGCTGGGGGCTGTTTCCAGGCCGCCCCCAGGGCCCGCAGCCTTTTGGGGGGGCTCCCTGGGGGCGGTGTCCAGGCCCCCCCTGGGGCCGGGGGCGCTTTCACGGCGCTGCCCGAGGGCCCAGGGTGGGGACCCCCCGTGTTCCCCGCGCCCCCCGCGCCCCCCGTCCCCGCTGTCCCCGCTGTCCCCGCTGTCCTCGCTGTCCTCCCGCAGCAGGCGGCACACGGCGCGGGGCAGCGCCAGGGGGTCGCACCTGGGGGGGGTGGAGGGGTTGGGGTGGCCCCACAGCCCCCCACTGACCCACAGCACCCCGGCCCCATACACCCCCCACAGCCCCCCAATGACCCACAGCACCCCGGCCCCATACACCCCCCACAGCCCCCCAATGACCCACAGCACCCCGGCCCCATACACCCCCCACAGCCCCCCACTGACCCACAGCACCCCGGCCCCATACACCCCCCACAGCCCCCCACTGACCCACAGCACCCCAGCCCCATACACCCCCCACAGCCCCCCACTGACCCACAGCACCCCGGCCCCATACACCCCCCACAGCCCCCCACTGACCCATAACCCCCGGCCCCATACACCCCCCACAGCCCCCCACTGACCCACAGCACCCCGGCCCCATACACCCCCCACAGCCCCCCAATGACCCACAGCACCCCGGCCCCATACACCCCCCACAGCCCCCCACTGACCCATAACCCCCGGCCCCATACACCCCCCACAGCCCCCCACTGACCCATAACCCCCGGCCCCATACACCCCCCACAGCCCCCCACTGACCCACAGCACCCCAGCCCCATACACCCCCCACAGCCCCCCACTGACCCATAACCCCCGGCCCCATACACCCCCCACAGCCCCCCACTGACCCATAACCCCCGGCCCCATACACCCCCCACAGCCCCCCACTGACCCATAACCCCTGGCCCCATACACCCCCCACAGCCCCCCACTGACCCATAACCCCTGGCCCCATACACCCCCCACAGCCCCCCAATGACCCACAGCACCCCGGCCCCATACACCCCCCACAGCCCCCCAATGACCCATAACCCCCGGCCCCATACACCCCCCACAGCCCCCCACTGACCCACAGCACCCCAGCCCCATACACCCCCCACAGCCCCCCACTGACCCACAGCACCCCGGCCCCATACATACACAGACCCATAGGGGACTATGGAGGCTATAGGGTACTACTGGGGGGCATGGTGGTCTATAGGGAGCTATGGGGGCTATAGGGTACTACTAGGGGCCATGGAGGGGCCATAGGGTGCTGTAGGGGACTACGGGGGCTATAGGGTACTACCGGGGGCATGGTGGTCTATAGGGAGCTATGGGGGCTATAGGGTACTACTGGGGGCATGGTGGTCTATAGGGAGCTATGGGGGCTATAGGGTGCTGCAGGCGCCTATACGGACTATAGGGTACTGTAAGGATGCTATAACAAGGCTGTAGTGCTGCAGTGAGGAGCTATAGGGTGGCATGGTGGACTATAGGGGCACAGCAGGAGCTCTAGGGTGCTATGGGGGGGCTATAGGTACCTGTGGGAGGCTATAGGGTACTACAGGCGGCAATAGCAGCCCCCAGGGCGTTACAGAGGGACCTATAGCGGTGCTGGGGGGGATACAGGGGGACTACAAGGTGCTATAGGAGGGCTACCGGGGCCCTTGGCAGGGCTACAGGAGAGCTGTAAGTCAACTACAGGAAGCTGTGGGGTGCTATAGGGACACACGGGGAGCTATAGGCACCCACAGGGGAGGTATAGGGGGGCTATAGGGTGCTATAGGGATCTATAGGGTGCTCTAGGGGCCCATAGGGCACCGCAGAGAGCCACAGAGGCCTGTGGGGGGCTATAGGGAGGCCATAGGGGCCATAGGGAGGCCATAGGGGCTATAGGGGCTATAGGGAGGCCATAGGGGCCATAGGGAGGCCATAGGGGCTATAGGGTCCTGCGGGGGCTGTGGGTGCCGGTCCCCACCTGAGGCGAGCCTGCAGGGCGGCCACGTGGCACGCGGTGGCCGCGGCCCCATCCCAGACGGCCTCCAGTGCCTGGCGCAGGCGGTGGCCCTGGGCTTGGGCACGGGCCGTCCCCGCGGCCACCGCGGCCACCTGCTCCCCCAGCGCCCGCCCCGCCGCCTCGCTGGCCAGCGCCTGCGGGGACAGGGGACACGGGGCGTGGGGACAGGGGGACAGGGGACACGGGGCGTGGGGACATGGGGACAGGGGACAGGGGACACGGGGCGTGGGGACATGAGGCATGGGGACATGAGGCATGGGGATGTGGGCACACGGGGACACAAGGACATGGGAACATGGGGACAGGGGGACACAGTGACATGGGGTGTGGGGACACAGGGACATGGGGATAAGGGGCATGGGGACATGCGGACACGGGGACATGGGGCATGGGGACACAAGGACACGGGACATGGGGACACAGGGACACAAGGACATGGGGACATGGAGCATGGGGACACAGGGACACGGGGCATGGGGACACAAGGACACGGGACATGGGGACACAGGGACACAAGGACATGGGGACATGGAGCATGGGGACACAGGGACACGGGGCATGGGGACATGGGGACACAAGCACATGGGGACATGGGGACACAGGGACACAAGGACACGGGGCATGGGGACATGGGGACACGAGGTGCAGGGACATGGAGCATGGGGACATGGAGTGTGGGGACGTGGGACATGGGGACACAGGGACATGGGGTGTGGGGACGTGGGGACACAGGAACACGGGCATTGGGACATGGGCACATGGGGGCAGGTGACTTGGGGGGACACAGGGACGTGGGGCAGGGGGACGTGAAGACATGGGGGGACATGGGGACACGAGGGGACACGGGGACATGGGTGGATGTGGAGGCTTGGGGTCACGAGGTGACACGGGGTGACATGGGGTGCCATGGGGTGACACAGGGTGCCATGGGGTGACACGGGGTTCCATGGCGTGACACGGGGTGCCATGGGGTGACACAGGGTGACACGGGGTGACACGGGGTGCCATGAGGTGACACGGGATGACACGCCTCTGCACCACCCTTCCCCCCCACACCTGGCCAGGGAGCCCATGGGAGCCACACATGTGACGTCACCCCCCCATGATGTCACCCCCCTCTGATGTCACCCGTGGGTGACGTCACCCCACCTGCAGGTGGTAGCGCTCCCCCCGCAGCTGCTGCTCCTCCACCTCCGCCAGCAGCACCCGCAGGCGCCGGCCTGCTGCCCGCGCCGCCCGGCCCAGCGCCGCCCGCGCCCTGCACCCATGGGTGCCCCACGTCACCCACGGCACCCACGGGGTGACCCACGGCACCCATGGCACCCATGGGGTGACCCATGGCACCCGCTGCCCGGCCCAGCACCGCCCACGCCCTGCACCCACGGGTGCCCCACGGCACCCACGGCACCCACGGCACCCACGGGGCGACCCACGGCACCCGCTGCCTGGCCCAGTGCTGCCCGCGTGCTGCACCCACGGGTGCCCCGGGTCACCTGGGGGGGCCCCATGGGACCTGCTGTCACCCCACGGCACGTGTGGGTGCCCCACATCACCCCACAGCACCCACAGGGTGCCCCACAGCATCCAGCAGCACCCATGGGAAAGCCATGGGGGATACCCTGGGGACACTGGGGGAACAGTGGGACAAACCTGGGGCCACCTTGTGCCACCCTGGGGCCACCCTGGGCCACCCTGGGTCACCCTGGACCACCCTGGACCACCCTGGGACCATCTCGGACCACCCAGGAGCCCCCGGGCCCCCGGCTCACCCGGCCTCGCGGTGCAGGAGCTCCTGGAGGTGCAGGCAGCGGGCGCGCAGGGTGGCCTCGACGGGGCCCGGGGGCACCCTGGGGTGCTGCAGCCGCCCCCGCAGCACCCGCTGCTCCTGCTCCAGCCGGGCCCGCGCCCCCGCCGCCTCCCGCGCCTGCGCCCCCGCCGCCGCCAGCGCCCGCCGCAGCTCCTCCACCTGCACCCAAGGGTGGCACCCGCGGGGGGTCAGCACCCAGCCCGGCGGCACCCGCAGCACCCACGCAGCACCCACAGCACCCATAAGTGCACCCACAGCACACACAGCACCCAAACCTGCACCCACAGCACCCACGCAGCACCCACAGCACCCATAAGTGCACCCACAGCACACACAGCTGCACCCACAGCACCCACAGCACCCACACCTGCATACACAGCACCCACACAGCACCCACAGCACACAAACCTGCACCCACAGCTGCACCCACAGCACCCAAACCTGCACCCACAGCATTCACAGCACCCAAAAGTGCACCCACAGCACCCACAGCTGCACCCACACCTGCACCCACAGCACCCACAAGTGCACCCACAGCACCCACAGCTGCACCCACAGCTGCACCCACAGCACCCACAAGTGCACCCACAGCACCCACAGCTGCACCCACACCTGCACCCACAGCACCCACAAGTGCACCCATACCTGCACACAGCACCCAAAAGTGCACCCGTAGCACTCACACCTGCACACACAGCACCCAAAAGTGCACCCACAGCACACAACTGCACACACAGCTGCACCCACACCTGCACCCACAGCACCCAAAAGTGCACCCACACGGCACCCACAGCACCCACAGCACCCACACAGCACCCACAGCACCCACACAGCACCCACGACACCCACAGCACCCACAGCACCCACACAGCACCCATGACACCCACAGCACCCACAGCACCCGCAGCACCCACACAGCACCCACAGCAGCCATGGCACCCATGGCACTCACAGCACCCACAGCACCTGCAGCACCCACAGCACCCACGGCACCCACGGCACCTGCGGCACCCACACCGCACCCAGAGCAGCACCCATAGGTGCACCCCATTGATACAAAAATTCGCAGATACTATTCTTCAAAGTCCGAACCTCTCCATAGGAGGAAACGGAGTATTCAGAAAGTTCCCGAAATAAAACTCAATAGCAACAAATTTACTATTAAGCAGGCATCCTTTATTGCAGCGCTGGGCAGCACTGGGGATCGTTCCACCAGGAGTGCTCCAACGATTTGGCAAACTTCCAGAGATTTTATACTATCAAGTTATACATATTCATAGGATTTCTAAGAATTCATCTACATAAACATGAGATCATTATCATATGCAAATGTCCAATCCGCATGCATAATCACCCTCTTTGGAGGTCTTCAGGGGTCCTCTGGTGGTCTCCAATAGTCTTCTTCACTTGTCCGCTAGTTGAACTTTTGGGCTTCCTTTGTCCATTTATGGTCCTTGAATGAGCTCATCAGTCCTTTGGCCTTGGAATGCCACGAGACCAGCTCCTTGAGTGCTCATCTCAGCACGGGGGTCCTGAGTCTGTGCTATCGGTGCTTTACACAGGAAGCCTAACGAGCTTGCTCAGGGTCTGTTTTTAATCGTGCCAGACAAGGAGTCACCTTCTTGGAAATATCTGTCTCAGCAGATAACTAAAACTACCTGAGTTAGGTATTGTCAGAGGTTTAGCCCTTTCATTCCCCCCTTTTCTTTAAACTTTGTAAATTCCTTTACAAAGTTTCTAAATTTTCATATTTCATTATCTTAGGCAAAGCCCAAACTCTTATGGCCAGTTTCTTTAGCTTATACCACAAAAGGCAATTGACAACTGTTAGTATTATAACAAACACTAACAATATCAAAAGCGGGTGAACTAAAATATTCAAAGTTTTCTCTGCAGAGGGTGAGTATCCTGAAAAGATATCCCACCAGTGATGGGCGGTATCAGATTCAATTTGACTAGACAGTCCAACAAGTTTGTCTTTAGTTATTACCATTTTAATGACAGATTCTGCTAGTGTCTTGTTTCTTTTTCTTAAATGTTCTTGAAGTTCTTGAGACTGGTTTAAGATCTCATTTAGTTTTCTCAGTAATAAACTTGCATGGCTTAATTTTAGGCTCTCATAATGCCAAAACATTGCTACTTGTTCTTCTGTATATGCAAAGAACGAATACGTTTGGCCACGCCAAGTTAAATGGGTTATATTCTTAAGGCATCCTATGAATGGGGTGGTCACGTTGTATTCTTCAACTACTGATCGATTGTTAGTCACTAAACATACATATCTAGCATTAACTTCTACAAACATTTCAAATACATTAGGAGACAGGATTGTCCATTTACAATTGTTAATAGAATGTTCTAACAAGCAGGGTTCATATAATTGAGACTGTTGTCCACACAAAATGCCGTCAGAGGTGGTTTCACAAAGATCCAAATCATATGTTTTATTATCATTCCCAATATACTTCCCTTGGAATTCTGGTAACCAATATTCTAGGCTCTCTTGACTCGAGAAGAGTGTTGGCAGAATTAAGAATTTACACATTATTTCAGGGTTGGTTACATTATAATATATTAATTTTCCTGCACATCATCTATCACAACACTGTACAAATTGTGAAAATGCTTTTACCCAGTGTTTAGGGTGGACCCATTGTCCAAACAATTTTCTCCACATAAACTCATTATTACTCATCAAGTAGGACTGTACTTTATTCTTTTGTTCCAATTGCCACATAACTTGTAGGGTACAAACAGTCCAATCCATAAAAGTTGTCAGATTTTTAAGTGATTGTAGCTGGGCAATTATACTTTTATTAAAGAGATTCAAGGACTCTTTATCATATTTTAAAGTTTGCATCTGAGGATTAAAGGTGGTTGGCATCCATTCAGCCTGAATCTTGATGGCTTGAGTTACATCAAATCCGGCTGCTCCAACTTTGTTCCTTAAAGTTTCGAGGTCTACTGAGTTTAGGAGTCCTATTCCAGTTCCTACGCCTCCAAGTAAAGTGTCATACCAAGCTCGTTTTGCTCTACAGGGAGGCGTAGCTGGAAAGGAAACATTAAAGAACAACATATGTTTTTGCCTTATCTTTGCTACCTTCTTACAAGTGGATGGTAACCTAATTATTTGGTCTTGCTTCACAATGGGTCGTGGATTCAACAATGTTAAGGAGGCCCCCACTCCAGCAGTTCTATTAACACTTCCATTTGTACACATTAGTGTATCCCAGTTACCTGTTTTCCAAGTCTGTGTCTCACTTATGAGGGGGTTATTTTGAAGAAAACACTTCTTCATTTGCAATGGAGGCCCTATGCCTTTGATGACACAACATTTTAAGGTGACATTCGTTATTACAGTGACATTGGTTAAATTTGAACATAATACAAAGGTCATTCCGTGCCATCCTGTCAATTTATCACTCCTAGTATAGGGTTTCCATAGAGAGCAGTTTTCAGCAAAAAGAACCAATGTCTCAGCGTTATTTCCCCAAATCCACTGAAAACCATCAACAGATTCATCTTTTTTTTCTAGTGGCCAGCTGGGAGTAAATGCACTTAGCAATTCTAGACAAAAGCATAGCAATATTAATGTTAATTTCGGACTAGCCTTATAGATGTGGGTCCCATGCGTTGGGACTTCCATAGTCCATCAGGCGCCTTTTTAATTCTCGAATAGTGGATCCAAGCAACGTGCCTCTCAAGCTTGACTGCAGTGTAGGTTGTGAGCAGAACTTGAAAAGGGCCACTCCACTTCTCTTCGAGAGGATCACCTGAAATGTTTTTAACATAAACGCAATCTCCAGGTTTGAACAAATGTACTGGGGAATCTAAACCCCAAGCTCAGGTAGATATCACTAATCCATTTACTTTTTGTAACTGTTTCCCCAATGCAATCATATACCGTTGTAAATTAATTTCTCCCACCTGAGTGAGATCTTGCCCCTGATACCTAGTTTGAAATGGTCTCCCAAATAGAATTTCAAATGGACTCAATTTTTCCTTAGTTCTTGGTTTGACTCGGAGCCTTAGTAATGCAATAGGGAGGGCTTGGTCCCATCTTAAATTGGTTTCCTGACAAATTTTACTCAATTGTGTCTTTATTAAATGATTCATCTTTTCTACTTGCCCACTTGCTTGCGGACGATAAGCTGTGTGTAATTTCCAACTAGTTTCTAAAAGTCTGCTAACTTGTTGAACTACTTGTGACACAAAGTGTGGTCCCCTATCAGAGGAGATCACTTCTGGCACTCCAAATCTAGGAATAACTTCTTTCAGTAGAATTTTTGTTACTTCTCGGGCTTTATTTGTTCTGCAAGGGAAAGCTTCAGGCCACCCAGAAAAGGTATCAGTTAATATTAATAGATACCTATACCCCCCTTTTCTAGGGAGCTCCGAAAAATCTATTTGCCAATTTTGACCTGGAGCGTTCCCTTTATCAATACTTCCAAATTTTACACAATTCTCTACCTTGGGATTATTCTTCAAGCATATTTCACATCTATTAACCACAGTTTTTACAGTTTGAAGCAGATTTCTGGCTACTATTTGCTTAGTGAGGGAATTACACAAAGCTTCAGTTCCCCAATGAGTTTTGTCATGTTCTGTTTTTACCAATTTCCATAATATTCTAAAGGGAACTATTATTCTGTTATCTTTCAACCTTGCCCACCTTGATGGGCAAATTTCAGCCTTTAAATCAGTAATTAATTTCTGATCCTTTTCATCATATTCAACTACCTCAGGTAGTGGCAAAGATTTTTCAGGAATTAGACTTAATGTCTCACCTTGTTCCGCAGCTTGCCTTGCCTTATGATCAGCCAATTTATTTCCCACAGTGTTACCTCTCTGATGTCCTTTGCAGTGCATAATCACTACAGCTGACGGAAGCTGTACAGCATCTAAAAGTCGCAAAATTATATCAGCGTGTTTTATGACTTTTCCTTGAGCGGTTAAAAGTCCTCGCTCCTTCCAAATTGCCCCATGGGCATGAACTACACCAAAGGCATATTTTGAATCTGTCCAGATATTCACTCGCAATCCTTCAGCAAGCTCTAACGCCCTTACTAGAGCAACTATTTCAGCTCGTTGTGCAGATGTGCCCTTAGGGAGTGACTTCGCTTCCACCACTTGGTCTGTGGTGGTCACAGCATATCCTGCCATTCGAACTCCATTCTTTACAAAACTGCTCCCATCGGTACACCAGGTGTGGTCAGCTTCTTCTAGTGGCTCCTCCTTCAAGTCAGGCCTACTCGCGTACACAGTCTCAATGGTTTCTATGCAATCATGCGCGACAGCCTCCATTTCCTGTTTATTGGTTAAAAAGGAAGCAGGATTGATAACAGTAGATGTGACAATTTCTACATCATCTTGTTCTATCAAAACTGCTTGATATTTCAAGAATCTTGATGGCGAGAGCCAGTGTCCCCCCTTTTGTTCTAAAACGGAGGTTACAGTGTGGGAAGCGTGCACAATCATCTTCTGCCCCAACGTGAATTTTCGGGCTTCCTGGATGATCAAGACAACGGCAGCCACTGCCCGAAGACATCCTGGCCATCCTTTGCTTACTTCATCCAATTGTTTGGAGAAGTACGCTACAGCTCGTTTATAAGGACCCATCCTCTGGGCCAGAATTCCCAAAGCCACTCCTTGACTTTCATAAGAGAACAGCCAGAAGGGCTTCGTTACGTCGGGCAGGCCCAAAGCTGCAGCCCTCATTAATTCCAATTTCAGTTCTTTGAATGCCCTCTTGGCCTCATCAGTCCATATTAATTGTATCTGGCTGTTTTTCAGCAGTTCATATAGAGGTTTAACCAAAAGTCCATAGTTATATATCCATAATCTGCACCAACCTGTCATTCCCAGAAATGTTCGAAGTTCTTTTACCGTAGTCGGTTCTGGAGTCCTGCAAATGGCTTCCTTTCGGTCATTCCCGAGCTGTCTCTGTCCCTTAGAAATCACGAATCCCAGGTATATTACTTCCTTTTTCAAGATCTGGGCTTTCTGTAATGAGACTCGATAACCCCTTAGTCCAAGAAAATTTAATAAGCTCACAGTCCATTCTTTACATTCTTCATCCTTTTCAGTGGCTATTAAAATATCATCCACATACTGTAAAATGGTACCTTTTCCTGGAGGCCTTTCCCAGGTCTCTAATTCCTTAGCTAATTGATTTCCAAAGATCGTGGGGCTATTTTTAAATCCTTGAGGTAACACTGTCCAGGTTAGTTGGGTTTTTCGTCCTGAATCAGGGTTTTCCCATTCAAAGGCAAATAAATTGCAGCTCTCAGGGGCCAAGGTGAGGCAAAAGAATGCATCTTTCAGATCTAGTACTGTGAACCATTCATATGTTTCTTTTAAACTAGTTAATAAAGTGTATGGGTTTGCCACTACTGGGTGTAAATCTTCAACTATCTTATTTATTGCCCGCAGGTCTTGTACCGATCGATAGGCTTTGCCATCAGGCTTTTTGATAGGCAAAATAGGAGTCTTATACTCTGAAGAGCATTCAATCAATAATCCAAATCTTATAAATTCTTCTATAATGCTTTTCACTCCTTGCCTGTCTTCCAATTTCAAGGGATATTGTTTTACCTTAACAGGTCATGCTCCCTCTTTGAGTTTAACAACAATTAATTCTGCATTTTTAGCCTTTCCCGGTATTCCCGAGGCCCATACTCCTGGGTATACCTGGTCTTTTATTTCTTGTATAATTTCTTCTTCTTTAGCTGGGGGTTCAGTGAGAGCTAGACTTAGAATTTCTATGTGCTTTTCTTCTGGTATTTTAAAAACAATTTCTCCCCTGTTAAATTTTATTTCAGCATTTAATTGTTCTAATAAGTCTCTTCCCAAAAGTGGTCTAGGAGCTTCGGGCAGGTAAAGAAATTTATGAATCCCTACACTCTTCCCAATTCTGAATTTTAAGGGTTTCAAAAAGAAAGCCTTCTCAACCTGTCCTGTTGCTCCCACAATATTAACATTTTGCCTACTTACGGGCAATAAATTTTGATTTAATACTGAAAACGCAGCACCTGTATCTACTAGAAATTCTATAGGTTTTTCTTCTTTCCCCAGCTGTACTCTTACCAAGGGCTCTGCTAGGGAAGATTCCCCTGGTCCCCGTCAATCTTCTCCCATGTTGGCAACTTTCACCACTTTGCCCACTCTTGGGCAATCCTTTTTCCAATGCCCCGTTTGTTTACAGTAAGCACACTGGTTTCTTAAGAGGGGCTGATTTCCTTTGGGTGGGGCACTTACACCCCTTCTCATGGCTCCTCCTCCCTTAGTATTGTTTCCCGAGGAGTTCCAAGAGGGTGGTGTCCGACCCCCTGTGGTGCGCAAGGCAGCCGCTGTAGCGTTAGCAATTGTTTTGCCCATTATTCTCTCTTTCTGACTATCTTTGTTCGATACACTTGCCAAGCAGTCTCCAGCAATTTCTCTAAATCTCTCACATCTGTTCCTTGCACCTTCTGTAACTTTCTCCTAATATCATAAGCAATCCATTCCCTGTACCAAAACCAGAGCCTGTACTTCACTAAACACCACATCCAACATTGCATCCACATCCTCCCAATCAGGGTCCTGAGTTTTCACAATCAATTCAAATCCTTTAGCAACCTTTTCGGGATCATCCCGATAATTCTTTCCAATAACTCGCCAGCTGTCCAAGTCTGCTAAAGTAAAAGGCACTTTAATTCTAACAGGTCCTCCCACTCCCACTGCCTGCCTTACTGGAGCCTGTACAATAGGTCCCACTTTACTCCGAGTTCTGGCAGTGATGGGTGAAAATCCGATATTAGTTTCTTCCCTGACTCGTGCCTCTGATTCTTCACCCCCGACAGCACCAGCATCTCCCTCCCAACCACCTTCTCTCTCTAGCGGAGGCAAATAATCCTCCAGCCTTTCATTCTGTGGGCCAACTTTTAATCATCTCTGTCCAATGCTACACGCCGAGCAACACCTCTTTAATTCTTTCCCCTGCCTATTTTTCTCTCCTTCTATCGCCAGAACCATAGGGTCCTGGGGTGCTAGATTAATTCCACATTCTTTCTGCCATTCGGGGTGATTTCGCAAAGTGAAAAACATATCTGCATAAACCACTTCATCCCATTTTCTCTCTCGTCTTAGAAATAACATAAGTTGCAACAAAGTATTATACTCTAAAGTTCCGTTAAAAGGCCATTTTCGCTATCATCCAACTTATATAAAGGCCACCACTGATTACAATATTTTATCAAGGTTTTACGATTCACATTCCCTCCAGATGGCCCCCCAATATCTTTCCAGTGAGCTAAAATGCAGCCCAAAGGGCTCTTTTTCAGAACTCCGCCTTGTTGGTTCCTCATTCTAAAGTTTATATAACACAAGGACAAGGACAGAGACTGGGACACAAACAACACACACAACTAACAATTACTGTCATAGATACAATAACAAATGTCGACATAGGACGATCAGAGATTTTCAAATATGTGCGCACCAAACTTAGAACTATATGACCCACGCGTATGTAAACCGAAATCAAATACAAATGCACAAACAGACGACCGTACCAATCAAATGGTCAATACAACCATGCAATGTGGTAACCAAGTGATTAATACAAATCATATATGCAATTGTATGCCACCCTGCGGGGTTCTCACGAACCGCGACTTACAAGTAGCTCCAAATGACCGGTCAAAACAGAAAAAACCAAAAAGAAGAGGTTTAGCCCTTTCACCATGTCCTCATGAGTGCCCCACGTCCCCCACCCACCCCGCTGCGCATCCCCCATAGGTGCCCCACGCCCTCCCCACACGTGCACCCCCACACACGCACCCCCTTGTCCCCCCATAGGTGCCCCTACAGGCACACCCCCCCCAAGTGTCCCCCCGTGCCTATAGGTGCCCCCCCCCCCCCCCAGGTGCCCCCCTGTGCCCATAGGTGCCCCCACACCCCCAGGTGCCCCCCCGTGCCCATAGGTGCCCCCCCACACTCCCAGGTGCCCCCCCCACGACCATAGGTGCCCCCCACCCCCCTAGGTGCCCCCCCGCACCCATAGGTGCCCCCATAGGTTCCCCCTGACATCTCCCATAGGTGCCCTCAGATCCCTCCCCCCCCCACATCTCCCCATGCATCCCCTCCCTTGTGCCCCCAGGTGCCCCCCCATAGGTGCCCCCACGCCCCCCATAGGTGCCCCCATAGGTTCTTCCCCCATCCCCCATACGTCCCCCCTATACATCCTGCCATCCACGAGCGGCCCCCGTGCCCCCTCACCCCCCTCAGCCTCCCTCCGGGTGCCCCCCGCACCCCCCCCCCGGTGCCCCCATAGGTGCCCCCCCTATGTCCCCCCCCGGTGCCCCCATAGGTGCCCCCCCTATGTCCCCCCCCGGTGCCCCCATAGGTGCCCCCTATGTCCCCCATAGGTGCCTGACCTGGGCCTGCCGCTGCTGCAGCCGCTGCTCCAGTGCCCGGTTGTGCCCCCGCAGCCCCGCCAGCGCCACCCGCAGCCCCCCGGGGGCCCGGCCCCCCCTGCACCCACAGCCACTATAGGGGCTGCGGGGGGCTGGGGACCGCGGGGGGTATGGGGGACATCGGGGGTACAGGGGACACGGGGGGGGCTATAGGGGACATGGGGGGTACAGGGGACACGGGGGGGGCTATAGGGGACCCGGGGGGGTACAGGGGACACGGGGGGGGCTATAGGGGACACGGGGGGGTACAGGGGACAGGCCATGGGGGCTATAGGGGACCCTGGGGGGGGGCTATAGGGGACCTGGGGCGGTACAGGGGACAGGCCATGGGGGCTATAGGGGGCACGGGGGGGGGTACAGGGGACACGGGGGGGTACAGGGGAGAGGCCATGGGGGCTATAGGGGACAGCATAGGAGCTATAGGGGACACACCCTGGGGGCTATAGGGGACGCACTGTGGGGGCTATAGGGGATGTGCCGCGTGGGCTATAGGGGACACCCCATAGGGGCTATAGGGGTCTCAGCATGCAGGCTGTAGGGGACACCCCAAAAGGGGCTATAGGGGACACCCATAGGTGCTATAGGGGACACCCCATAGGGGCTATAGGGGTCTCATCATGCAGGCTGTAGGGGACACCCATAGGGGCTATAAGGGACACCCATAGGGGCTATAGGTGTCTCAGCATGCAGGCTGTAGGGGACACCCATAGGGGCTATAGGGGACACCCATAGGGGCTGTAGGGGACATCCTATAGGGGACACGGGGTGGGGGTGCCCTATGGAGGAAAGCTACAGGTCTGTGGGCGTGGCCAGGGAGTGGGCGTGGGCAGGGAGGGGCGGGCACTTACACGGGGCTGGGTGGGCGGGGCACGCGGGCGGCCACGTCATCGCACTCCTGCTCCGCGCACCGCCGGGCGTGCCGGGCCGACGTCACCGCCTGGGGAGGGGCTGGGATGGACACGCCCCCCGGGAAGTCCCGCCCAGCACCCCCAGACCCACGGCCATAGCCCCGCCCCCACGTGCCTGTAGCCCCGCCCCGTTGTTCCTGAGCCCCGCCCCGTGCCTGTTATCCCCGCCCCTCTGAACTTAGCCCCGCCCACGTGCCCGAGAGCCCCGTCCCTGGTCTTGCGTAGCCCCGCCCCAATTCCCCTAGCCCCGCCCTCTCCCCGCCCACCCGCGTGGCCCCGCCCACCCGCGTGGCCCCGCCCACCTGCCGCAGCTGCTCCGGCTCCGCCTCCCTGCCGCGCCGCCGTGACTCCGCCTCCTGCGCCCGGAGCTCCGCCCCCGCCCGGGCCGCGCGTGCGACCTCCAGCTCCGCCCACAGCAGGTGCCCCGCCTCCTGGGGGCGGGGCTGAGTGAGGGCGACGCCCCTGGAGGTGGAAAGGCCACACCCACCCCCGGCCCCGCCCCCAGCCCAGGCACCAACCCCTCTCCCCGATCCCGAAGCTCCGCCCACCCTCTGGATGTCCCACCCACTCCCCAAGCCCCGCCTTCTTCCCAGGCCACACCCCCTCTAGCCACGCTCCCTTTTAGCCCCACCCCTCTCCTGCTCCACCTCGGCCACGCCCCTGCCCTGACACCGACCCTGCCACAGGCTCCGCCCTTTCTCAGGCCCCGCCCCCGCCCTGGCCCCGCCCACCTGCTGCTGGCGCAGGCGCTCACAGGCCCAGTCTCGTGCCCGGCAGGCTCCGCCCACCCGGGCCTGGGCTCCGCCCACCGCTGTCTCCAGCGCCCGCAGGGCCCCGCCCGCTGCCAGGCTCCGCCCCCGCTCCTCCGCCAGGCTCCGCCCCAGCGCCGCCACCTGCCGGGGGCGGGGACCAGCTGTGAGTGACAGCCCCGTGCCCCGCCTCCGGGCCCCGCCCCAAGGGTGACGGATGACTGACAGCCCCATGCTCCACCCCCGTGGGGATGGACAGCCCATGCCCCGCCCACCAGCGTCATTGACACCCCCGTGCCCCGCCCACCAGCGTCATTGACACCCCCATGCCCCGCCCAGCAGGATGATGGACAGCCCCATGCTTCACCCATTGGGATGATGGGCAGCCCCATGCCCCGCCCACCAGGGTGATTGATACCCATGCCCCGCCCACCATGATGATGGACACCCCATGCCCCACCCACCAGGCTGATGGACACCCCATGCCCCGCCCATCGGGGGTGATGGACACCCCCACGCCCCGCCCCCACCAGGCCTGCCCCAGAGCCGCGGGGGGAGGTAGGCTGTGACTGACAGGTGCTGGCCACGCCCCTCGCACCAGGCCCCGCCCACCTGGCTGCTGAGGTCACGCAGCTCCTCCTCCAGGTCCTGCCGGTGCTGGGGGGGGGCAGACACCGGGCTTGGGCAGCGGGGGGGGCGCGGGGGACCCAGCGTGCGGGGGCACCGGGGCTGTGCCATGGGGGGGCACCCGCGTCCCCTCGGGGGGAGCAGCTGGGGGGGAGGGGACGCCCGGGTCCCTTCGGACGGCGGGGGGAGGGGCCGAGGGCTCCCGCAGGCCCGGGCTCCCTTTCCCCGCCCCCTGCCCTCACCCCAGCCCCGGGTCTGGCCCGGGGCCCGCGGGGCCGGGGCAGGGGGAGCCGCACGCCTGGGACCCCTGGGTGGGGGCTCCCCCGAATGCCTGGATCCTCCCCGCCCCCAGACCCCTGGGTCCCCCCCCATTGGGGTTGAGGCTTCCCCGCACGCCTGGGTGCCCCCCGGACGCCTGGGTGCCCCCCGAATTAGGGTTGAGGCTTCCCCGCGCGCCTGGGTGCCCCCCGGACGCCTGGGTGCCCCCCGAATTAGGGTTGAGGCTTCCCCGGACACCTGGGTGCCCCCTGGACGCCTGGGTGCCCCCCGAATTAGGGTTGAGGCTTCCCCGCACGCCTGGGTGCCCCCCGCACACCGGGGTGCCCCCCGAATTAGGGTTGAGGCTTCCCCGCACGCCTGGGTGCCCCCCGCGCGCCTGGGTCCCACTCACCTGCGCCAGCCTCGTGGGTCCCCCGTCACCCTCATCCACCATGGCTCAAACCGGGGGGGCCCTGGAGCAGCAGGCAGCGTGGGGAGACCCTACAATAACACCCCCCCAAACAGCAGCAGCCCGGGCGCCTGGGTCCCCCCGACAGCTCCGGATGGACTCGGGTGATGGGGTCCCTTTGGGGGGTGTCAGATGGGGTGGGGGTGCCCGGACGCCTGGGTCCCCTCACCTGCTGCGGGTCCGTCCCTGTGATGCCGAGCCCAGGACCGTGGGACCCAGGTGCCCGGGGACCAGGAACTCCCTGGGCCACCCACGCCGCGGGCACGGGAGGACCCAGGCGCCCGGGCACCTCCTCCCCCAGGCTCTACCCACGGGGCCCGGAGCCCGCCCACCCCCCGGGCACCCAGATGTCCGGGGAGATCAGTTCAGCTCCACCAGCTCCCACCTTGGGCGTCACCACCCGCCCTCGCCGGAGGGGCCCAGGCGTCCGGGCACCTCCCTCGGGAACCCAGCCAGCTGGGCATCTCCCCCTGGGCACCCAGGAATTCCCCCGAAGGGACGTAGGTGTTGGGATATTCCCTGGATGGTGGGAATCGCAGTGATGTCATACCACCATCTGTGATGTCACAGTGCCGGCTGTGATGCCATAGAGGGAAAGCCCAGGCAGGGAGGGGCCAGGGGGATGGGTGAGGCTGTGGGAGCAGCAGTGATGTCATGGTGGTGGGTGTGGCATCACCGGGAGCGGAGGGCGCAGCAGTGATGTCACTGCTGGGTTTCTATGACTGACCAGCACCCCCATGGGAGGGGGAGGCCCAGGGGGGTCGGGGGGACCTTCGTGGTGGGTACACGGGGGATCATCGGGTCCTACAAATGGCCGTCCCTGAGGTAATCTGTACAGAGTGGTGTCAGCATGGGTCAAAATGGGGAAACACGGAGTGACATGGGTCAACACAGGTCAACATGGCTCACCACAGGTCAACATGGGTCAACAGGGATCAACACGGGTTAGCACAAATCAACACAGGTCAACACAGACTGACATGGGTCAACACTGGTCTACATGGGTCAAAATGGAGCAACAGACAGTGACATGGGTCAACACAGATCAACATGGATCAACATGGGCCAACAACATGGACCATCAGAGATCAGCACGGGTCAGCATGGGTCAATACAGAGCAACATGGGACAAGTCAGCCCCCACGGGGATCAACAGCAACACGGGCCAGCAGGGATCAGCGCAGGTCAACATGGGTCAACATGGATCAACATGGATCAATGTGGGTCAATACATGGGTCAACACAGGTCATCAAACACAGGTCAACATGGGTCAATACAGACTGACGTGGGTCAACACAGAGTGACATGGGCCAACACAGGCCAACACAGGTCAAAAACCATGGGTCAACACAGATCAACACTGGATCAACATGGGTCAACACAGGTCTGCATGGGTCATAATGGAGCAACACAGAGTGACGTAGGTCAGCATAGATCAACATGGATCAATGTGGGTCAACACATGGGTCAACAAACATGGGTCAACCAGACTGACTGTTGTGGTTTAGCCCCAGCCAGCAACTCAGCACTCGCAGCCGCCCGCTCACTCCCCCTACCCCAGTGGGCTGGGGGAGAGAATTGGAGGAGTAAGAGTGAAAAAAACACTCCTGGGTTGAGAGAAGAACAGTTTAATCATTGAAATAAGGTAAATAATAATAATAACAACAACAATATAATAATGATAATAATAATAACAGTATACAAAGCAAGTGATGCACAATGCAATTGCTCACCACCCGACGACCGATACCCAGACAGTTCCCGAGCAGCGATCGCTGCTCCCCGGCCAACCCCCCCCCCCCCCAGTTTATATACTGAGCATGACATCACATGGTATGGAATAGCCTTTGGTCAGTTTGGATCAACTGTTCTGGCTGTGTCCCCTCCCAGTTTCTTGTGTGCCTGGCAGAGCATGGGAAGCTGAAAAGTCCTTGACTAGCATAAGCAGTACCCAGCAACAACTAAAAACATCAGCGTGTTATCAGCATTCTTCTCCTACTAAATCCAAACCACAGCACTGTGCCTGCTGCTAGGAAGAAAATGAACTCTATCCCAGCCGAAACCAGGACACGGACACAGGCCAACATGGAGTGACACAGGTCAACATGGGCCAACACGGGTCAACATGGGTCAACATCACCCCACCACATGGGACAGCCACAAGTACTGGGTTGCAGAGGGTGGAGCTCTGACACAGCCATGATGTCATCACGAGGCAATGAACTATGTCAGAGACAGAAGGGAGTCAACATGAGAATTCACGCCACACCAGGGCCAGGAAGTGACATCACCAGTGGGCAAGAAGTGACATCACTCACAGAGCAGGATGATTATGCCTGACAGGTCAATCTCTGATGTCACCAGAGGCCCAGGAAATGACATCATCAACTTACCAGGATGTGTGACAGGCCCAGTCCAAGCAGTGGCATCATCACTGGATGAGGAAGTGATGTCACTGCTGGATGCAGGGCATGAAGTGACATCGGGGCAGACCAGGAGGTGCCACCGCACTCCTGGCAGGCTGTGACATCACCAGCAGACCAACTGCCCCAAGGGGGTGCTATAGGGGCGGGGCAGTTTGGCCCTATGGGGTCTATAGGGGATCCCTGGGCCCAGGGAGATCCCTATGGGGTCTATAGGTGATCCTAGCCCTATAGGGATCCCGGGGGGGTTGTGTGTCTATAGGTGATCCTAGCCCTGTAGTGATCCCCCATGGGGATCTATAGGCGGATTTATAGGGGGATCCTGGCCCTAAAAGGATCCCCAAATCATCCAGGCCTTATGCAGTCTATAGGGAGTCCATCTGTAGGGATCCCTGTGGAGATCTATAGGGCATCACGGCCCCATGATGAACCCTATGGGCATTTATAGGTTCTCCAGACCCTGCGGGGGTCCCCAGGGGTGTCTATAGGGGATCCAGACCCTGTATGGATCAGCATGGGGATCTATAAGTGATTGAGGCCCCATAGGGGTCTACAGAGGGTCCAGGCCCTGTGGGGATCCCTATGGGGAGCTACAGGGCACCTGGGCCCTATAGAGATGCCTATGGGGATCTATAAGTCATCCAGGATCTATAGGGGTCTTAGGGATCCCTCTGGGGGGTCTATAGAGGACCATGACCCTATGGGGGTCCTTCTGGGGGTCAATACAGGATTGTGGCCTTATGGGGTATCTGCAGGAGTCTATAGGGGATCCCAGCCCTACGGAGAGCTATGGAGCTCTATAGGGGATCCCAGCCCTATGGGGGACCCTATGGGGGTCTATAGAGCTTCAGACCCTATGGGGGTCCCGATGTGGGTCTATGAGGGACTGCAGCCCAATGGAGGTCCCGATGGGCATCTATAGGGATCGCAGCCCTATGGGGGTCTATAGAGCGTCAAACCCTATGGGGGTCTGTCCCTACGGGAGTCTATAGAGCTTCAGACCCTATGGGGGTCCCGATGTGGGTCTATAGGGGACTGCAGCCCAGTGGGGGTCCCGATGGGCATCTATAGGGATCCCAGCCCTGTGGGGGTACCTATGGAGGTCTACAGGCATCCCTACACTATGGGGGTCCTGACGGAGGTCTATAGGGGCTCCCAACCCTAGGGCGCTCCCTATGGGGTCTACAGGGTGCCGTGGCACTACGGGGTCCCCACGGGGGTCCCTGTGGGGGTCCCTCGGGGCCCGCGGCCCGGCAGAGCCCCCGCAAGGCTGGGGGCGGCGGGCAGCCCTCGCCACATCCCCCTCCGCGCTCCCCGCTCACTTCCGCTCCGGCCCCGCCGGCTGCGCGGCCCCGGAAGTGACGCGCAGAGCTGCCGGAAGCGGCGGCGGAGGCGCTTCCGGGTGCGGGGGCCGGCGGCGGTTCCGGCGGGCGCGGAGGTGAGTGCGGCCCCGCCCCCGCCCCGCCCCCGGGCCCCTGGGGGGGGGGGGGTGTCCCCGGGTGCCGCCACACCCCGTGACGCCCCGTGAGGTGTCCCCAAGCTCCCCTGATGTCATCAGCGCCGTCCCCAGCGCCCGGTGACGTCCCACAAAGTGTCCCCGGGCCCCTGATGACGTCCTGGCGGCTTCCCCACCCCACGTTGATGTCCCCAGCCCCCGGTGACACCCACCGGGCGTCCCCAGCCCCCAGTGACGTCCCCTGAGGTGTCCCCGGCCCCTGTCAATGTCCCCAGCGCTGGTGACATCACGTAGGGCGTCCCCAGCCCTGGTGACATCACATAGGGCGTCCCCAGCCCCTGGTGACATCCCATGAGGTGTCCCCAGGCCCTGGTGACACCCTGGTGGCTTCTCCACCCCACGCTGATGTCCCCAGCCCTGGTCACACCCCATATGATGTCCCCAAACCCTGTTGCTCTTCCCTCAGGTACCTCCAGACCTCACTGACGACCCCAGTCGCCGCCGGCGCCCGTCCCCGCGGCCATGGCGGAGGCGGTCCACTACATCCACCTCCAGAACTTCAGCCGTTCGCTGCTGGAGACCCTCAATGGGCAACGGTTGGGCGGCCACTTCTGCGACGTGACGGTTCGCATCCGTGAGGCCACGCTACGGGCCCACCGCTGCGTCCTGGCCGCCGGCAGCCCCTTCTTCCATGACAAGCTGCTGTTGGGTCACTCGGCCATCGAGGTGCCACCCGTCGTCCCCAGCGGAGCCGTGCGGCAGCTGGTGGAGTTCATGTACAGCGGCTGCTTGGTGGTGGCCCAGTCGGAAGCTCTGCAGATCCTCACTGCCGCTTCCATCCTCCAGATCAAGACGGTCATCGACGAGTGCACCCAGATCATCTCCCAGAGCCGCGGTCCCAAGGCACTGCCCCCCACCCGCCCGCCTCGCCCCGAGGCCGTCCCGGTGCCCACTGACCCTCGCCACAAGCCCCTGCCGGTGCCGGCACCGCCACCGCCAGAGCCTGACATCCGCTTCGGTCCAGCCGAGCCGGCGCCGAGCTGCCACAGCCGCAAGCAGCGCCAACCGCTGCGGCTCCAGCTGCCGGTCAAGGAGGAGGAAGAGGAGGAGGAGGAAGGCAGGGGCTCCACCGCCGCTGGTGAGGAAGGCTTCACCCCCCTACCCTTCGCTGCCGAGGAGCCCCCATTTTTTGGCGCCCCCGAGGTCTTCACCGACGCCTTCCTGCCCCCCTGGCCCGGCGAGGATGGGGGCAAGTTCGGACCCGACTGCAGCCTGGAGGCGCTGGGCCGGGCACCAGCGTTCGGGGCCAAGGCGGCGACGGGGGGCAACGGTTTTGGCTTCGCGCCGCCACTGCCGCCACCACCACTCTACGAGGGAGGTGTGGAGGGGGGGCTGAGCGGTGGCGGCGTCCCCCCGGCCCCAGAGGTGCCGCAGCCCGGGCCCTCGCGCTGCCCCGAGCCCTCCTACCAGTGCAGCCACTGCCAGAAGACCTTCAGCTCCCGCAAGAACTACACCAAACACATGTTCATCCACTCTGGTGAGGGGACGCGGTGCAGGGGACATGGGGCTCACCCGGCTCCCCGGGGGACTGCAGGGCCGGAGCGGGTTCCTTGTGTGGGACGCAATGGGGACGGTGAGGGCGGGGGGAGGTGGGGAGATAGGGATGGGGCAGTGAGGGAGCAGGGACATTGGGAGACAGGGATAGGGACGTGGGATGGGGGTGTGGAGGGATGGGGACAGGGATGTAACGGGGACCCACATTGACCTGTGTTGACCTGTGTCATTCCACGTCAATCCGTGTTGACACACGTTGCTCTGTGTTGATCCATGTTGACGTGTGTTGCTCCATGTGATCAGTGTTGACCTGTGTCACTCTGTGTTGACCCGTGTCACTATGTGGTGACCCACGTCAGCCTGGGTTGACCCGTGTTGATCATTGTTGGTCCATGCCGATCTACATTGGTCCATGCCGATCTATGTTGACCCATGCCGATCAAGTGTTGACCTGCGCTGACCCGTGTCACTCCTTGTCAATCCATGCTGACACACATTGCTCCATGTTGATCAGGGTTGACCTGTGTCCGTGTGTTGACTCATGTTGACCCATGTCACTATGTGGTGACCCACATCAGTCTGTGTTGACCCATGTTGATCTAGTGTTGATCCATGTTTGTTGCCCCATGTTGATCCCCATTGACCCATGTTGACCTGTGCTAACCAGTGTTGACCCATGTTGACCTGTGTTGATCCATGTTAAACCCTATTGATCTATGTTGAATCCTGTTGATCTATGTTGACCCATGTCAATCTGTGTTGCTCCATTTTGACCCATGCAGACCTGTGCTGATCCATGATGTCCCATGTGTTGATCCATGTTGATCCAATGTTGACCTGTGTTCACCCATGTTGACCTGTGTTCACCAATTTTGACCCATGTTGATCAGTGTTGACCCATGCCAATCTGTGTTGACCCATCTGGATCCGTGTTGCTTTGTTAATCTGGTGACCCATGTTGATCTGTGTTGCTCCATGCTGACCTGTGTTGATCTCAGCACACGAAGGACATGGAGCCGTTGGAGCGGGTCAAGAGGAGGGCCACAAAAATGATGCGAAGGCTGGAGCCCCTCTCCTACGAGGCCAAGCTGAGGGAGTTGGGGTTGTTAAGCCTGGAGAAGAGAAGGCTGCGGGGAGACCTTCTTGTGGCCTTTCAGTGCTTCAGGGGGGCCTATGGGAAGGAAGGGGGCAATCATTTTAGCAAGGCCTGTTGTGACAGAACAAGGAATAAGAGATTTAAACTGAAGAGGAATAGATTTAGACTCATATAAGAAGTTTTTTACAGTGAGGGTGGTGAGGCACTGGCACAGGTTGCCCAGAGAGGTGGTGGAGGCCCCATGCCTAGAAACATTCCAGGTCAGGTTGGACGGGGCTCTGAGCAACCTGATCTGGTTAAAGCTGTCCCTGCTCACTGCAGGGGGGTTGGGCTAGATGGCCTCTAAAGGTCCCTTCCGACCCAAAGCATTCCATGATTCTGTGATCTTGTTGACCCATATTGCTCTGTGTTGCTCCATTTTGACCCACGTTGAAATGCTGACCTGTGCTGACCCATGTTGATCCATGTTCACCTGCGTGAACTATGTTGACCTGTGTTGGGCTGCATTGACCTGTGTTGATCTGTGTTGACCTGTGTTGGTTCATGTTCACCCATGTCGCTCCATGTTACTTGTGTTGACCCACGATGACCTGTATTGACCCACACTGACCTGTGTTGACCCATGTTGACCTTCATCGGTGCACACCCCTCCCTTTTGACCCATGTTGATTCATTGACTGGGTTGAGCTATGTTGACTCATTGACCCATGTCACACCGTGTTAACCTGTATTGACCCATTAACTTGTGTTGCTCCATGTTGACCCATATTGATCCATGTTGACCCATATTGACCCATGTTGACCCATATTGATCCATGCTGACCCCTGTCAACCTGTGTTGCTCCATGTTGACCTATATTGATCCGTGTTGACCCATGTTGATCCCGGTTGACCCACATCAATGCACATTGACCCATATTGATACAAGTTGACCCACGGTTTTCTCTCTGTAGGCGAGAAGCCCCACCAGTGCTCCATCTGCTGGCGCTCCTTCTCACTCCGTGACTACCTGCTGAAGCACATGGTGACCCACACGGGCGTCCGTGCCTTCCAGTGCGGCGTCTGCTGCAAACGCTTCACCCAGAAGAGCTCCCTCAACGTCCACATGCGCACCCACCGCCCCGAGCGCTTCCAGTGCCGCCTCTGCACCAAGGGCTTCTCCCACCGCACCCTCCTCGAGCGCCATGCTGCTGCCACCCACCCCGTGCCACCGCCGGGGCCACCGCCGGGGCCGCCACCTCCTGAAGCCGGGCTGGCAACGTGGCCAGGCACTGAGGCTGCAGGTGCTGGCCCCACTCACACGGCGT
The DNA here is from genome assembly GCF_030463565.1 of Pelecanus crispus. Taxonomy (NCBI): domain Eukaryota; kingdom Metazoa; phylum Chordata; class Aves; order Pelecaniformes; family Pelecanidae; genus Pelecanus; species Pelecanus crispus. The sequence continues at coordinate 938,638 of NC_134673.1, read as the reverse complement.
GAGGGTGGCCCAGGAGGGTCTCTGTCACGCCTGAACTGCCTAGGGGGTGGGCTTTAGGGCTCCCCCGTGCCTGCGGATGAGCCCCTGGGGCTGTCTGAGCACCCCAGGGTGAAACCTGGAGCACTTTGACCCCACCCCAGCCATGGATTTGATGCCCTGGATGGACAGGCAGAGGGAGATGGGGTCTGTCCCGCTTGTGCCCTCCCGGCGACGTGGTTTCCGCCCCCCCACACTGCAGTGGTGGGGGTGGTTAAACAGACTTGGCAGCGCCGGCGGGTGGTGAAAATCAACACGTGGGTTTTAAGGACCGTTTTAGTGCCGTTATTGTGATTTTCTTCCCTAAAAATTCCCCCCCTCCTCGCTGCTTGCCCACGTGACATCTCACCTACTGAATGGTGGGTGCCAGCTGTGGGCACGTGGCCACCACAGAAGGGCCATGGTAGCCATTGGCCATGTCACAGGGCCTCCCCACGTCTTTGTGATGATGACGGGTGCCAGCGGGACCAAACTATGTCCCTGTAGCCACCATGGAAGTGCTGTGGTAGCTGCTGGCCACGTCATGAGGCCTCCCCAAGTCTTTTTGATGATGGCGGGTGCCAACAGGACCAAACTACATCCCCGTGGCCACCACAGATGAGTTGTAGTAGCCATTGGACCATGTCATGGGTCCTTCCCAAGTCTTTGTGTCCACCTTCAGCCCCAGTGCCATCTCTTTTTCCCCAAGTGGCTTCTCCATGAGCCAAAGGGAGACACCAGTGAGGCAAACCCGTGTCCCCATTGGCTATGTCATGGGCCCTCCTCAAGTCTTTGTGTTGACAGTGGGCACCAGTGGGGCCAAACCACATCTCTGTGGCCACCACAGAAGGGCTGTAGTAGCCACTGGCTATGTCATGGACCCTTCACAAGTCCTGGCATTGATAATGGGCACCAAAAAGGCCAAACCATATCCCCATGGCTACCACAGAAGGGCTGTGGTAGCTGTTGGCCACATCTTGAGTCCTCCCCAAGTCTTCGTGTCCAGGTTTGTCCCCAGTCCCATGTCTTTTTGCCTACCCAGGTTCCCCACAAGCCAACAATGGGCATTGATGGAGCCAAACCATGTCCCCATGGCCACCATTCTGGGCCAGAGTCATTGGCCACACCACGGGTCCTCCCCAAGGCTTTACATTGACGTGAGCACCAACTGGGCCAAACTACATCCCCGTGGCCACCACAGAAGGGCTGTAGCGGCCACTGGCCATGTCATGGCTTTTTCTGGAGTCTTTGGGTTGATGATGGGTGCCAATAGGGCCAACCCACGGGCACATGACCATCACAGAACAGCTGTAACAACCACTGGACACATCATGAATCTTCCTGAAGTCCTTGTATTGATGATGGGTGCCAACAGGGCCAAACCATGTTCCCATGGCCACCACAGAACGGCTGTAGCAGCCACTGACCATGTCATGGATCCTCCATGAATCCTTCTGTTGACGATGGGCACCAGCAGATCAAATCACATCCCCCTGGTCACCACAGAAGCACCATCTGCTCCGCCACCTCCTCCCCTCTCCTTGGGGAGCCCCTTAGAGTCCCCGGTGCATCGCCAGGGCTGGACCAGGTCCGCGCTCAGCTGTGTGGAGGCGGCGGTGGCGAGCGAGGTGGGAGCCGCGGCTGAAGGTCTTGGGGCAATCGGGACAGCGGTAGGGCTTCTCACCGGTGTGCGTGCGCTGGTGCTCGAGCAGACGGGCGCTCTCGCCGAAGCATTTGCCACACTGGCCGCACTGGAAGGGCTTCTGGCCGCTGTGGAGACGGCGGTGCTGGCTGAGGTTGGAGCTCCAGCCGAAACGTTTGCCGCAGGCACTGCACTCGTAGGGTTTCTCACCGGTGTGAGTGCGCTGGTGCTGCAGGAGGTTGGAGTTCTGGGTGAAGCTCTTGGTGCAGGCGCCACACTTGTAGGGCTTCTCGCCTGTGTGGGTGCCCAGGTGCCGCATCAGATGTGAGCTCTGCCCAAAGGCCTTGCCGCATTCGGTGCACTTGTAGGGTTTCCGGGTACCCGGGGGGGGCGTGGGGGGCAGTCCCCAGGGCCAGCCCAGGGCAGGTGATGGGGACAGCGGTGGTGACATCACCAGGCTCTCGGGGGCATCCGTCTCTGGGGACTTCATGGTGCCTGTGGGGACGCAGAGATGGGCGTCACCATGGGGATCCCTAATTGCCCTCCCTGAGCTTCTTAATTGCCCCCAGTATCCCAAATTGATCCCTGGAATCCCCAAATCACCTCAGATCTCCCAAATCACTCCCTGATCTCCCCCACTGCCCACCACATCTCCCAGATTGCCTCCCAAGCCATATGGTGCCCCCTTAGACCCAAATCTCATTTGGAAATGGCCAGAGGGAACCTGGAGGTCAGGGATGGACCTGGGTTGGGGTTGGGTTGGAGCAAGGACCCCTCAGAGGTCCCGTGGTGTCCCCCCACCCTGGTGGGATGGAGCTGGGGAAGAGACTCAGGGACACGGTGGGTCTCCATCCTTGGAGGTCCTCAGACTTCATCAGGAGGGGCCACGAGGAACCGGGATGAGATGGACCCGCTTTGGTCAGCGCCGGGCCCTTCCTCTGCCCCATGCTGCTTTGCGGTGCCCCCCTGCACCCCGTCCCGGGCTGGGCTCACCTCCATGGGTGCCGTGGGTGCCGGGAACCATCCCCCCCGTCGGTGGCTCCGCTGGCTGCTCCATGGCCTGTGGGGAGACACAGGGTGGGGGGGGTCAGCACCCACGCCCTCCAAAAGAGGACCCAGGCAGCCGGGGCGCGCATGGCGGCGGGGGCACCCTCTGCCGAGGCTGGGGGGGGCACCCGGGAAGGGTCCTGGGGGGGACACAGGGGTGGACAAGGGGGGAGGAGGCACCGACTGTGGGGGTGCACCGAGTGTGAAGGGGGAGGCGGGGGGCCTCCGGACCGGGGTGGGGGGCGCGACCCCCAGAAGGGGTGAGCATGGGAGGGGGCGAGGCGACATCAGGGGCTCCCTGGGGGGGACCCCGGGAACGGGGGGAGCCCGGGAGGGGGCACCGGCCTGAGAAGGGCACGGGGACGGGCCCCCAGCGAGGGGGGGGCGGGACCTGGCGGGGGGGGCAGGGCTGTCCTTGCCCGGGGGGCCCCGGTGCGCCCCCCCCTCACCTCAGCGCCGCGGAGCCGCCGCCGCCCCGCGCCCCCGGAAGCGCTCGGGCGCCGCCAGGGGCCGCTCGGCGCCGCCCGGAGGCCCGGACTCGGTGGTGTTAACCCCTGCCGCGCCGGGCCGACCCCCCGCGGGGCCCTGCCTTACATGTGGGGTGGGGGCTGCTTTCCCCATTGCCGCGGGTTTTTGCCCCAGTTTGGGACCTCACCCCGGTGTCTCCCGGAGGCTGCGGGGGGCCCCGAGGGGCAGAGTCAAGGGGCCGGGGGAGCTCCTGGTCCCAGAGGCTGCAGGGGGAGCACCCAGAGCTGAATTTGGGAAGACAGACGGGGGGGTGCAGAGCTGGAGCGGGGTGTCCGGAGCTGAATTCGGGGGGTCCCCGAGGTGACGCATGTCCCCGCTGGTGGGTGATGAGGCCAGAGGGCTGGCGGTGGCTCCCTGAGGTCCCCACAGTGATGGGCAGAGTTAAGGGGATTCCGGATGTCTGTATTTTGGGGTCCTCTGAGGTTCCCGGTGCCAGATTTGGTGATACCCACCAGCACCCGTTTCGGTGTCCCTGAGGGCTACTTGTGTCCCCGCTGGTGGGTGACGAGGCCGGAGCGCTGGCGGAAGCGCTTGCCGCAGCGCGGGCAGGGGAAGGGCTTCTCCCCGGTGTGGATGCGGCGGTGGGCAGCCAGGTGGGAGGCGACGGCGAAGGCCCGGCCGCAGTCAGCACAGGCGTGGGGCCGCTCGCCGGTGTGCCCGCGCCGGTGCAGCGCCAGCGCCGAGCTCTGGCTGAAGTGTTTGCCGCAGTGGCCGCAGGCGAAGGGCCGCTCGCCGGTGTGCACCCGCCGGTGCACCGCCAGGTGCGAGGGCACGGCAAAGGTTTTGCCGCAGTCGGCGCAGGCGTGGGGCCGCTCGCCGGTGTGCAGGCGCCGGTGCAGGCCCAGCGCCGAGCTTTGGCTGAAGCGTTTGCCGCAGTGGGTGCAGGCGAAGGGCCGCTCGCCGGTGTGCACCCGCCGGTGCACCGCCAGCCGGGAGCGGGCGCCGAAGGTCTTACCGCAGTCGGCGCAGCGGTGGGCCCCTGGCGCCTGCGGGGCCCTGGGGACAGCGCGCTGGTGGCTGGTGGCGTCGCGGGCCGCTGGCGTTGGTGGTGGTCGCGGAGGGTTGGCGGGGCCGGGGACTGTGGAGAGAAGGGAGATTGAGGGGGGCCGGGGCGTGGGGATGCTGGCGACACACGGAGGGACCTGTGGTGTGACGTGGGGGACACGCGGAGGGACACAGGGACACGTGGAGGGACACGTAGTGTGACGTGGGGGACGCGGTGTGACACACAGTGCGACACAGGGGACATGCGGAGGAACATGGGGACACGCGGAGAGACATGCAGTGTGACGTGGGGGACACGCGGAGGGACATGGGGGGCCACACAGAGATGGGCACATTCAAAGTGACACACGGACACACGCAGAGTGACATGGAGGACATTTGGAGTGAGATGGGGACACAGGGGGGACGCGTGGTGTGACGTGGTGGGACACATGACGGGACACGCGGGCCATTTGGAGAGACACAGGGACGTGAGGACACACATGGCGTGAAATGGGGGACACATGGAGAGAGATGGGGACATCTGGAGCGACATAGGGACGTGGGAGGACATGTGAAGGGACATGGGGACGTGGGGGGACACATGGTGTGACAAGGGGGACATGTGGAGGAACATGGGGGAGACATGCGGGAGACATGGGGACACGGTGCAAAGTGAGGACACGGTGTGACGTGGGGACATGGGTACATGGTGGGACACACGGAGTCACAGGGGGGTGTGGGGGGACACCTGGCATGACATGGAGGGACATGGGAGGACATGGGGACTCTGGGGAGAGGCAAGGGGGAGACGTGATGACATATGGGGACGTGAAGGGACTTTGAGAGACCCGAGGACACATGGGGGGCATGGTGGGGACACAAGGGGACACCAAGGGGATGTGGAGGGACCTGGGGACACACAGAGAGATGTGGTGGGGACACAAGGGGATCCCGGGGCACACTGAGGGACATGGGGGGGTGGGGGCACTTGGGGGGACAGGAGGGACTTGAGGGGGACCCGAGGACCTGTAGGGGACATGGAGGGGACCCAGGGGACATTGAGGGACCTGGGGACATGGAGGGGGACAGGAAGAAATTTGGGAGGATGTGGGGGGATATGGGGCACCCGAGGGGACACAGGGGGACCCGAGGGGACAGGGGGGACACGGGGGAAATGGGGGGACACGGGGTGCTCACCGGGGGCAACGTCGGGGTGATGCTGTCCCAGGGCCACCAGCGCCCAGGGGCCCTCGGCCAGGAACATGGCGCCTGCGGGGACACCACCGTCAGCCAGTGCTCCCAGCGGCCCCTGGGGCCCTCCCAGTAACACCCCAGTAACCACCAGTGCCCTCCCAGCATTCCCAGTAAACCTCAGTGCTCTCCCAGGGCCACCCCCCTCCCAGTAACTCCCAGTGCTTTCTCTGACTCCCCCCAGTGTTCCCAGTAATGCCCAGTGCCTCCCAAGTGCTCCCAGTAATGTCCCAGAGCTCCTGCTTTCTCGCAGTAGACCCTCCCAGTGCTCTCAGTAACACCCAATGATCCCAGTAACCCCCTTGCTGGCCTCCTCAGTGCCCCCAGTTCTGCCCCCCCATCACTCCCAGTATCCCCCCAGCACTCCCAGTCAACCCCTGGTACCCCTCTGTGTCCACCCCCACAGCCTCACCAGCTCTCCCAGTCCCCCCTTAAGCGCTCCCAGTCCCTCACCAGCTCTCCCAGTGCTCCCAGCCCCTCACCAGCTCTCCCCCCTTAGTGCACCCAGTCCCTCCCCAGCTCTCCCAGTCCCTCCCCAGTGCTCCCAGTCCCTCCCCAGCTCTCCTAGTCCCCCCTTAGTGCTCCCAGTCCCCCCTTAGTGCTCCCAGTCCCTCCCCAGTGCTCCCAGTCCCCCCTTAGTGCTCCCAGTCCCCCCTTAGTGCTCCCAGTCCCTCCCCAGCTCTCCTAGTCCCCCCTTAGTGCTCCCAGTCCCCCCTTAGTGCTCCCAGTCCCTCCCCAGCTCTCCCAGTCCCTCCCCAGCTCTCCTAGTCCCCCCTTAGTGCTCCCAGTCCCCCCTTAGTGCTCCCAGTCCCTCCCCAGCTCTCCTAGTCCCCCCTTAGTGCTCCCAGTCCCTCCCCAGCTCTCCCAGTCCCTCCCCAGTGCTCCCAGTCCCCCCTTAGTGCTCCCAGTCCCTCCCCAGCTCTCCCAGTCCCTCCCCATCGCTCCCAGTACCTCGGGGCAGCCGGGCCGAGCTGGCGGGAGCAGCGGAAAAGGGGTGGGGGGGAAGGGCGGGAGGCACCGGGGAGGATCCGGGGGGATCCGGGGGGAGCCACGGGGGCCGGGGGCGGCACCGGGGGGACGAACACGGCGGGGGGGGGACGACGGGCAGTAGCAGAGGGGCGGTACCGGGGGGGCCCCGCCCCCCCGTGGGGTCGGTACCAGAGCCCTGGCGTGGGTGTCCCCCCCCGTGTGAGTGCCAGCACCCCAGGGGCACCCCGGAGGGATGTCCCCCTCCCTGGGACGTGTCACCACCCCGGGGACACCTCGGAGGGTCGTCACCGTGCCGAGGACGCCCAGCTGGGGGTCCCCACCCCAGGGTGGGGGGTGACGCAGTGGCTCAGCACCCATAGGTATCCCCCATTCTTCCCCAGTAGCTCCCAGTTGGGTGCCACAACCCCACTGGTGCAGGGTGGGGACACCCACGGGTGACACAGGCCCCGGTGACACCCCATGGCAGGGTGGGGAGGGGGAGACACCCCCCCCATGGACTGGGAATGGGGGACAGGCAGGGACTCCCCAGACTGGGAGCGAGGCTCCCAAACTGGGAGCAGAGGAGGGGGTGTGAACAGGGACCCCCCCACCCCAAACTGGGAGTGGGGGTGGGGGAAACCCTTCCCAAACTGGGAATGGGGGAGAGGAAACCCCCCTCAAACTGGGAATGGGGAGGGAGATAAATCTGCAAACTGGGAATGAGGAACTGGGAATCGCCCCCAAACTGGGCATGGGGGAGGAGAATAGCCCTCCCCACAAAAAATGGCAGGAGGGGTCTGGCTGGGGCAAACCCCCCATACTGGGCAGGGGGGAGAGGACAAGCACCCAAACTGGGAACTGGGGAGTGGGGCCCCCCGCACCCTCCCAAACTAGGAAAGGGGGAAGGGATTCAGAGAGACCCCACCTTATGTTGGGGTGGGTCCAGTCACCCCCTCAGTTTCGGGGCTCCCACCAACCCTCCCAGCGGGTCATTCAACGGGCCAAAATGTGGGTGCTTTTGGGAGGGGATGGGAGATATTTACCCCCACGGGTAGTGAGGGGAACCTCAGTTTGGCCCAGTTTGCCCTGGCCCCCCAAACACCTGTACAACCCCCCAGCAACTTTCACCCAGCACCAGCTTTAAATCATCCTCTCTGCCAGCGAAGTTCGGTATTTTTAAGGTGTTTTTACTCACTTGCACGTGGTTCTGGGAACCTCTAAGCCCCTTTGGAGACTCTCAGGCTTCTCCTCTGGGGCTAAAATCGAGCGTTAAATGGACTGAGAAGCAAAAACATGGGGCAGAATGATCTGGGTGGGTGGAGGGAAGCGCAGGAGGCTTGGGGGTAGCACAAGGGCTGTTGGATGGGGTCACCGGGGCAGGACGGAGGGGCTGAGGGAGCTGCATTGGGGCTGTCCGGGCTGGTCCTGGCATGGCTGAGGGCTAGCTCCGAGGGAAGGCAGTGATTTCGGGGTGATGTCAGGGTTGCGAGCTCACACGGCAACCTAGAGCCAGGTTCTGGCCTTAGGCCCTCGCCCCCAGACAGCCCCCAACTTGGGCCTCCACCCAGGCCCAAGACCCGCCCCTGGGCCGGTCCCTGCCCAGAGCCAGGGCTGAGCTCAGGCCCCAGGCTGACGGCCAAGCGCTGGCACAACCAGGCTCAGGGCCGGGCCTTGGCCCAAGCTGATGCCCAGGCCTCGCCCCAGGCCTGCACCCGCGCCCAGGCCCAGCCCCAAGCCCAGGGCCGCATCCAGGACCAGCCCGAGGCCGGACCCGCGTCCCGCTCTGCGCCCACACCCAGGCCCAGCCCTGGGCCGCCATCCTTCCGCCATTCCGGTCTTGCCCTGCGACCCCCCTTGCCCCTCCGCCGGGGCCCCCGCCCGCTGCAGCCGAACTGGAGTGACTCCGGACCGGCTCTAGGGCTGCTGAGGTACTTGCAAAGGCGATTGGTTCGTTGAGCTGTCGATCAGAGCCTCTTCCCCCGCCTCCCCGAGGAGTTTGAATGTCGATTGGCTGGGCGCAACGTCCATCCAAAAAGTCACCACCTTCCCTGACTGATTCGATCGCTGGTTGGTCCAACGCCTGCCCGCCCTCTCGGCTTCCAGACGACATTCGCCCGCCCACCCCGGGGGGGTGGAGCGCTTGGAAGAAGATGATTGGATAAGTGAGCTGTCAGTCTGCGCTCTCCAGATGCCTATTGGCTTACTATGACCAGGACTCCACCCACTCACTCAGTGGGTTGGGCTGATTGGCCCGTCCCCTCTTAACTCCGCTCCCGCACCTCTCACGTGCCGGCGACTCCCTCCCGCCCCTTTCTGGCTGCTCTCCTGCCTTCCTCATCCGCCTGCGCCTCCCATTGCCTTCCCGCCCTGTCAATCTCGGCTAGTCCGCGCCCCCTCGGCGGGCAGCGGGCGCTAATTGGCTGCTCCCGGAGGAGGAGGCGGCTCCTGCGCGCGCAGCCGGCGCGGGCTCGCGAGCCCCCTGTGAGGAGGCTGAGGGGGGCCGCGGCCGCCATGTCGGGCCCGGCGGTGGAGGCGGGCGGCCCCGCCGGCAAGCGACCGGATTCTCTGGACTTGCTGGAGCGTTGCGGTGTGTGCCGGGAGCGGCTGAGGGCCGAGCGGGAGCCGCGGCTGCTGCCCTGCCTCCACTCGGTCTGCCGGGAGTGCCTGCGGGCCGCGCCGGGCCCTGCCGCCGCCCCCGCCCCGGATGGGCCAGGTGAGGCGGGGGGGGCGAGGGCGCCTTAACGGGGGAGCTCTTTTAACGGGGGGCGAGGGGCCCTGCCGTGGCGGGGAAGGGCCGTGTGAGGCCCAGCGCCGGGGGGGTGTGCGGGGCCGCGGGAGGCAGCCCAGGGGTGGGGGGCGGTGCCGGCTGTGCCAAGGGGACCGGGAGCCGTGCCGGGGGGGGCGGCTGTGCCTGCAAGGCCGGGGAGGGGGTGTGGGCAGGGAGGGTGGCGCAGGCAGTGAGGCTGTGAGGAGGGATTCGGGAGGGCCTGGGCGGCTGTGAGGGTGTTTTGAGGGTGCTGTGGGATCGGAGCCGTGCTGAGGGGTGCAGGCAGGCCCGCGGGTGAAACAGCTGGGGTGCTGTCGGCACCTTTAGCTCCCCCCGGGGCTCCCCGCGTGTGTGGTTGTGTGTGGGGCTTCGCCTGGACATGGGGTGGCCCGTGGGGTCTCCCCAAGCCTCCTGTGCTCGGTGGCCTCCTTCCCCCCGTGGGTTTCTCATACTGGGCAGCCCCCAGCTGCCCCACGGCTGCTCTGGCCCCACCCGGGCACCTGTGGGCTTGTCCCACCCCGGGGGGGGACACTCTGACCCCAGTGCCAGCGGTTGTCACTGCCGTGGCTCCTCGTCGCCATCTCCGCATCCCTCTGCCTTGGCGGGGCGGCTTTTGGGGAGATCAAAAGCACCACATCCTCTTGCTGCCGTCTGCGGGAGATGGCATCTCAACCGTCGCTGTGCTGCTTCCCGAGGAGGAGGAGGAAGGGTAAATCAGTGGCTGCTGCAAAGGTGGGTGATGGAGCCGAGCAAGAGGCAGGGGCCTTCAAGGTTTGTGGTGGATATTGGGGAGAAACTTTCTTACCCGGCAGTTTGGCTGGAAAAAGCCATAGGTGACCTGGGTCGATGCTGGACCCGCTTCAGGAGCAGGGACCCCCCTGAGGTGCATTTTTGGCAGGCATGAGGCACCGTGCGGGTCCATGACGGGACTCTCTAGTGACAAACAGTGGTGACGGGGGTTTGGGGTGACCCTGGGCCCCCCCTGACACCCTCCCCACCGCTCCCCGCAGTGGTCGACTGCCCCATCTGCAAACACCAGTGTCACCTGAAGGACGTCGTGGAGAACTACTTCCTGAGGGACAGCGGGGCCGAGGCGGCTGCCACCAGCCAGGGGTCGAGTCAGGTAACGCCCTGTTAATGCTGAGTTAAGAATTAATTAGGGTGATGTGAGCTCCCCGCGGCTGGGCGGGCCCGGTGTCCCCACACCGTGTCTCTTGTCCCCCAGTGCTGCACCAGCTGTGAGGACAACGCGCTGGCCACCAGCTACTGCGTGGAGTGCTCGGAGCCACTCTGCGAGACCTGCGTGGAGGCCCACCAGCGGGTCAAGTACACCAAGGACCACACAGTCCGGGCCACGGGTCCGTCCTTGTCACCGTGCTGTCACCACCTTTTCCGAGGCGGTGACTTTGTGGCTGGTGCATCTGGCGGTGCTGCCTTGGCGGCCGTGGCGGTCCCACAGGGGCCCCTGCTCTGCCAGCGGGTCCTGCTGGGTGCCAGTGACGTCATGGTGACATCACAGTGATGTCACGCCGCGTTTCCCGCAGGCAGCAGCAAAGCAAAGGAGGGGGAGCGTGCTGTGTACTGCTCTGTGCACAAGCACGAGCCGCTGGCGCTCTTCTGCGACACGTGCGACACGCTCACCTGCCGTGACTGCCAGCTCAATGCACACAAGGACCACCAGTGAGTAATTACTACCACTGGCAGTAATTAATTTATTAAAAATCGATTTTTCACAGCTAATTATTGCTTGAATCTGTTATGCTGCTCGTTATCCCTTAAAAACAGTGGTTCGGGGCAAGTCAGATAACTGAACAAATATATTTATTGGCTGCAAAGTTGCCTGCACACCGTATTGGCGAGGCCCCGCAGCACCTTAAATGTGGGTTTTTTTTTTTAAAATGAATATCTTAGAAGGGAGATAACTAATTAAACCAATTAACTAGTCACTGAAAAAGAACTGAAGTTAACCTGCAGGGTGTTCTCATCCATCAGTTATTGATTTTAAAAATGAAGCTCCTTAGTTATTAGTTAGCTAACTTCTGAAGGGATTGACTGACCAGAGTGTTAATTTTGGTTAATTTTTGTTTTTGACCAAATAGGTGTATTATCTGATTAGTTACTTTGTTAGTTAACCAACGGGTTGGTTTGAGGGGCTTAAACTGGTTTTAAGGAATTGGAGATACCTAATTTTCTAGTCATGAAAAATCAGTTTAATTACTTTTTCAGTTATTTCAATTAGCCTGATTTTTAACTGGGTTTTGATTTTTTTTTTTTTAATAGTCTGGTTTTGCTCCTAGACTGGTTAAATTTCCTGGTTGAATTGTTAACTAATTTGATTCATTATCTGATTATCTGAGCAGGTATCTGGTTAGATTACTTACCCGATCAATTTGTTATAGTAAAAGCATTTTTGATGCACAAGATCTAATTCAGTTAAAATAAATAACTAAGTTAAAGTTTTGAGGCTGACAAGTTTATTAGCTCAGCCAGCTCCTTAATCCAAATTAATTTGATTTTTAATGGCTAAAAAGTTAACGAGGAAGTTAAGATAAATACTGAGCGCGTTAACTCATTCAAGTTTGTTCCCTTCTCTAATGGCTCCAGGAGTTGGGGGTTCCTGGGGGGGCTGTTTTGGGCACCCCATGGGGCGCTGGTGTGGGGGGCTGCAACCCATTGGGGCATTTTGGGGCTTGCAGCCCCCCCAGCCCCATTGCTAACCCCTTCCCCCCGCCACAGGTACCAGTTTCTGGAGGATGCGGTGAGGAACCAACGCAAGATGCTGGCGACGCTGGTGAAGCGCCTGGGCGACAAACACGCCAGCCTGCAGCGCTCCACCAAGGAAGTGCGCAGCTTGTACGTGCTCTGCCTGCCACTCCCGGGGGAATTCCCTGCTGTCCCAGGGGAATTCCCTGCCTCTGCCGGGGGCATTTACCCCCTCACCCCTTCCCTTCTCTGCCGGCAGCATCCGCCAGGTGACGGACGTGCAGAAGCGGGTGCAGGTGGACGTGAAGATGGCCATCCTCCAGATCATGAAGGAGCTCAACAAGCGTGGCAAGGTGCTGGTGAGCGATGCCCAGGTGAGACGGGGTGGGGGGCGACGCGGTGCTGGCACGTCCCCTGTCACCATCCCTCTGGCCTGAGGTGGCATCGTCCCCCTCCTCGCAGAGGGTGACGGAAGGGCAGCAGGAGAAGCTGGAGCGGCAGCACTGGGCCATGACCAAGCTGCAGCGGCACCAGGAGCACATCCTCCGCTTCGCCTCCTGGGCCCTGGAGAGCGACAACAGCACCGCTCTGCTGCTCTCCAAGAAGTTGGTGAGATGCCGAGGGGCTGAAACCCCCTTGCAGACCCCCCTAAACTCCTGTCCTTGGGCAGGGAACCCCCCAGGACAGGTAGTTTTGGGGACCATTGGTTCCCCTGTTGCTGTGACTCTGCTCTTTGGGATCGGTCGGGAAGTGGGTGCTGGAGAGCGAAGCCAAGCCCCGAGCTGTGCTGTGTCTCGGCTTGGGATCTGCTTTCCTCTAGGTCCCCTGTTTTGGGGGGTATGTGGGGCAAAGTGGGGTCAGAGGACGGCTTCCTCAGGAGTGGTTTGCCCGCAGCTCCCCCTTAGCCTCCCTGGGGTGCCCCATGCCCCCCGCTGCCTCCCCATCTGTGTCCCTTTGGCTGCGTGTCCCCAGGGTGCTGCAGTGGGGTTCCTGGGACGTGCTGGGGCCCCTGGGGGTCCCCATGCTGTAATGGGAGCCCCCCTGCTGGGGTGTATCCGCAGCAGCTCCCCTCCATCCCTGCGGTGTGACGGGTGCCACCAGGATAACTCATTGGGTCCCCTTGGGGTCCCTGTGATATCACAGGTACCACGGTGGGTCCTATTGCGGTCCCTGTGGTATGGTGGGTGCTGCAGCAGGTCCCCTCAGGTGGCATGATGGCTGCCCCGGGATGCTGCCATGTGTCCCCTCAAGGTCTCTGTGGCATGGTGGGTGCACCAGAGTGCTGTCATGTGTCCCCTTCAGGTCACCATGATGTGACAGGTGCCCTCGGGGTGCTGCCATGTGTCTCCTCGGGGGTCCCTGTGGTGTGATGGTGTCCCTGTGGTGTGATGGTGTCCCTGTGGTGCTGAAACCTGTCTCCTTGGGATCCCCTCGATGTGACAGCTGCCCCTGGGGCACTGCCACGTGTCCCCTTGGGGTCTCTGTGATGTGACAAGTGTCCCCAGGGTGCTGCCATGTGTCCTCTCAGGGTCCCTGTGATATGTTGGGTGTCTCTGGGGGGCTGCCATGTGTCCCCTTGGGCTCCCTGCATTGTGACAACCACCCCTAGGATGCTGTCACACACGTCCCCCCTGAGGTCCCCGGGTTGTGACGGGCCCCCCCCGCGCCCCCCAGATCTACTTCCAGCTCCACCGCGCCCTCAAGATGATCGTGGACCCCGTGGAGCCACAGGGTGAAATGAAGTTCCAGTGGGACCTTAATGCCTGGACCAAGAGCGCCGAGAGCTTTGGTGAGCCCCCGGGGAGGGGACACCCCTGGGGACACCTGGGTCCCCCCTGACACTCCTCACCCCCCTCACAGGCACCATCATCTCGGAGTGGAGCCTCCCCCCGCCATCCCTCAGCCCCCAGCCACCGGCCACCAGCCCCTGTGGCCCCAGCCCTGCCGCAGGCGCCTTGCAGGTACCTCTGAGGGGGCGGGGGCTGCGTTTTTTGCGGGGTCCTGCACCCATGGGTGCCTCCCTGGTAATAGACCCCCCCAATCTCTCTTCTCCAGGGGCCCCTGCAAGCCACGGTGGTGAGCAAAGGGCAATATGCCCCTGGCCCCCTCCTGCAGCCCATGGTGGGACCCCAAATCAGGGCTGAGGAGGGGCAGGGGACCCCCAGTGTCCCACAGAGTGGCGGTGGGGGGCTGGGGATGCCCACCCTGCCTCAGTTTCCCCCGGGGACTGAGGGGCTGGGCTGCCCCGAACTGTCCCCCCCACACCTTTACTCGGAGGTGGCCGAGAGCCCTGGGGACACGGCTGCGGGCGCTGAGCTCGGTGAGTGGGGGAGTGACGGGGGGGCCTGGGGGGGGAGGAGGATGAGGGAGGGGAGGAAGGCCCCTGATGTGGGGTTTTCTCAGCAGCCAACGGCCCCCCCGAAGCCGCTGTCACAGGAGTGAAGAGGTGAGCGTGGCGGGAGCCCCTGTCCCTTGTCCCCAGGGATCTGCTAGCCCTTGTCAACCTGTGCCTTGGGGGGTGGCTTTGAGCCCCCCATGTAGCTGTCCTGCGTCACCCCGTACTGGGGACCCCGTCACAGCGTGCCCAGAGGTGGCTTAGACAGCGCTGTCCCTTGTCACCCCCTGCGTGGGACGTTCTTTCCTTGCCACCCCACACCAGGGACCCACGGCCGGGGGCGGCAGGGACACCCTCGTGCCCCATACCCGGGATCCCCCCCACCCTTGTCACCTCATACCTGGGGTGGCTGCAGTCCCCCATGTCCCCTGTCCCTCCATTCCCAGACACGGAGGACGGGACAGGGCCGCTGTGTCCCTGTCATTGTCCCTGGGTAGTGGGGCTCCATCTCAAGAGGTCTTCCAGCTGTGAGGAACACAATTTTGGGGCTTGGGGGGCTGCTCGGGGCCTCCCAATGTGCCCTGATGACCTTGTTATACAGGAGGAAACACGTTAATCCTCCCAGGGAGGAGAAGTTCGTTAAGAAGCTGCTTGTTAAGCGGTAATGACGAGGGCTGGGGGGTGGGGGGGAGTTGAGGCACCTCCATTCCGACAGTGAGTTGAGGGGCGGGGGAAGATGGAGCCCCGGGCCTGGGGTAACCCTGTCCCTTGTGCCTGGGGACAACCAGGACAGCCCTTGCCCTTGTCCCCCGGTACCCACAGGTGACTGGGACCCCCTGTCCCTTGTCGCCCTGTACCCAACACTCCCCTGACCCACGTCACCTCTGTCCAGGGGCAGCTGCGAGCCCTGCCCCTCGCCATTCCCGTCCCTCGTCACTCCCTTCCTGAGGGTCCCTTGTCTGGGATGTCCCTGGCCCCTGTCACTCTGTTCCTGGGTCCCTCCCTTCTTGTCCCCTGTACCAGGGAGTGGCTGGGTCCCTGTGTGCCAGGGGGTGACCAGGACCCCCCTGTCCCTTGTCACCCTGTACCCGACGCTCCCCTGAGCTTTGTCCCCCTGTGCCAGGGGTGGCTGGGGTCCCCCTTGTCCCTGTTGTGCTGCAGGGTGGCTGGGGACCCTCCCTCTTGGCACCCCTGTCCTGAAGGGACCGGGGTCTGCCAGCATCCCAAACCCCAAGGAAGTCTACTCAGGAGGGTTGAGGGGGGGTCCCCCAAAACCCTGACACCCCCTGTGCCCCCCAGGAGCCGCCCCCCTGGGGGCCCGGTGAGTGCCCTCCTGCGCAAGGTGCCGCGGGTCAGCCTGGAGCGGCTGGACCTGGATCTGTCAGGGGTGGCGCAGCCCCCTGTCTTCCGCGTCTTCCCTGGCACCTCGGCCGAGGACTTCAGCCTCATCGTCATCGAGCGGGGGGCGCAGCCGCGGCCCCCTGTCCATCTCACCGTCAAGGTGGGTGTCCCCTCTGTCTGTCCCCACCTCCCGGTCTGTCTGTCTGTCTCACCCCTCTCTTCCCCCCTCGCAGGAGGAGCAGCAGGAGGCAGCCATCGGGGACACTCGGGACACCAAGCCGGTGGGGCTGCTTCCCGAGCACCCCGGGGTGCCAGGACCCTCCAGACCCTCGCTGGGGCTGGGATCTGCCCCCCCAGGAGCGCCCCCTGGCCCTGGGGTCTCCTGTTGCCGTGTCTGCTGCCAGGCCGGCGCCGTGGTGATGTGCGACCGCTGCGAGCACTGCTACCACCTCGACTGTCACCTCCCTGCCCTCCAGGAGGTCCCCAGGTATGCCTGGGATCTGCTGCTGCTGCTCACCTCCCCGGGATCCCCGTGTCCCCAGGATCCACTGATTGCCTGTCCCTGAGGGTTGCCGCTCTATCGTCCCCTTGGGGCTCCTCTGTCAGTGTTAGATCCCCCAGGATCTACTGCTGTCCCCTGGGATCCCCCTTGCTGGGGGTTGCTGCCCTGTGGTATTGTGGAGGATCTCAGGGACCTGCTGCTCCCTGGATCTTCAGAGATCACCCACAGCCACTGGATCTTTGGGGTCTGCTGATCTCTCACAGGATCTACTCATCTCCCATAGGATCTGCTGCTTCCTTGTCCCAGGATGGGGGTGGAATTGCTTCCACCCCTCCTGATTCCTTGGGAGGATCTTCTGTGCCACTCGATTCCTTGAGTGATCACTGGCCTCTGGGATCCATCTGCCCCCCCTCGCCCCCAATCCAGTTCTTCCCCAACCCAGAGGTCCTTGGCCACTGCTGGAGCTTTGGGAGCCACTTGACCCTAGTCTCTGTCTCTCCCTTGGGATCTGTTGGTGTCTTTTGGGATCCAATGATCCTTCTTCTGAGGGAGTTGCTGCCACCCAGGTTTTCCAGTCCTTGGTTGCTACTGGATCCCCAGCATTTGCTTTTTTCTTTTCTTTTTTTTTTTTTTTGTTTGGTTCCTGGATCTTCCCACCCCATGGACCAGGCCAGCTTTCAGATCCATGCAGGGCCTGCCCCATGATCCCTGCAGATCCCATCTCAATACTTGTGGAGATCCAGCTGTTGGCCACAGAGCCCTGGGGGTCTGCTTTCTGCCATCCATGGAGGGATCCACCTCTCAAGTCCAGATCCTCTGGGATCTCCTGGCCCTCATCTGCATTGGCATCTACCTGTTGATCGCAAATCCTGGGGGAACCGGCAGTGTTGGAGCCCCATGGTGCTCTACCCCTGACCCTCTTGGATCCCTTGTGGGTCCTCAGTCCACCTGGGGACCTACACAGCAACCCAGATCCCTTGGGGATCTACTGCCCTGATCCATGGGGAGAGTTGCGCATTGATCTTGGATCAGTTGGGACCTCTTTGATCCCTGGGGAGCCGCTATCCCCACTCCATTGCAGACCTCCCCCTCCTTGATCCTTTGCTGCCTGGCCCCAGTCTGCGTGGACACCCCCCCCCCCCCCCCCCCCCCCCCCCCATCCAAAACCCTGTGGGATTCACTGTCCCTGACCCCCATGGCTGCCCCCACCCCCTTGATCCCAGACGCCTGGGGAGCTCTGGGCCCCAATCCTGGGGCCTCTGCTTGCGCTGCAGTGAACAAGCTGGGAGAGGAGGGGGACTGCCTGATCCCCTCGCCCGATCCCGCAGCCCCGAGTGGAGGTGTCTGCTGTGCCAGGACTTGCCACCCCCCAGTGAGGACCACCACGACGGCTTCAAGGAGGGGCCGCCCCACAACCTCTGCCCCCTGGACCAACAGGTCTGTATGGGGGGATGATCGGGGGATCTGGTGGTGCATAGAGGGATCGAGGGATCCCTTTAAATCCCTGCAGAAATGTGAGTATGTGCTGCTGGAGCTGCTCTGCCACGAGCCCTGCCGGCCTCTCCACCGCCTCTCCAGTTCCCCGGTGAGTCCCACAGCACGGGGCAGGGGATCCAAGGGGGGGATCCCTCACCCCGTCGGGATCCCTCACCTCCCCGCCGCTGCCGCCCCTTCCCCAGGATGGCCACGACGCCATCGACCTGACCCTCATCCGCGCCAAGCTGCAGGAGAAGCTCACCCCTCACTACCGCTGCCCGGAGGAGTTCGCCCGTGATGTCTGGAGGATGATCCGGCAGTTCAACCTCCTCACTGAGGTGCGGGGCACCCCCGGGGTGGGTTTTGGGGGGGTGTCCAGCCCCTGCCTCACCCCTGTTTTCCCCCCTCCCTCCCTCCCTCCCTCCCCAGGACAAGGCAGATGTTCAGTCCATCCTGGGCCTGCAGCGGTTCTTCGAAGCCCGGCTCAGCGCTGCCTTCGGCGACCGCAAGTTCTCCTCTGCCCTCCTCCTCGAGCCCATCATCCCTCTGGACGAGGCCGAAGGCTCCCTGGCCCCCCCTGCCGGCCCCCTGGGGCCCTGATGCCCTCCCTCGGGGGGGGGGGTAGTGGGGCTGGATCCTGCCCTGGTGCCCCCCAGCACCCTGAGGAGGGACGTGGTGCTGTCCCTCTCCCCCCTCACCCCCCACAGCAGCTGCCGCTGTCCCCGTCTGTGTCTATTGGAGAAATAAAGCCATTGCCTCGGCCTCCTGGAGTCCTCCCTCATCTCGGAGCTGGATCCGGCCCCTGGGCCCCCCCATTTTGCCTTCTGGTGCCCCCTGCTTCCATCCTTTCCTGCCATGAGGATGGAGGGGCTGAAGCTAAACTGGTGCTAGAGTGGGAGCTACTGGGCTGGAGCTGGGAGGGGAGGTGCTGGCCATGCTGGGGACGGGCAGCACTGAGAAGGGAGGGACTGGTCCCAGTATGGCCCCGCTGGAGGTTCTGGGAGAGGGAACTGGTCCCAGTAGGGCCCCTATGTCCCCAACAAAGATGGCGGCGCCCTGCCGGGCTGGGCCGTGCTTTAAGCTCCTCCCCCTGTGCAGGATTGGCTGGTGGAAGGATGGCGGAATCCGGAAAGAGCCGAAGCCTTCCGGCCAAAGCCGAGCTTAGGGGGTGGTGGCGTGCCGGGAGACTTCCGGAAACAGCCGACGCTTTCCGGCAAGACACGAAGGAAGCGGGGAGGAGAGTGCGCTGCCGGAAAGAGCCGAGGTATTCCGGAAGGAGCCGAAGCTTTTCCGAAAGGAGCCGAAAGCTCTCCGAAGGGCAGCCGAAGGCGGCCAGCCTGTTCTCCTGTCGGGGAAAGCCGACGCCCCTCTCCGGGAAGAGCCGAAGCCGCTCGGGGAAGAGCTCGGCAGCACTCGGCGCTTTCCGGAGAGACTCGAGGCGGGGCGGAACGCATCGAACCCACCCCCTTTCCGGAAGAACCCGAAGAGCCTCCGGAAAGAGCCGAAAGCTCTGCCGGACAGAGCCGAAGCGGCGGGGGCAGACCCCGGAACGAGTCGTTCTCCTTCCGGAAGAAGCCGAAGCGCGTTCGGCGCCGGCCCGAGCCCTCTCCGGAAAGTCCCGAAGGGCGCCGAAGTCCCCCGCGACCCTTCCGGACAGCCCCGAAGCGTTTCCGGAAGTTGCCGAGCGGCGCCGGCCGTCGCCGATCCCCCATCGCCTCAGAGCCGCCGCCGCTCCCCGCTCCGGTTCCCGCCGCCGCCCGCCCCCTCCTCTCGCCGGGGGGGGCCCCGCCCGGCTCCCGCCGCCGCCGGGCCCGGCCCGGCCCCCGCCCCCCGGCCCCCGCCCGGTTCGGCCCGGCAGGATGATCAAGCTCTTCTCGCTGAAGCAACAGAAGAAGGAGGAGGAATCGGCGGGCGGCACCAAGGGCACCAGCAAAAAGGCCTCGGCCGCCCAGCTCCGCATCCAGAAAGGTGACCGGCCCCGGGGCCCGGCGGCTCCCGCCCCCGCCCCGCCTGCCCCGGCACCCGCCGGCACCGGCCCGGCCCCGGGGGAGGCTCCCGGGGCGTCGGGGGGGGCTGGGCCTAGTGAGGCCCAGCGGGAGGGGAACGGGGCCCGCTGGGGCCTGAGCGGGGGGCGCGGGCTGGTCCCGGTACGGCCCGGGGGTGGGGGGCAACGGGCTGGTCCCGGTACGGCCCGGGGGTGGGGAGCAACGGGCTGGTCCCAGTAAGGCCTGGGGGGAGGAATGGGCTGGTGCCAGTAAGGGCCCGGGGGGTGAACGGGCTGGCCCGGGGGAGGCACAGGTTGGTCCCAGTAGGGCAAATTGGGTGGTCCCAGTGAGGCCCCCCGGGGGTGCGGGGCAACATACTGGTGCCAGTACAGCCTGGGGGGTGGGGACAGATGGGTCCCAGTAAGGCAAATGGGCTGGTCCCAGTAAGGGCCCGGGGGCGGGGGGGAACGGGCTGGTCCCAGTACGGCCTGGGGGAGGCACAGGTTGGTCCCAGTAGGGGAAATGGGCTGGTCCCAGTAAGGCCCCCTAGGGGGGCAACATACTGGTCCCAGTAAGGCCCGGGGGGAGGAACGGGCTGGTCCCAGTAAGGCCCGGGGAGGGGGGCACATGGGGTGGAGGTCTGGTCCCAGCGTGGCTCTGTGGGTGCAGGGGTCACTGGTCCCAGTAGGGCCCCGCTGGGAATATGGGTGGGGGGAAACGCCGCCGCTCCCAGGAGCGCCCGGTTGGCAGGGCCCAGCTGGGGGTACTGGGGAGGATGCACTGGTCCCAGCAGGGCCCCACTGGGCGTGGGGAGTCCCAGCCCGGGGTGTGGTCTTGGGGTGGCCCCAGCCACGTCTCCACGTCCCCCCAGCCCCTGTCTGTGTCCCCACTGAGCCGTGCCCCCGTGTGTCACCCGTGTCCCCCCCAGACATCAACGAGCTGAACCTGCCCAAGACGTGCGAGATCGACTTCTCCGACCAGGACGACCTGCTGCACTTCCGCCTCCTCATCTGCCCCGACGAGGTGGGGTCCCCCTGTCCCCCCCGTCCCCTTGGCACCCTCTTGGGTGCCCCCCACTCTGCCCCCAGGGTCCTGTGTCCCACCCGGGAATCCCCCATTCCCTTTGTCCCCTCCTGTCCCTGGGTGTCCTCCTGGCTCCCCCTGTCTCCCACCTGCTCCCTGTCTCTTCCCCCTGTGTCCCCATTTTTGGGTCCCCATCCATCCCTGCAGTGTCCTTGTGTCCCCACTGGGACCCCTCCGTCCACCTCTGTCACCCCTGTGTCCCCTCAGAAGACCCTCGGCTCCCTTGGGGTTCCCCTGTCCTCCTCCCCCCCCCCTTTCCCTATGGGTCTTGCCCATTTCCCTGTCCTTCCCCATCCCCCTCTTTGTCCCCACTTGTCCCTTGGGGTCCTCCTGGGGTCCCCTTGGTGTCCCCCTCCTCCCTGTGTCCCCTTCTTGTCCCTTGTGTTCCCCCCGTGTCCCCATCCCCGGTGACGTCTGTGTCTCCCACAGGGCTTCTACAAGGGAGGGAAATTCGTCTTCAGTTTTAAGGTTAGTCCTGCACCGAGGGGAATTCCGTGGCCACCAACACCCCTCCTGGGGCCACCAAGATGGGACTGGTGGCCACATGGCTGCCCCAGGTGCTGGGGGTAGTAGCAGTGGGGTGGTGGCCACCAAGGTGGGAGCTATGGCCACCAGTGTGGGACCCACAGTCCTGAGCCTGTCCTGCGGGGGGGAGCAGGAGGCAAGTAGTCACTAAAATATGATCTGTGGCTACCAGAATATGACCGACCAGGACTTGTGACCACCATGTGGGTTGGGACTGGGACCAGGGGTTGGTGGCCACCAAGACGTGACTGGTAGCCACTTGTCCACCCTGTGGGTTAGGGTAGGAGCTGGTGGCCACTAAGACGTGACCAGTGGCCATGCGTCCACTCCGTATCTTGGAGGTGGGGTGGGGGGGACTTGGTGGCCACCAAGACATGACCAGGCCATGTGACCGTCTCTGTGGGTTGAAGATGGGACCTGGCGTTTGGTGACCACTAAGGTGTGACTTTTGGCTGCGTCTGCTGTGTGGTTTGAGGTAGGGACGAGAAACTGGTGGCCACCAAGACGTGCTCTGTGGCCTCCAACACATGGCTGGTAGCCACCACTGTGAGACCAGTGACCACCAAGACATGACTGGGAATCACATGTCCACACTGTGGATTGGGGTAGGGGCTGGTGGCCACCAAGACGTGGCCAGTGGCCATGGGAGGGGCTGAGCCGTGACACTGTGCCTGCTCCCTGCCCCCAGGTCGGCCAGGGCTACCCCCACGACCCGCCGAAAGTGAAGTGTGAGACGATGGTTTATCACCCCAACATCGACCTGGAGGGCAACGTCTGCCTCAACATCCTCAGGTGGGCCACCGCCACCTCCGGGGTGGCCACCGGCAGATCTGGGTCCCCGTCTGCCCCCAGAGGCCCGGCAGGGTGGGATGAGAGGGCAAAGACTTGCCCCGTGCACCTCAAGTGTGGGCATGGGGCGGCCACAGTCACCTTGGGGTGGCCGTGGCCACCTCTGAGGTGGCTCACGTGTCCCCCCTGACACCCGGCTCTGTCCCCAGAGAGGACTGGAAGCCCGTCCTGACGATAAACTCCATCATCTACGGCCTGCAGTACCTCTTCCTGGTGAGTACCTCTGGGGTACCTGCGCCTGTGGGTGGGGGGCACCCATCGTGGCCTTGAGACACCTCCTGGGGGCACCCAGAGGCCCTGGGACACCCCACGGTGGCACCCGGTGGCCTTGGGACACCTCCTGGGGTGGCACCTGGTGATCTCAGGACATGTCCTAGGGGCCCTTGGTGGGCCTGGGACACCTCGAGGTGGCACCTGGTGGCCCTGGGACATGTCCTAGGCAGGCTTGGTGACGTTGGGAGATGCCAAGGTGGCACCTGGTGGCCTTGGGACACCTCCTGGGTGTACCCAGTGACCTTGGGACACCCCGAGGTGACACCCGGTGGCCCTGGGACATGTCCTAGGGGCCCTTGGTGACCTTTGGACACCTCAAGGTGGTAGCTGGTGGTGCTGGGATACCCTGAGGTGGCACCTGGTGGCCCTGGGACACGTCCTAGGGGCCCTTGGTGATGTTGGGAGACCCCAAGGTGGCATCTGGTGGCCTTGGGGCACCTCCTGGGTGCACCTGGTGACCTTGGGACACCCTGAGGTGGCACCTGGTGGCCTTGAGACATTTCCTGGGTGTACCCAATGGATTTGGGACATGTTTTGGGGTCACCTGGTGATGCTGGGTCCCCCCAAAGGGGCCCCCAGTGGCCCAGGGACACCCTGAGGTGGCCCTGGGGCCACCCCACGGGGCCACCTGGTCACTTCTTGGGGACACTGGGTGGTCCTAGGCCACCCCAGCCTGTCCCCAACCCCGTGGGACCCTCCTTTCCCCTGGGGGCGGGTGACGGGGCAGCTCCCGGCTGGGGGGTGTTGGGGTGTCGGGGGTTATCTGGGGTGTCGAAGGGGATGGGGGGGGCTTGGGGGTCCAGGGGGGTCGGGGCAGTTATTGGGGTACCAGGGGCAGCTCTTGGGGGGTTCACTTGTACTGGGGGGTATTGGGGTGCTCGGGGGGGACCCCCCAAAGGGTGGCCGGCAGCTGTTAGGGACCTCTGGGGTGGGGGGGATGTTGGGGGGTCCCAGTGAACACTGGGGAGGGTGAGGACCCATGGGGGGGGGGCATGGAGGGGTATGGGGGCCGTTAAGGAGTGCCAGGGGGTATTGGGGGGGCATTAAGGAGTGCCAGGGGGTATTGGGGGGGCATTAAGGAGCGGGGGGGCTCTGAGGATTTCCAGGAAGGTTGGGGGGGGCACCAAGTGCTTGTGGGGGGCCCTGAGGACCCCCATTCCCCCCCGGGGAGCCCCAGGAACCCCCATTCCCCAAACCCCTGGGGTGCTGGAAGGTTTCCGGGGGATGGGGGGGGTTAAAGCATGACAGGCCCCCTCCCCCCGGCCCCCCGCAAATAACCTGGGTCCCGTTCCCCCCCCAGGAGCCGAACCCCGAGGACCCCCTGAACAAGGAGGCAGCGGAGGTGCTGCAGAGCAACCGGCGCCTCTTCGAGCAGAACGTGCAGCGCTCCCTGCGCGGGGGCTACGTGGGGGCCACCTACTTCGAGCGCTGCCTCAAGTAGCCCCCCGCCCCTCCCCCCCCTCCCCCGCCCCCCCCTATTTATTGCCCCCCCGGGGGCGGGGGGGGCCCCCCTCTTTTCCCGCCCCCCCCCCCAGCGCTGCTCCCGCGGGTGATTAAAGGGCGACGGTGACGAGCGTGGAGCCCCTGCCGCGACTGCTGGGGCGGGGGGGGGGATGGGCTTTACTGGTGAAACTGGGATGGGGGGGGGCTGGGGCCAGCTGGGTGGTGGCGGGCGCACCCCGTGCCCCACTCCTGCGGAGGCCTCGTGCCCGGGGTCCCAGTGTGCCCAGTTCCCAATCCAAGTGTGCCCAGTATACCCAGTTCCCTTCCCTAGGGCTCCCAGTATGTGCAGTTCCCAATCCCAGTATGCCCAGTTCCCCTCCTCAGGGCTCCCAGTGTGCCCAGTTCCCTTCCCCAGGGCTCCCAGTATGCCCAGTTCCCTGTCCCATGGCTCCCAGTGTGCCCAGTTCCCTGCCCCAGGGCTCCCAGTATGCCCAGTCCCAGTATGCCCAGTTCTGTGCCCCAGTATGCCCATTTCCCTGTCCCATGGCTCCCAGTGTGCCCAGTATACCCAGTTTCCTTCCTAGGGCTCCTGGTATGTGTGGTTCCCAATCCCAGTGTGCTCAGTTCCCCTCCTTAGGGCTCCCAGTATGCCCAGTTCCCAATCCCAGTGTGCCCAGTTCCCTGCCCCAGGGCGGCTCCCAGTATGCCCAGTCTCAGTATGTCCAGTTCTGTGCCCCAGTATTCCCAGTTCCATGTCCCAGGACTCCCAGCGTACCCAGTATGGCCTGTTTCCCTCCTGAGAGTTTCCAGCATGCCCAGTTCCCCTCCTTAGGGTTCCCAGTATGTCCAATCCCAGTGTGCCCAGCATGCCCAGTTCCCTTCTGTAGGGCGGCTCCCAGTGTGCCCAGTTCCTGCTCCCAGCGTGCCCAGTACACCCAGTTCCCTGCCCCAGGGCTCCCAGTGTACCCAGCATACCCAGTTCCCTTCCCTATGGCTCCTAGTGTGCCCAGTTCTTATTCCCAGTGTGCCCAGTACACCCAGCTTCTGGTCCCAGTGCCCCCCAGTATGCCCAGTATCAGCTCCCCCACTGCTTCCCAGTTGCCCCCGCTTGTCCCAGTCTCCTAGTGCCCCAGTCTGTTCCAGTTTCCCCCAGTACATCCAGTGCTTCCCAGTAAAGCCCCATCTCCTCATCCCAATGCCCCCCAGCGCGTCCCCTGGCTCCCCAGGTGCCCCCCAGTTCCTTGTCCCAGTGGCCCCAGTACAGCCCAGTTCCCCCCAGTACATTCCAGCTGGTGCGACGTGCGGCGCTTCCTCCCCCGCAGCGTGACTGGAGCCCCTCAGTTTATCCCAGTTTTCCCCACTGTGTCCTAGTCCGCCCCCAGTATGTTCTGATGCCTTTCCCAGTCCATCCCAGTCACCTCCAGTACGCGCCTGGGTCCGGCCCGCACGTCCCGGTGCCCCCGGTCAGCCCCGGCGCACCCCCGCCGCCAGGGGCCGCCCTCGCTCCCGCCGGTGCCGCTCTGCCCGCCCATCTCGCTGCCCCCCCCCCCCGGGCAGGAAGCGGCCGCTCCAGCCGCGGCGTCTCGCTGGTTTGCGCCCCCGTCACGTGACCGCAACCCGGGTGACGTCACGAAGTTTGCGGAAGTGCGCGGGAGAGACCGGGAGAGGCGGAAGGATCGGGGTGAGGGGCCGGGGGGGGCGGGACGGGCCGCGGGGGGTCATAGAGAGCGGGGGGGGGGGGGGGGGGGTGTCAGAGGGGCGCGGTACCGGGGGTCATAGAGAGCGGGGGGGGGTCAGAGGGGCGCGGTACCGGGGGTCATAGAGCGGGGGGGGGGGGGCCAGAGGGGCCCGGTACCGGGGATCACAGAGCGGGGGGGGTCAGAGGGGCCCGGTACCGGGGGTCACGGAGCGGGAGGTCAGAGCGGCCGGCACCGGGGGTGACGTGGGAGCGAGCGGGTCCGGCAGCACAGAGGGGTCCCCGGGCCTGCGGGGGGTGCAGGGGTCACCGCGGAGGGGCCGCCATCGGCGCCGACGGGTCCTCGGGGGCGGGAGCGGCCCGGGCCGTGCACAGGGCCCGGGGGGGCGGCGGGGGGACCCGGGGGGACGCTCCGGGAGGAGGCGAAGCATTGGGGGGTGTGGGGGGGTGTGGGTGTGTCCTCCTCGCCCTGCGATTGGCTGAGCTTCCTGTTGCCATGGCGAAGGGGCGGGGTCTGGGGGTAATTAATGCTCCTCCGGGGTAATGAATGCCCCGGGGTGTCAGTAGGGTGCCCTGGGCAGACCCTGCACGGCGTCACGATGTGCCCCCCTGTCCCCCATCCCCCCATGTCTCTGTGCCCCTCCCGTGTCCCCCCACCCCTGTGTCCCCTTGTGTCTGTGTCCCCCCATGTCCCCGCCATGTTCGTGGTCCCCGTGTCTTTGGCTTTCTGTGTCCCTCATGTCCCCCTCTCCCGTGACCACGTCCCCAATGTCCGTGTTCCCCAATATTTACATCCCCCGTGTCCGTGTCCCCACCACATCCACTCACCCATCTTCGTGTCCCCCCTCCACGCCTTGTGTTCCCCATGTCCCCTCCACGTCCATGTGCCCCATGTGCTCATGTCCCCCCCGTCTGTGTCCCCATAATGTCTACATCCCCCGTGTCCATGTCACCCCATCCATGCCCCCCATGTCCTCCATATCCATGTCCCACCATGTCCCTGTGTCCCCCATATCCATGTCCTTGTGTCCTACCATGTCCCTGTGTCCACCATGACTGTACCCTGCCATTTGTGCTCCATCTGTGTCCCCGATGTCCATGTCCCCCCGTCCATGTCCCCAGGCACCGCTGCCACCATGGATCTGCTCTTTGGGCGCCGGAAGACGCCGGAGGAGCTGCTGCGGCAGAACCAGCGGGCGCTGGCCCGCGCCATGCGGGAGCTCGACCGCGAGCGCCAGAAGCTGGAGGCGCAGGAGAAGAAGATCATCGTGGACATCAAGAAGATGGCCAAGCAGGGCCAGATGGTGAGGGGACACCGATGGGTAACACAGCGGGGATGTGGAGGTTATTAGGAGACTGTAGTGGGGATGGGAGAATACAGAGGGGACAAGGCGACACAGGGCGGACGAGGGGACACAGAGCAGTCCAGGGCACTTGCTGGGGACGAAGGGATGCAGAGGGGACAGCTGTGGGGACCAGGGGACGTGGTGGGGACAGGAGAACGCAGAGGGGACATGGGGACATGGAGGGGACCAAGAGGCTGCAGTGGGGACAGGGGGATGCAGAGTGGCCCAGGGGACGCAGAGGGGACATGGGGATGTGAAGGGCATCAGGGTACTGCAGAGGGGACCAGGGGACACGGAGGGGACCAGGGCACTTGCTGGGGACCAGGGGATGCAGAGGGATCCAGGACTGTTGGAGGGGACCACGGTGGGGATGTGGAGGGGATTGGGACACTCACGGGGCACCAGGGGAGCATGATGAGACTGGGGGACGTGGAGGGGACCTGGGGGACAGTGGTGTGACTGGGAGACCACAGTGGTGACCCGGGGACCTTGGAGGTGACTTGAATGCTGGGGGGAGACCGGGGACCATGGTGGGAGCAGGGGATGCAGCTGGGACGTGGGTGCATGGAGATGACCAGGGGACATGGTGGGGACTGGGGGGGGACCATGGAAGTCCCCAGGTGACCACAGAGGGTACAAGGGGACCAGGAGACTGTTGAGATGGTCGTGGGGATCGTGGTGGGCCCTGAGGGACACAGAGGGGACCCTGGAGATCCCTAGGCCTCTTGGGGGACCTCGTGGGTACTCAACGTTACCCCCTGGCCTTCAGGATGCGGTGAAGATTATGGCGAAGGACCTGGTGCGGACACGGCGCTACGTGAAGAAGTTCATCACCATGAGGGCCAATGTCCAGGCCGTGTCCCTCAAGATCCAGACCCTCAAGTCCAACAACTCCATGGCCCAGGCCATGAAGGGCGTCACCAAGGCCATGGCTACCATGAACCGGCAGGTGGGTGCCCATGGGGATGTCCCTAAGGCTGTGACCACTGTGGGCTGCCCTGGGGTGGCCATGGTGATGTCCTTGAGAACGTGGCCACCATGAGCTGCCCTGCAGTGGCTGTGAGAACATCCCAAAGACTGTGGCCACCACACACTGCCCCAGGGGAGACCCCCAAGGCTGTGGCCACCACAGGTTGCCCTGGGCTGCCCATGAAGGCGTCCCCAAGAGCATGGCTACCACCAGCTGCTGCAGGGGGGCATTCCTGTGGCTGCGGCCATCACAAGCTGCTTGGGGTGGCCATGAAGATGTCCGTGAGACTGTGGCAACCATGAGCTGCCCCAGGGGACGTGCCTAAGGCTGTGGCCACCAGAAAGCACTTGAGGTGGGCATAGGGATGTCCCCAAGACTGTAGCCACTGCAAACCACCCAAGGTGGCTGTGGTGACGTACCCAAGGCTGTAGCCACCATGAAATGCCCAACATGGCCATGGGGACATCCCCATGTCCCTGTGTGCCACGTGCTGTGCTGCTCTGTCCCCACAGCTGAAGCTGCCGCAGATCCAGAAGATCATGATGGAGTTTGAGAAGCAGGCAGAGATTATGGACATGAAAGAGGAGCTGATGAATGACGCCATCGATGATGCCATGGGGGACGAGGATGATGAGGAGGAGAGGTGGGGGACACAGGAGGAACAGGGATGTGGGCACAGTGGGGAGAGGGGGTTGTGGGGGACGGGGACACTGGGGTGGAGGGTGTGGGTGGGATGCGTGGGAGAAGGATGTGGTGGGACAAGGACCGAGGAGATGGGGATGTGGGAGATAGGGGACACCAGGGGACAAGGGAGAGGAGAACATGGTGGAATGGGACATGGGGGGACGAGGACATTTGGCTCAGGGACGTGGGAGTGCGGGGGAACAGAAAGGGAGGGTCGTGATGGGATGTAGACCTGGCAGGACATGGACATGAGGGAACATGGCTGCGGTGGGCCGGGGACATGGTGGGGACACAGGGCAGGGCGTGATGGGACGAGGACGTGGTTGGGGTTGAGAACATGGCGGGGGGTCACAGAGAAAGACATGAGAAGGGGACGTGGTGGGGTGGGGGACACGAGAGGACAGAGACTCAGGGACATTGGGGTCATGGATACAGGCATTTGGGTGACATGGGGGACAGGAGCATGGGGTGGGGGTCATGGGGAGGACACATGGGAGGGGGACACGGTAGAATGGGGATGTGGGGGACACGGAGAACAGGGAGGACGAGGGCATGGTGGGGCAAGGACGTGGGGACACAGTGGGCAGGAGGGGACGGGAAGGGGGGGACACGGGGGCTCAGGACATGGGGGGACACATGGGGACACCCTGGGTGGGCTGGGGAGGGCTGGGGACACGCAAGGGATATGGGACACCGGGAAGGTTGGGGACATCCTGGGTGGAGACAGAGCAGGTCAGGGGACACTGAGGGGGGGTCAGGGGACATGTGGGGGGTCCCAGCGTGACCCCTGACCCCCTTGTCCCCCGCAGCGACGCAGTGGTGTCACAAGTGCTGGATGAGCTGGGACTGAACCTCACCGATGAGCTGGCCAGTGAGTGGGGCTGGGGGGGCATAATTTGGGGGTCGGGGGGCATTTTGTGGGGGCTGGGAGGGTAGGTGCACATCTGGGGGGCACGGTGGGGGTATTTAAGGGGGCCTGAGGGGCATTGGAGAGCGGGGGGGGGGCATTTTGGGGGTGGGGGGGTATTTGAGGGGTCTGGGGGGGGGATTGGGGGGAACTGGGGGGGTAATGGGGGTGGATACAGGCCTGGGGGGCATTCTGGGGGCCCTGGGGGTATTTAGGGGGGCTGGGGGGTTATCTGGAGGGATATTTGGGGTGCAGGTGGGCATCTGGGAGGGTACTTGGGGTGTCTGGGGGGGGTGTTGCAGGGGGCATTTGGAGGGGGGTGCTGGAGGGTGGCGACCCCCTGACCTCTGCCCTTTGCCCCCAGCCCTGCCCCCACCAGGGGGGTCGCTGGCAGCGGGGGAGGGGCGGGCGCCCGAGGCCGCGGCCGCGCTCGCCGACGCCGACGCCGACCTGGAGGAGCGGCTCAAGAACCTGCGCCGGGACTGACCCCTGACCTCCGACCCCTGACCCTCAACTGGACCCTTCCCCGGCACCCTGCGACCCCGGGGTTGACCCCCCGCACCCTACGACCCCGGGGTTGACTTCGGCGACCTGTGACCCTGGCGCTGCCCCACAGTGACCTCCGACCCCGTGCGACCTGCAGTCATCGCCCTGACCGCTGCGGTGACCTTTGATCCTGGCCAGCAGTGACCCCGCTGCCCCCGCTCCCCGCCTGGCTGCTGGGTGACTCGTGCCCCTAGGGCTGACCCTTGATCTCCGGCCTTGACCTATGGTGACCTGTGCCCCCCCTGGGGCTGAACTCCAGTGACCTTTGACCCTGCCCCACCCTCCCTGGGCCGGGGGGGGCATCTCAGACACACTACAGGACCTCGGCTCCCCCGGGGGGTATTCCCCCCCGGTGGTATTTGTCCCCCTCTTCTGGGGCATTTGCCCCCTCCCGGGGGTATTTGCCCCCTTTATCTGCGTTATTGACGCCCTCCTGGGGTATTTGCACTCCCCCCCGGGGGCATTTGCCCCTTTTGGGGGTATTCCCCCCCCAGGCAGTTGAACTGGGGCAATAAAGGCTGCACATTGGTACCTGCTGCCTCCCCCCGGCTGCTTCCTGGGGGGGCCCAGGGCCAGCCAGTAAGGGACTGGGACCACTGGGGGGGTGGGGGGCAGCTCTGGGGTGGGGAGGGGGTCCCGGACGCCTGGGTTCCTCCCCAGTTTGGGGGCTGGTTCGGGGCTCTGGGTACAGGGAAGGAGGGGGCTGCTCTGGGGCCGTGGGGGGGGCTGCTCTGGGGCCGTGGGGGGGCTGCTCTGGGGCCGTGGAGGGGGCTGCTCTGGGGCTGTGGGGGGGGGCTGCTCTGGGGCTGTGGGGGGGGCTGCTCTGGGGCCGTGGGGGGGCTGCTCTGGGGCCCTGGGGGGGCTGCTCTGGGCCCTGGGGGGGCTGCTCTGGGGCCCTGGGGGGGCTGCTCTGGGGCCCTGGGGGGGCTGCTCTGGGCCCTGGGGGGGCTGCTCTGGGGCCCGGGGGCTGCTCTGGGCCCTGGGGGGGCTGCTCTGGGGCCCCGGGGGCTGCTGTGGGGCTGTGGGCACCTCCTGCGCTCCCCTCCCGCTGCTGCTGCCCGGCCTCGGCTCGATGCCAAACCACCAGACATCCCATTTCCGCGCTAAAAAATGGCATTTGGGGGCAGATGAGGAAACACCGCATGGGCACAGCAGCCACCGCCCCGTTTCGGGGCAAAAACTCCCTAGATTGCTGTGTCCTCGCTGCAAAAAGTTCCCTTTTTTGGGGGAAGCCCCCCCAAATCTAGCACCTGCGTGGATTTTGGGTCTGTTGGCTGATATTTTTTGTGTCCTAGAGATGTGTAAGTGATCCAAGTTGGCTCTAATTCGCTTTGATTTTCAGGTTTGAAGCGGAAAATGTAGATTATTTTTTTTAAAAGGGACTTTTTTCAGCATGGAGTGAAATAGGGATTGATGTGATTTTCCGGAAATACCGATTTCTGAGCGGTGTTTTGGGGTGAGAGGAACCGCTTTGGGTACGTGAAACCTCCCGGGCGCCTGGCAATGGGCATTTCGTGCCGCTTGCGGGTGCTTTTTGGGTCTCGATAACACATTTTTCCTGATTGAAAAAAACCAAAAAAGCAATGCTAAATTTCTGCAAAGAGCAGAAAAATTGCCAAATTTCTGCTAATAGTCCTCCCTTCCCCTTTTTTTTCTTTTTTTTTTTTTTTTTTTTGCATTTATTTGCACTTCTCTTCCCATTCAGACTTTGGTCTTTCCCAGGGTTTGCGCGGACCTGGCAAAGCTCAGCTGTGCTGGAAAACACCGCTCCAGTCTAGAAGTGACCCAAAAAGGACCGAAAACACCCCCCAAAAAAAGGGTTTTACATCCAAGTGGGAGCAGAGGTGAGGTAGGGAGTGCGGCGTGGGGCAGCGAGCCACGGGCGAATGCTGCTTGGGATTTACATCGAGCCCACAGCTCACGGGTAAAACATCCAGCAGAACCCAAATGGGTTGGTTTTAGCCCCAGAATGTGGAGTTGGGGCATTTGGGAGCCCTGCGGGAGCGAGCACCCGTCCCCTGCAAAGACGAGACTGTTGGGGACGGTTTGCCAGGTTGGCAGCGGGACATGGCCGTGGGGCTGTCAAAATTAATACATTTGTTTATTAAAAATATATATTTAAATCGCAGCCTCCGGAGGTGGCTGGTGGGATGCTGACTCGCGAGGTATGGCGCTTTGCGGGGCTTGGTTTGGGGTCATTTGGGGGATTTTTAACCACTTTAGGGGAAAAAAGGGATGCTTCCTAGCTCCTGGAAAGTAATTATTTAACAAATTAAATAAAATAATAAATAAAATTAAAAAGAGAGTTGTTATGAGCGGGTGCCGTGTTGCATTTCCCAGCCTCTCCCTTTTCCTAGCCTTTCCCCGCCGGGCTGGTTAAAAATTAAAGCTGTGTCAACACAGCCTGGTGGGATTTCACCCCAAAACCAGATGGACGAAGGGACACCAGGACCCGACTCCTGGCCAGGAGTCACCGCTGGGGTGCGGGATGGCGGGAGGGTGCTCGGAGGGGTGACAACTCCCCTGGTCTTTCCCACAGCTGTTCCTCGCCGCTGCCCTCCTCTTCCTCAGCCAAGGCAGCAGTGGGGCTGACGGAGCTGCCGAAACCCCGCCGGTTGGAGCGATGGGAAGGAGACCTCTGCAGCCCCTGGGTGAGTCTTGCTCTCTGGTGGGTTGACCTTGGCTGGCTGGCAGACGCCCACCCACCCGCTCTCTCCACTTCCTTGGCTGGAACGTGGAGAAAATAAGGTGAAAAAGTGCACGGGTTGAGATAAAGTCAGGGAGATCACACACCTGTTACCGTCATGGGCAAACCAGACTTGACTTGGAGGAGATTAATTTAATTTATTGGTAATGAAAAATAGAGTAGGATGGTGAGAAACAGACAAAACTAGAAACACCTTCTCCCCCAGCTTCTTCCCAGCCTCAGCTTCACTCCGGACTCCTCTACCTTCTCCCCACCCTGAGCGGTGTAGGGGAGTGGGGGTTGTGGTCAGTCCATAACACCTATGGGATCCAGTCCCTCATGAACTGCTCTGACGTGGGCCCTTCCCACGGGCTGCGGTCCTTCAGGATGAACCTGCTCCAGGGTGGGCTCTCCAAGGGCTATAGGGGAACCTCTTCTCCGGCACCTGGAGCAGCTCCTCGCCCTCCTTCTTCACCAACCTTGGCGTCTGCAGGGTTGTTTCTCTCCCATTTTCTCATTCCTCTCTCTTGCAGTTGTTTTTAGCCTTTCTTAAATACGTTATCACAGAGGCACCACCAGCATCACTGATGGGCTCAGCTTTGGCCAGTGGTGGTTCCATTTTGAAGCCAGCTGGACCCAGCTGTGTCCAGTGTGGGGCAGCCCCTTGACTCTGGTCAGAGGTCACTGCTGTGGCCTCCACCAACCCAAAACCTTGCCACTTAAACCCAGTACATGGCCTTACCCATCCCTCTGTCCTCCAACGTGTGAAGGTCTCTGCTCTTCTGATTTTTAGCAGAATTGGCCTCCATTTTGCCCCCCCAGAATTTAAGAAAGGTTGGTTGAGATGTCTTTCTTACCATTTTCTTGGCCACACATGCTAGCGCAAGTGTGGGGCATGGTGCGCTGGCAGCTTCCCCAGTGAGGAGGGTCTCTGCAAGACATTGCTCTGGCAGCTTTGAGATGGTAGGGCAGGATGGAGGCATCTCATTTCACCAAAATCCCCCATTTTCTCCCTGTAGCCTCTGGCTGGAGCTTTCCCCGGAAGAAGCGGGATGAAAAGCCATCTTCATACCTGAAGTGGGAGGCTTTTGAAGGCAAGCTGCCCGCCAATGCCGTCTCCAACTGGAACGCGTATGCCAAGAGGATGGAGTATGTCTGCTCAACGTCGATGCTTGGCTGCAACACCGGTGCCTACGTCCCCGAGCGAGGTCCCTTCTGCTTCTTCCCGTATGGAGAATGGGAGTGGAGCACCCACAACTTCGAGGTGTTGGTCAATGTGGGAGGCTTTGAGCCACTGGATTGGGTGGATGACTCCTTCGGCAATGTGCCCAAAAATGCTGTGGAGGGCTGCCCATCTGTTGATGTCTTTGTTGGGAGGAACCGCTACGGCTTGGGCAAGGTCTCCAAAAATCAGAGGGCTGCCTTCGTGGTGGTGGATGGTGAGGAGGTTTGGTACAAGTGGTACCAAGTCTTGGTGGTCAAGAAGGGCCCATCAGACATAACCATCTCCGATGTCCGCTACAACATGAGCGGAGCGGTGGAGCGCGGGGAGGATGTCACCCTGACAAAGACCACGGTGAGGAACAAGGGCTGCCAAGGGGTGCGTAAAGCTGTCACCTTGGAGGAGGCCACTGAGACGGAGCACAACTGGGAGATGGACCAGACGGGCTTTGCCACCATCCATGGGGTGTTGCGAGCCGCCCTCTTGGCCTTCAATGGGACGGGCTGGGAGGCCACCAACATCACCAGCAACCCCTGGGTGGGGGGAGCCAGCACCAGCGAGTACGTTGTCCATACCCATGTGGTGGAAGAGGAGGTACAGCCCTGGACGGCGTGCACAGTGGCCCTGGAGGGACGCCGGTTGGATGTCCGCATCCCCTTCACCGCACAGCTGACCTGTGATTTTGGCGACGGTCGACCGCACCATGTGGCCGTGATGGGGTGGGCTCGCAGCCGGACAGTGGTGGGTGTCTGGGCCGGCGTCAAGGAGTGCTGGCCCATCGCTGATGTCCCCCCGTGCTGGGCGTAGGGGATGGTGAGGCAGATTGGCATATCTGCTTCTTGCAATCTGCTTTTTCTTTTTTTTTCCCCCAAATAACTACCATCTCACCCCAAAATGGGATGGCAGGAATCTGGAATGCAGAAAAATGCATTTAGTTTGCCTTCCATATTTTCTATTATCATGGTATAACCTTCATCCCTCTGTGAAATGACATGGCAACAATGTGGAATGCAGAAAAATGTGGGTTTTTTTCAGTCTGTGTTTTCTATTTTCTCCAAAATAACCTCCATCTCTTCCCAAAAAGACATACCAACTACATGGGATACAGAAAAATACTGTTTTTGCAGTCTGCATTTTCTGTTTTTCCCCCGATAACCTGCATCTATCCCCAAGATGGGGCAGCAGCAGTGCAAGATGCAGAAAAACGCATTTCTTGCGGTCTCTATTTTTCTTTTATTCCACCAAAACCTTCATCAAGTGCCTCTCTCCAACCTGGCAAAGCAGCAGCCCACCGAGGAGCCTCTCTCCACCCAGAGCTGGATGGACATAATTTCCTGCCACGACGCCTGCGTTGTCTTTTCCTCTTGTGTTTCATGAAAAATGCTTGCAGAGCGAACAAATTTAGGTGTGTCGTTCATTAGAACGTTCCCAAAATGTAATTTAATAAGAAAAGGGGTGAGGGAGAAGGAAAAAAACCCACAAAATAAGGGATGCAAAGGCAATCACTTGCCCCCACCCACAAGTAGACCCATACCTAACCAGCCTCCAAGCAATGGCTGCCTTCCCCCAAACCACCTCACAAACATTTTATTGCTGAGCACGATGTCGTATGGGATGGAATATCCCTTTGGTCACTTCGGGTCAGCTGTCCCAGCTGTGTCCCCTCCCAGCCTCTTGCCCAGTCCCAGCCCACTCGCTGGTGGGGCACAGTGGGAAAGAGACGCTCATGGAGGTGGCATCATCTCAAGAAGGTGGTGGAGGCTGGGTCCTGGGGGGACACTTCACGGAGGTGGCATCATCTGAGGGTGATGGTGGAGCTGGGTCCTGGGGGGACGCTCACGGAGGTGGCATCATCTGAGGGTGATGGTGGAGCTGTGTCCTGGGGGATGCTCATGGAGGTGGCATCATCTGAGGGTGATGGTGGAGCTGTGTCCTGGGGGATGCTCATGGAGGTGGCATCATCTGAGGGTGATGGTGGAGCTGGGTCCTGGGGGATGCTCACGGAGGTGGCATCATCTCAAGAAGGTGGTGGAGGCTGGGTGCTGGGGGGGTCGATCGTGGAGGTGGCATCATCTGAGGGCAATGGCGGACCAAAGCCCCCACCCGGCGCCGAGGGGGTTAACCACCTCCTCGCCTGCCCCCTCCCCTTCCCGCCAAGGCAGGAGTGACAGCAGAGCCGACCAATCGGTGCGCGGGTAGGGAGGCCGCCCCGCCCACCGGGCGCAGCTCCCCGCAGGGTCGGGGGGGGGGTCCCGGGGGTGGGTGGTGTCCAGGGGGCTGGGGGGGCACCCAGGGGGAGGGGCAGAGATCTGGGGAGCCCCCAGACTGCCGGGGGGCGGGCGCGATGCGCTGCAAGCGCTGCCCCGCCCTGCCCCGCCCCGCCCCCGCCGGACCCCACCGCCGCAGGACCCCACCGCCGCAGGGCCCCACCGCCGCAGGGCCCCACCGCTGCAGGGTCGCACCGCTGCAGCTGCGCTGCAGGCCCCAGGCTGCTCTGCAAGCGCAACACCCCCGGTGCAGCGCTGCAGGCCCTGCGCCCCGGCCGAAGCACCACGCTGCATCGCCCCAGTGCCACCGCTCGACAGCCCCGCGGTGCATTGGGTCGGCAACCTCCCGTATCAAATGCTGTCGCCCCCCACGTGCCACAAGAAAAAGAAACCACAAAGCAGCGCAGAGAGGTGGCTAAAACAGTCGTTACAGCAAAGGGGGGGCAAAAATTGGCAGGGGGCAAACCTGCCGGGAGGAGGGAAGCAGAGCTGTGAAGGTGTGCCCGAGCCGCCCTGGCGCCCGCGTCGAGGCCCGGGCATCCGGGCAAGCGGCCGGTGAGGTAGGTCGGTCGGTCTCCGAAATGTAAGGCCCTGTGCATGGGGCGGGGAGGTGGTGGGAGGCGACGGCGGGAGGCGACGGCACTCGCTGCAATAAATAAATACCAAAAAGGGGGGAAAAACTGGTGAGTTGCAATTGGAGAGGAAGACGGACATGCCTGGAGGAGATGGGTGAGGGACCAGGGAGCCACCAGGCTCCTGGGGGACATCAGTCATCAGTTCGTCTTCATCCCTGTCCGTGTCACATCTAAGGGACACCATCCTGGAGCCACCAGACTCGTGAGGGACATCAGCCATCAGCTTGTCTTTACTGCAAGCCATGTTGCAACTCCTCCAGGACCAGGGAGACACGTCCTGGAGCGACCAGGCTCATGGAGGACATCTATCACCAGCTCATCATCCCACCATCCATACTGCATCTCCTCGGGACCAGGAGCTGCATCCTGGAGCCACCAGCCTCACAGGGGACATCAGTCATCAGCTTGTCTTTACCCCCATCCATGTTGTGTCTCCCCTGGGCTGCCCGGTCCATCCACAGCAGCTGCGCAGTGCCAGCTGGCAAGGAAACCAGCATTGGCCACCAGGTCCACCTCACCCACCCAACCTCAGCTGTCCCCCATGGTGGTCACCCATCACCACCTCCTCCACCAGGATGAAGCGGTGCCACCCTCCTCATCCTCCCCACCACCAAACCCCATCACTTGTCCCTGGCAGCCGCCCGGGCATGGATGCGTGTGTGCCGGGCGAGGGAGGACTTGTTGCTGAAGCTCTTCCCGCAGTGGGGACAGGGGAAGGGTCTCTCGCCCGTGTGTGAGCGCTCGTGCACCGTCAGGTCTGCCAAGTACTTGAAGCTCTTGCCGCAGGCGCCGCAGGGGTAGGGTCGCTCCTCGGTGTGGCTCCGTTGGTGCATGGTGAGGTTGGACTGTTGGCTGAAGCGTTTGCCGCAGGCGGCGCAGGGGTAGGGTCGCTCGCCCGTGTGTGACCGTTGGTGCTTGTTGAGGTCCGATGGGTTGGTGAAGGTCTTGCCGCAGGAGCCACAGGCGTAGGGACGCTCACCCGTGTGCAGCCGTTGGTGGGTGGTGAGGGTGGAGAGGTGGCCGAAGCTCTTGCCGCAAGCCCCACAGGCGTAGGGCTTCACCCCTGTGTGGGTTCGCTGGTGGGTCTTCAGGTGGGTCAACCGGCCGAAGCTCTTGCCACACTCGCCACAGGGGTATGGACGGTCCTTCGCCTGTGCCGACAGCTCCCGCTTCACCCAGGGCTTCTCTGGGCTCCTGGTGTCCTCCGCCGGTCTGGATGGACCTTGGGCAAAGGGCTGTGGGAAGGTGGTGGGATCCCGTGGGATCTGTCGATGGTGGGTCCCTCTCCGGGCGGGGGTCCCGACTGCCGGGATGTCCTGGAGGGTGCTGGGTGGGTGCGGGATGTCTTGCTGTTGCAAAATGGATGCCTCTGCGTCTCTGCTCGCCATGGTGGGATCTGCTGGGGGGGAAGGAGAAGATGCTTTGTGAGTTGTTTCTCAATGGAGGATGCTACCCTTCTCCTCTGACCCCACCACCCTTGATCTCCTCCAGCAATGGCAGAGATGGTCCAGCTCCCACTGTTGAGTGAAACCCCAAATCCATCCATGGATGCCCATTGGGCCATGCTGGGACAGGGATGAAGATGAGGCCACCTCAGCAGAGGAGCCCAGCCAGTCTGACAGGCAAGGATGGCTGCAGGAGGACTCGGAGAGGAGCCCACCGTGCTCCAACCATCATCCCCAAAACACCACAACTCCTTAAAGCAGCATTTCCAGCATCACCACAAAGGAGAAGCTGATGCTGGAGAAAGGGATCAAGATTTTGGGGCTCAAGTTTTCCAGAGGACAAACAGGGACAACAAGAGCTCATGATCTTTGCTCCAAGATCTCCATCCCTCTCCAGCTTCTCCGCAACTCAGGAGATGGCCGTCTTCCAGCTTCCCACACTGGCATGGACATCTCACATACGTCTCCCAGCCCTTCTTCTTGCTTCAGTTTGGCTTTTGAGCCCAAGGAGACCTTTCTTCTCACACCACAGCAGGGCTTAAGATCACATGTGGTGGCACCACTGCAGGAGTCTCCATCTGGATCCTTCTTGGGGTCACATCTTTCTTCTCAATGCCCCAAGAGTTTTTCCAGCACCAGGACCTCATTTTTGGCCCTTTACCCCCCTTTGCTCTCATTCATCCTCCACCAAGAGCAAGAAAACCACACCAAAAAAGAGCAAAGACACCGTGGGGCATCCGTGGGGGGGACCAGACAGGGCCAAGCCCATCGCAGGAGACACCCCACCACCTCCAAGCCCCCCTGACTCCTACAGCACCTTCTTCACACCTTTTTTGGGGGGTGTGTGGTATGTGAAAGACCTCTTTCCTTCAGCCCGTTACCTGTTTCCTGCAGGCACTGCTCCTCTTCCTCGGGGACAAACTTGACCTTGCACCGGGCCACCTCCTCCCGCCAGCCATCCCCAGAGGGGAGCTGGGGGGACTCTGATGGGGGGCTCGGTGGGTTCCCCACCGCTTCGGGGTCCTCCGCGTCCCCTGGGGCCACCTCCTCCACCTTCACGCGCACCGTCACCTGTGGGACCCAAGGAAAAAGGGGCACCCAGGGGCTGCAGAGGGGAGTCGGGTGCCCCAGGCCCCCATCCCTCCTGCCTTTCCAGGGTCGGTTTTGGGGGTGTCCCGTGGGAATGAGCTCAGAAGCAATGCGGGGGCAGGGGGTTGCGCCCAGTTTTGTGGGGCAGGAGGGTGGGAGCTCCATGCAAACCCTCTCCTGGGGCGGGATCCGGCCGCTGCTCTCACCTGCTGCTCCCAAATCCCATCGGGATCTCCCTGTCCCAACTGGAAGCTCTCGGCCAAGGCGACGGCTTGGGCGCAGGATTCAGGATGTCGGACCCAGACCCAGCTCTGGATTTCCTCGGGAAGGATGCTGAGGAATTGCTCCAGCACCAGCAGCTCCATGATCTGCT
The DNA here is from genome assembly GCF_030463565.1 of Pelecanus crispus. Classification (NCBI taxonomy): domain Eukaryota; kingdom Metazoa; phylum Chordata; class Aves; order Pelecaniformes; family Pelecanidae; genus Pelecanus; species Pelecanus crispus. The sequence continues at coordinate 899,051 of NC_134673.1, read as the reverse complement.
CCTTGCTCCGCACCTCCGGCCGTAACCAACCCTGCGACAGCTCCCGTAACCGCCGGCAAACATCCCGCGGTCCCGACGCCTCCTGGTACCGGAATTGCCGGAAGCGCAAACGGCGCATCTCGGTGCCGGCACCACCGCCGTGTAGCGCCGGTACCAGCCGCCGTGCCCACTCCCCCCGGGGCCAGCGGCGTCTCTCGGCCACCCACTCCAAGGACGTCGGGGACCCCTCTGTGTCCTCCTCTGGGCACGGTGAGGGGGGCCGGGGGGCTGGGGGATGCCGGCGGCCCCCCTCCGGTTGCAGCCGCCAGCGGGGCCGCGTTGTTGGGGTCTCCATGCTGCCTGGCTCCGTCGCTGCCGTGTGTCCCGCCCCAACTCTCCCGGGGGGGGGGTGTGATGGGGGGGCTTTGCAAAGCAGCTGGTGGGGTGGGCTCTGCGGGGGGAAGAGCAGGGCATTTCCAAAGACCCCCCCCACTCTGGTCCCCCAGCTTTGTAACCCCCGCCGAGGACTATGCAACGTGCCCCCGCCCCCCAGCCTTGCAGAGCCCCCCAGGACCGTGCGATGTGCCCCCCCCCCAACCCATACCCTTGCAAGAGCTCTGCAAAGCTTGCACAGACCCTCCCCGGGCCCCCCAGCTTTGCAAATCGCCCCCCAGCACCGTGCAATATCCCCACCCCCCCTGCCCCCACCTTCCAAAGCCCCCAGGCTCTCGCCAGGCCCCCGCGTATTGCAGCGTGCCCCCCCATTGACCCCCCCAGCCCTCCAAAAGTCCCACAAAGCTTGCAAAGTCACGTCCCCCTCCCCCAGCTTTGCCCCCCCCAGGCCCATGCAATATTCCCTCCCCATCCCCCAGCTTGCAAAGCCCCCCGTTCCTCGTGAAGTTCGCCACCCCCCCAGACCCCAGCTTTGCAAACTGCCCCCAGCAGCGTGTAACATGCCCCGCCCCCGGCCTTTGCAAAGCCCCCCAGGTCTTGCACCATGCCTCCCCCAGCTCCGGGCCTCTCAAAGCCCCCAGCACCATGCAGGGTGCCCCGCCCCGCGACCCCCACACTTGCAAAGACCCCCAGGCCCTTGCAATGTGCTCCCCCCCGGCAGAGCCCCCCCCAGCCTTGCAAAGCTCCCTCTGGCTTTGTAATGTGCCCCCCCCCCCCCCCCCCCCGCCTTTGCAGAAGCCCCGGGAGCCTTGCAACCCCCCCAGGACCTTGCAATGCCCCCCTCCCGCGCCCCCAGCTTGCAGCCCACCCCCCCGACCATGCAAAGCCCCCCCGCCCCCCGTCTTTGCAAAAGCTCCGGGAGCTTTGCAAAGCACCGCCCCCCCCGCCTTGCAACACCCCCCAGAACCTCGCAGTGCCCCCCTCCCACGCCCCCAGCTTGCAGCCCACCCCCCCCCGACCATGCAAAGCCCCCTCCCACGCCATGCATCAGCCCCCCGGAGCATGCAAAGCCCCCCCCGGCCTTGCAACAGCCCCCGGACCATGCAACCCCCCCTCCAAACCTTGCACTGTGCCCCCCGGCCCCGCAGCCCCCCCCCGACCTGGGGTCCCGCCGCCGCAGCCCCGCCGCTCCCCGCTCGCCGACACAAAGGGCCGGAGCGGCCGGGCCCGGCCCCGCCGCCCCCCGGGTCCCCCCCCGCGGTGGCCGTCGCCGCCGTCACTCAGCGCCGGGACCGGCCTTAACCCTCGGCAGCCCGGAGCCGGCGGGGAAAGGGTTAACACCCCCGGAGGGGGGGGGGGGGGGCTGGGCAGCCCTGTGCACCCTGACACCCCCAAACTGTTCAGCCCCCCGTGCACCCCCGAACTGTCACACACCCCCCGCGCACCCCCAAAATGTCCCCCCCGGGCACCCCCGCCCTGTGCACCCCATGAAGCCCCCCCATTGCACCCCCGCTTTGCATTGCACCCATCCCCGCGCACCCCCGCCCTGTGCGCCCCGTTGCACCCCCAAACGGTGCACCCCACCGCACCCCAAACTGCACCCCCAAACGGTGCGCTCCGCCTCTGTGCACCCCGCCGCACCCCGAACTGCACCCGAACGGTGCACCCCGCCGCACCCCGAACTGAACCCCAAACGATGCACCCCGCCGCACCCCGAACTGAACCCCAAACGATGCACCCCACCGCACCCCGAACTGAACCCCAAACGGTGCACCCCACCGCACCCCAAACTGCACCCCAAACAGTGCACCCCACCGCACCCCGAACTGCACCCGAACGGTGCACCCCACCGCACCCCAAACTGCACCCCAAACAGTGCACCCCTCCGCACCCCGATCTGCACCCCCGAACGGTGCACCCCACCGCACCCCGAACTGCACCCGAACGGTGCGCTCCGCCTCTGTGCACCCCACCGCACCCCAAACTGCGCCCCCGCCCTGGGAACCCCACGGCTCCCCCCCTTTTGCACCCCCCTTTCCATTGCCTGCCCCCCGTGCACCCCCTCATTGCCCCCATCCCTGTGCACCTCTCTTCGCCCCCCCCATTGCACCCCCTTCACCCCCCGCCCCCCCGGCCCCTTTCGGCCGCCGTATGGTGGGAGGGCAGCGAGGGCTCCATTGGGCGAACGCGCTGTCAATCACGCTGAGGCCCCACCCCCCAGCCGGAGCCGTGGGACCGCCTCTCCCGCGGCAGGGGGCGGGAGTGACAGCGCGGCGGACCAATGGGCGAGCGAAAGAGGGCGAGTGGGCGGGATCCCGGCGAGGCGGGCGCGCCCCCTGCGGGGCGAGCGCCGGGGTCAGCGGGAGGCGCGTGCGGCCGGGGCGTGGCGGGGCCCGGTTGGGCGGGGCCGGGGCCGCCCCCGCTGCTGCCGGCGGCCCCGGGAGGCGCGGGGGGCCGGGGCCCGCAGCCCCGCGGCTTCCTCGGCCCTCGCTGCCTCTCTCCGTCCCCGTCCTCTTCTTCGCTCCTTCTTTGCTCCTCCCTTTCCCTCCCCGTTTTCCTTCTTTCTCCGCTCCTTTCCGTCTTTTCCTGCCTCCTTCCTGCTTTTCTCCCCATTTTTCTTCTTTTCCCACACCCTTCCTTCTCCCTGTTTTTCTTATTTTCCCATTTTCTTTCTTTTCCCCCCTTTTTCCTTCTTTTCCCCCCTTTTTCCTTCTTTCCCCCCTTTTTTCCTTCTTTTCCCATTTTCTTTCTCCCCCCCTTCTTTTCCTGCTTCCTTCCTTCTTTTCCCCCTATTTTTCTTCTTTTCCCCCAATTTTCTTTCTTCCCCCCTTCTTTACTTACTGCTCCCTTCCTTCTTTCACCCCTATTTTCCTTCTTTTCCCCTTCTTTCCCCCCTATTTTTCTTTCTTCCTTCCCCCCCTATTTTTCTTTCTTCCTTTCCCTGCCTATTTTTCTTTCTCCCTCCCCCCCCCCCCCCCCAATTTTCTTTCTTTCCCCGCCTCTTTTCTTCTTCTGTCATGTGCACTGAGCTGTGCTCCCTGTTTCGGGGGGAATATTGTGGGGACTATGCCGTGCTCCTCACTTTGGGGGGAATGTCACAAGCACTGAGCTGCACTCCCTGTTTGGGGGGTAATACTGTGAGCACTGAGCTCTGCTCCCCATTTTGGGGGGAATACTGCTGTGCTCCCTGTTTCAAGGGGAGTATCACAAGAGCTGAGCCGTGCTTCCCATTTTGAGGAGAATATCATAAGTACTGAGCCATGTTCCCCATTTTGGGGGAACATCATCAGTACTGAACCTTGCTTTCCATTTGGGGAGCAATATTACGGGCTCCGAGCCATGCTCTGCACTTCAGGAGGTCTATCACGAGCACTGGGCCACATTCCCCCCTTCACCCCAGCTTCCCACACCCCACGTCTTTTCAGGGCTGGCTCTTGCAGGACAGGCTCTTAGTTCGGGCTTTTTCAGGATCCAGGGTGCATTCGTGATGCTGCTGGGCATCAGAGCATCCCCACCTGGGCGACAGGTAGGATACAGGAAAGGAGCTCCCGCAGGAGATTTGCGTCCTTTGCACAGTGTAAAAATTGTTCAAATTTTCCCTCTCCTCTGTTTTCCCCTCCGGCCAAGCACTGTCTGCCTTGTACCGTGCCGAAACAGAAATGCAAGTTCACTGACGAGTTCACTGACGAGTTCACTGACGAGTTCCAGGCCAAGTACCCCTGCTTCCATGTGGGCCGGGAGAGATGGGAGGCCGAGTGCTTGGTGTGCTGGGAGGGCACCTACGTCTCTGTGGCCAACAAGGGCTCTCTCAACCTGGAGGCCCACGTCCAGTCCATGAAACACAAGAGGAATGTGCTGGGGGATGCCTTGGTGGCCAACCTGCTGGGCTGCTTCCTCCCCACCGACTGCCAGCCCTTCGATGCCACCACCGCTGCCGAAACACCTTTGGGCTTCACCGCTGCTGTGCTCCAGGACTGCTGCCAGCCCCTGGCTGGCTCGCCCATCTTGCCCAAAATGCCTGACCCTGTCTTAGATGTCTTTGGCTTGCAAATCAAGACAGAGGCAAGGCTGGATGAGGCGCTGGCCCCTTTTGCATCGGACTGTGAAGTGGACCCGCTGGACGGTGTCCCCTTTTGTGTGGTGGTGTTGGGCACTGGCAAGGTGGGGACTGCCTTCCCCGTCCAGATCCACTGTTTTGACTGGAAGCGGGGCAGCGTGCAGAGCAAGGTGATTGGTGTGGAGCCCCCGCCAGGTGAACTGGCCCCCGGTGCTGCTGTGCTGGCATGGGAGGCCTTAGAGAGTCATGGGCTGCAGCAGCGGTGTGTGGCCATGGTAGGTGAGAGCCCGAACACCATGCTGGGGGGGAGCTGGGGTGCTGCACCCAGGGTCCAGCTGAGGTGTCCGGCTTGCAGCAGCTGCTGGAAAGGGTCTTCATCACCACCGACTGCCCCGTGCACCTCCTCAGCAACTGCATCCAGCACGGGGTGGACAGCCTGGAGCTGGACCTGCAGTCCCTTGTCTGGAATATTTACACCTATGTCTCTGTCTGTGCCATCTGTGCCAAACCACTCAAGGACTTCTTGGAGTTTGCCAAGCAGGAGTACCGGCAGCTGCTCCACCACACCAGGATGCCCTGGTTGCTCCTGCTGCCAGCCCTCACCTGCTTGCTGCAAGTCTTCCCAGCCTTGAAGTCCTTCTTCCTCTCCCTGAGCCACCCCCCCCTTTGCCATCCAGAGAACGACTTTTTCGAGAATGACTTCAGCAAGATCTTCCTACAGCACATGGCTTCACAGGTGGCTGTCTTTGACATGCACCTCAGGATCTTGGCAAGGGAGGACAACTTGCCCTGTGAGGTGCTGGGCATCCTCTCCTCTGTCCACCGCACCCTCCTGGAGCGCAAAGCCCATGGCTTCATGTCGCTGCGGGTGAAGGAGCTGCTGGCAGAGCAGCGGGTGGCCGGGAGGGTTGGAGAGTGCGACACCTTCTGCAACCACGTCCAGACCCTCTACATGGCCATCCTGGATGCTTGGACAGGGCCGTTTGGGGACCTTTTTTGATTTCCAGTGGATGCAGCTATGGGCACCACTGACATGGGCGGAGGTGGAGGTGTGCATCAAGTACCTGGCGGACCACGGGATCATGGTGGATGGCAGCAAGTGCTTTGACCAGTTCTGCCACCTGACCGCCTTCTTGAAGGACTGCAGGAGCAGCAGCGACTTTGGTGCCCTGCAGATGCACCAGAAATGGGTGCATTTCTTCGGCAGCTCCTGCAGCCTGGCTGGCCACTCGGAGCTCCTCAGGATGGCTCAGGTTTTCTTTGCCATCCCCTCCTGTGGGGCCAATTTTCCCAGGGGGCTTTTCCTGATGTGAAGCCGGTGGGACCAGGCATGGATCTGTCATTGGTGCCTCCATGGCCGGGCTACCGTGAAGCATGCAGTGTGTCAAGACTTCTTTTTTGCAATGACAGACCTTTCGATTCCTATTTTTGTACATCAGCCCACCAGGGAGGATTTGTTAATGGGAGTTTTTAAAGGCTGTACGCCATCTGCAGGAGAGGTGGCTTTGTTTTTGTGTGAATAAATACTGCCATGGGCTCTGGTCATCCGTCAGCACTGGAGGGATGGTTGGGCATCGGATGGCTTTTGGGGCAAAAGTTGCCCAGGAGTCAGTGGACTTATTTCTTGGGTTGGAGACAGGGAAGGTGAGGTTTTGTCCATGCACTTGGGGTCTCCAAGCTTGGACCTCAAAACCAGACCTCAAGCTTGTACACCCACCTGCACAAGCTACCTAAGGGGTGGAGAAGGCTCTTGCAGCATCATGGAGGCACCTGGAGATACCTGAGCTTTCCAGCTGGGGAGGTTTTGTCACCTGCCTGTCCCCCTCACATTCCCCAGGGATCATAGAATCAGAGAATACCAGGCTGGAAGGGACCTCAAGGATCATCTTGTCCAGCCTTTCTTGGCAAAAGCACGGTCTAGACAAGATAGCCCAGCACCCTGTGCAGCCGAATCTTAAAAGTGTCCAGTGTTGGGGAGTCCACCACTTCCCTGGGGAGATTATTCCAATGGCTGATTGTTCTCATTATGAAAAATTTTCCTCTTGTGTCCATTCAGAATCTCCCCAGGAGTATCCTGTATCCATTACCCCTCATCTTTTCCATGTGACTCCTTGTAAAATCTTCTTTGTAGTCACCCTTTAAATACTGGAACATGGTGCTAAGGTCTCCCCTAAGCCTTCTTTTTCCAAGGCTGAACAAACCCAGTTCTCTCAGCCTTTCCTTATGAGGCTGTCAATCACGCTGGCTTCCCAGTCCTTTGATCATCTTTGTGGCCTTTCTCTGGACCCTCTCCAGCCTGTCCATATCTTTTTTGTATAGCAGGAACCAAAACTAAACACAGTATTCCAGGTGTGGCCTGACAAATGCTGAGTAGAGTGGGATAATGACTTCTTTATCTCTGCTGGTGATGCCCATGTTGATGCAACCCAGTGTCCTGTTGGCTTTCTTTGCTGCAGCAGCACACTGCTCCCTCATATTGAGCTTGTTGTCCAACAGGACCCCCAGATCCCTTTCCACAGAGCTGCTCCCCAGCCAGGTAGATCCCAGCCTGAGCTGCACACCAGGGTTATGTTTTCCCAGGTGCAAGACCTTACATTTGTCATTGTCAAACTTCATAAGGTTCTTGTTAGCCCACTCTTCCAGCCTATCCAGGTCTTCCTGCAGGGTGGCTCTCCCTTCTGAAGTGTCCACTCACCTTGGTGTTGGCAAACGTCGTCAGGGTACACTTGATCCCATCAGCCAGATCACTTATGAAAATAGCTATTTAGCACCACCCTCTGGGTGCGGCCTGTCAGCCAGTTCCCCACCCACTGCACGGGCCACTTGTCTAGACCATAACGCATCAGTTTCTCTAGGAGGAGGCTGTGGGAAATGATATCGAAAGCCTTGGAGAAATTCAGGTAAACAATGTCCACCGGTTGCCCCACACCAACCAAGCAGGTTACTTTGTTGTAGAAGGTGATCAGGTTTGTCAAGCACAATTTGCCCTTGGTGAATCCGTGCTGGCTTTTCCCAATCACGTGCTTCATTTGGCTTGTGATAGCCCCCAGGAGGATTCGTTCCATAACTTTTCCAGGGACTGAAGTAAGACTGATGGGCCTGTAATATCTCCTTTGGGATGTGTGAAGGGCCCTGCCAAGGACGAACATCAGGAAGAACCACCATGAAGAGAGTCCTGCGTTCCTCCCGATGCTCCCCACCACCCCATCATCTGCAAGAGGATTTGTCTCAGAGCACCTTGAGGCGTTTATTGCCCGTGCCAGGAGATACAGCAGAGATAAGGTGCTCAGCCAGCAGAAGGTAAATATTTGCATTAATATACACCTCCTGCCCAAGCATTTGTCGATGTCCACACATGTGTCCTCTGCCCTTGCAGTTTTCTTTGTGTGATTGCAAGAGCAGCACTGGGTACCCCAAAAATGCCTTTTCCTTGGATCCAGCACTGTCATGTCTTAATATTGACACAAGCGCACCCTGCCTGAGCAAGGGCTTTGAAAATCTTGAGATAAGGACCCATAAGGATCAAGTCCAAGGAGAACTTTGCACAGGCATTATCAGAAAGTTGTTTTTCTTGACAGCAGCTTGATTTTTCTGGTCCAAAAACCACCTTCTTCCCACTGGAGAGCTGCATGGATCTGTGGAAAAGACACTGGAGATGAGTGAGGAGTTCGTGTGGAAATCTTCTGAGTGGAGTGTGGAGATCCAGATCACCAACAAAACCCAGGATGTCACTGTGTACAACCCCAGGTAATGCCACAAGGAGGGGACAGGGGGTGGAAGACCCCTTGCCAGAGGGGACCCCCCCAGGATTCAGGCAGAAGGTCCAAGTTGGACCATTTCCCAATCATTGGACCATCTCCCAGTGGTTGGACCACCTCCCAGTTGTTGGACCATCTCCTAATGGTTGGACCATCTCCCTCATAAGCCCAAGGGGTCTCCCCCTTCCTTTTCCTCCTCACCTGTGCTCTCCTTCCAGGAGCTACTGCTTCAGCAGCTATAGCTCCATGCTGCCCAGCCCCAGGATCCCACTGGGTGTCACGGAGAGTTGCTGATTTGCCAACTCCATGATCCATTTTCAGAAGTGCATGGGGGTCCCGGTGTACGAGGCAGACGCCTTCACACTGGCCATTCTCTTCTTCAAGCCCTTGAACTACAACATTTTCTACGTGAAGTTAGCCATGGAGATCTCCCTGCACAAAGTTCACCTTGGCAACTTGGAGGACATCTACATCAGGATGTATAATAGTCAACCCGCCAGCACTGATGAGGGCACCATGTTGTACTAAGTCAAGCTTGGTGCATGCCAGGAGGCCACCATTGTCTCTGCTGGCAACATGCGGGTCACAGCCACCATGTTCAATGCTGCAAAGTTGGTCATCAAAGTCGTTATGGAGAATCAAGATAGTTCGTTCTCTAAATCCAAAGGTGGCACCACCCATTAGCCTTGGGCAGCATCAGTTGAAGGGATGGATATACCTTGGCTATGTTGCTGTAAACACCAGGCAGAACCTGCTGCCCTCAGTAAATGGTTGAGCAAAGCAATTGTGCATCCAAACTCGTGCTGTGTTGCCCTAGGATGGGAGAGGAAGAAGCTCACGTAGGATGGAAGATGCTGCTTTTATCTCCTAATCCCCTTTTTTATCAGCTTGGAGGCCACCCTGTGGAGCGGTAAGTAAGGGGAGCATGGTGTGAAGGTCCTGTGGGTGGGCTGTGCCACGCCTGGGGCTTGGGAGCTTGCTTGGATGCAAAGCCTTATGGAAACCTGCTCTCCTGAAGGTGCTCTTTTTGATTTGAATTATAGCTTGGGCTTAGTTTTGATGTTTGTTCAGCTGGTATCCACCTGGAGGTTCTGGTGTAGGGGGGCAGACACCTTCCCATTGGCCACCCTCTTCTCCAGCCCCTTGGACTACATTTTCTACCTGGAGGTTGGGTTCAAAATATCTAACCTAGCCCTACATCTATCAGACCATCCTTCCATTTCCATTCCCTATGTTTGTATGGTGATTGTGCCAGTCTATGAGTCATCTCTCTCCTAACCCAACCTATCTCTACACCCTCCATCCATCTGCCTGCCCATACCTCCATCTAGAGAGGTACATTTTTGGAGATAAAACTTGCTGTAGCTGGACCACCTCCAGCCAAGCACTGGAAGTAGTGGGGTAGATCTCTTCTAGGCCAAAAAAAAAATTATCTCTTTTCTTTTGTTCTGCTTTCATCCCTATGCGGTGAAGGAGGAGAAAACAGCTCTGGGCTTCTTCATGTGCCCCGTTATCTGATGAGAGGTTGGCGGCTAAAATGAGCCATGTCCTGTTTCACTATGAGGTCTTCTAGGCTTGACGTTTCCTGTGCATGAACAGATTTCACTTGAGGCGTTTTTTCTTTTAATTTGTTCTGCTTTGTGGTTGGAAGTGGCAGCAGCAGCCAAACCAGGAGAAAAAAAGCAGTGTGGTGGGGCAGCAGAGGTGGATGAGGGATCACTGGGGCTGTGATTTAGCTGAGGCAGTGGTGAGGGCAGGATGAGGTCTGCTGGGTTTTGTGGGGTTTTGTGCGAGGGAGCTCTGAAATGCAAATTGAAGCCTTTTTGGTCACTGGCTGAAGGGTTAGATGCGACTGAGTGGTGGGACAGGGCAAAGCCATGCAGAGATGTCTCCATCACCCCTCTCCAATGACCTGACACTCCCTCTGCCTCCCTCCCTCCAGATAGGGGGTGGGTGACACAAGATCAAACACAAACTTTCTCCTTTCCCTGCAACCCTTAGTCATTCTTGAATGTCTGGTGGATCAGATGGGACCTTTGGTGGACCTTCCTGATGGGAAGACCTGCCAGATTTATCCTCTTTCATACTGGGGAGCTGCTGGCAACAGGTCCCCGTGTTGGACATGCCTTTGGGTAATGTCTTGATGGGCTCCAACCATGTGAGGTGAGATCTACAGCCATGGCTTGCACAGGACTCAGGCTCCTACCTCCATTTGGTGGAGGATTAAGCATCTATAAGACTTTCAGAGACCAAAGCAAGGGGCCAACAAACAGAGGCAAGACACCTTTTTAATTAATGGACCTTCTAAATTAATTTATGCCCAAGAGCCACCATCCTGTTCACAGATGGAGCAAACTCTGCTCCTGCAACCAGCTCAGGCAGCATGTTTTGGCCAAGGGCTGTGTCTCTGGCGCTGCAGATGAAGAAGTTGGGTCCTCAGGGTGCTGGAGAGCTGCTTTCGGTGGTTGGAGATGCAGTGCAGGTGGCATTGAGTCAAGGGACGCCATCTTGGGCCAGTTCCCCCCTGCCACAGCCATGGGGAACTGACAATTCACTGTGGTCCTTGCTACAGGCCCCCCAGCACCTTGGAACATTTCTCTGGTCTGGTAACAGGTCCTCCAACTGCAAGGGCTCCTGGACATCTCTTCTTTTGCAGCACTTGAGAAATGCCATGGTCTTCTAGCAGGGCATGAAGCTCTTTGCTCTGGCCAGCTGGACTCGCTTTCCTGCAAGCAAGACATAGTGGTGGATCAATGGTGTTGTTGGAACATCTCTGCAGAGAAGAGCCTCCATGACGTGCATACAGCTCCATGCCTTGGTGGAGGCTTCCAAAGCCCCCCCCCTAGATGGCCCAAAGCCCACTTAGTGCCTCCTAATCTTGCTCGATTTTAGCATGTGCACCTGTGAATCCCCGATCAGCAGCACGGTTAGCGGGCACCACGCAACAGAGCCAGTGGTTCTCTTACTGATCTGCAGGAGGAGATGGATGCCCAAAGCCAGAGCCAGGAGGGAGAGGACCGCAAAGGCCAGGCTGACTGAGACTCCCAGCCCTGGGAGAAAGAAAGCAGATGGTGGTGAGGAGGAGCACTGGGTTCCACAGGGCCAAGGGACGGTAAAGCCAAGCCCCGGACCATCCCCATCACATCCTGGGCTGCGTGGTTCATTTTTGGTCATGCTCGGAAACCTGCAGAGCCACCTCTGTGTTGGTGGGAAGGGATCTCCAGAGCACTGAGATAGAAGCTCTCCTTAATCCGCTGGCCACACTTCTCCTCATGAAGCCCCATATTTACTTTCCTTTCTCTGCAATGACAGCTCATGGCAGCTTGTACTCAACCCAGGGACCTCCAGGTCTTGGGAGAGGGTTGGGAATATTCGTCCCTTCCTCAGCTGGTTTTCCCCGAGTACACATCAGGGAGTGATAGGAAGGTGAAGTGAACTGCATCACTGGTGGCACCTTGGAGCTTGGAAACCAGGATGCTTGGCCAAACTTCATCCAGAAAACCAGGGACGCTTACCTCCAGCTGGCAGCTTTGGGCTGGTAGCAATGCTGCCATTCCTTGGGTCATCCTTCCCACCTAGACAACAAACATGTTGAGAAAGGGTCACCCCAAAACTGCCCCCTCCTCCCCATGCTGTGGGGGTTGCCAAAGCGTGGCCAAGCAGTGGTGGTGCGTGTGGCTACTCCCAGGCTAGACTCAAGATACTCTGGTGCAGTTAACTGGGAACATCTCATCACTGAACTGGTCTTGCTGGTCAAGTGTTGGCACTGCAGGGACCTTGAGTCTGTGCAAGTGGGGGCAATCACTTCTGAGGTTTCTCAAGGGCTGTCCCTGATATGGAGCAGCATCAACCTCCCCCTGCCCTTCTCCACTCACCTCTGGTGGTCAGGAGCCACGGGACACTCAACCTCGAAAGCATGACCTGTCCAGTGCTGCTCCAGCGCCGGTACCCACAGGAGTAGGTGCCGCTGCTCTCTGCGGAGAGCTGGACGGCGAGTGTGGAGGTGAACTGGCCTTTTCCCATTGGGTGGTTCGCCAGCTCCACCCCATTCTTGCAGAAGAAGATGTGGGTGATGGGAATATGGGAAAAAACGAGGCACCGGGCAAGAATCAAGTCACCTTCTTGAGCAGAGGAGATGTTTGGGAAGAGTGCTGGTGGGGGAAAGTCACCTGGATGAGTAAAGAGACACGGTTATGGTGTGATGATGCAGAGTTAAACACGGGTGAGCAATGTATTTTCACCTCTCCAGCCTCAGTGTTGACCTTGTAGATGCCTTTTTGGTGGAAATAGCAAATTAAAGGGGGGGAAAAAGGAAGAAGAGATTGGAAGAGCCTGTTTTTCAGTCATCTGATGACTCAAAATACCTTGATTATAGGAGAGCAAAAGCTCTGCTCATTTCAGGAGTTGGCACTAATACAGGTAAACACAGTGGGAGAAATACAGGAGGGTAAATATAGTGAAAAATATTGCTTTTAGTGACCAAAAACCATTTTTTTCCATCCAAGCTGAGTATTTCAGAAACGACTCAGATGAAATATGTAAATTCTGTAACAACAAAGCACTTCACTGTGGTATTTCCAAAGGGGAAATACCTTGTTTTCTTTAGTTTCAAGCCAATATTTCCCACTCCATCATAAAATTAAAAATTGCAGCTTCCTTTGCTAAAATCCTCCCTAGCAAAACTGATACCTTTCATGCCTCACCCTACCAAAACCCCATATATATGGTGGATTTTTTTTTTTTCTCCTTTTGGTTTGCCTTCTACCTTGAAAGGAAACACCAGCCCCAGGATCAGAGCTGCCTGTTTGGACACCCTAGGATCAGGAGACACCATCCAAAGGACATAAGCAATGTTACAAAATGGACCTGGAGGGTTTTTCCAACCACCCCTTTTGTCTGCACTCACCCAGGGAACTGCAGGTCTCTGGCTCCATCCCACCAGCACCTGTGTGGGACAGCAGAAGGGGTTGGTCTGAGATGGTCTTCTGGTCTAGAAGAGGACACCTTGCAGAGGACACCTCTTTGAGGTTGGAGATGCAACCTTGGGAAAGCTTGCAGAAGATGGGGAGAGTTTCCTGCAGACCTCAACATAAAGGAGGTTAGAAATCACCAGCAAGGAGCAAAAGGGGCTTTTGGGTGATGCCTCGTCCCTTCCTGCCCAGACAGGGACAACCACACCACGCCTGGACCCCAAGAGGGACCAACCCCATGCTCATGAATCAGTGCAAGGATGTGATTCTCTCTTTGGGAGCTGCCACCTTATGTCTCTCTTGGCAAAATAAGTCACTGGCCAAGGGTTGTCCACAACCTGCCACAGCAGCGATGGACCTTCAGACCCTCCAGAAAGCCTATCCTGTGTTTTCAGACTGTTGGACTCCTTAGAAATCGCTCCAGAAACTCACAATTTTGGCTCTTGGGTGGCGCTTCGACTTACTGTCTCTCTGGAGATTTCCCGAGGGGATCGCTTGAAATCCACCCCATGTCATCCCATGGTACTGCCCCTCAGTGTGACTCTTCAAATGGCCCCCCAGACACCCTGCCCAGCCACCTACCTGCCAGCCAGCCCAGCAAGAGCAGTGTACCCGCAGCCTCTGCCAGCCAGCTCCTTCTCACCATGCAGACAGCGCTGAGCTCCCCAGGACCAAGCCGCAGGGGAAAGGGGAAGTTGAGGCTGATTTCCTCCCTGTGACGCATCCTCTGGGGCATGACCCAGAATCTTTTCGGAGAGGAGAGAGCAAGAGAATGGGAAAGGCAGGATGGGTATTGCCACATTGGGTGCATGCACATGGGCTTGTGTTGTGGTTTAGCCCCAGCCAGCAACTCAGCACCACGCAGCCGCTCGCTCACTCCCCCTACCCCGATGGGATGGGGGAGAGAATTGGAGGAGTAAGAGTGAGAAACACTCCTGGGTTGAGATAAGAGCAGTTTAATAATTGAAATAAAGTAAAATAGTAATGATAATAATAACAATATAATAAAGATAAGAATAATAACAATATAAAAAGCAGGTGATGCACAATGCAATTGCTCACCACCCACCCACCGATATCCAGACAGTTCCCAAGCAGCGATCGCTGCTCCCCGGCCAACCCCCCACAGTTTCTATACTGCCCATGATGTCACATGGTATGGAATAGCCCTTGGGGCAGTTTGGATCAACTCTTCTGGCTGTGTCCCCTCCCAGTTTCTTGTGCACCTGGCAGAGCATGGGAAGCTGAAAAGTCCTTGACTGGCATAAGCAGTACTGAGCAACAACTAAACCATCAGTGTGTTATCAGCATTCTTCTCATCCTAAATGCAAACCACAGCACTATGCCAGCTACTAGGAAGAAAATGAACTCTATCCCAGCCAAAACCAGGACACTGAGTGATGTTCCTGTCCTTGTCTCGACCCATGATCCTTTCATTATATTTTGTCTCCCCTGTCCAGCCAAGCAGGGGAGTGATAAGGTGGCTTTGGTGGGCACCTGGCGTCCAGCCACGGTCAACACAACCACACTCCCCCACCCCAAAAAGGATCCCAAAAGACGCTGTTTGATCATGCTGTTTTGCACCGTGTTTGTGTGGGTGCCTGTTTGTGGGTGGCTCAGGGTGCAACATAACTGTCCCCAGTGGGACACACTGCCTCCCAGCAGGTTTCCAGCATTCATGGGGTGAAACCAGCTCCCTGCAGTTTACTCTACAGCCTCAGCCCTGAGGTTCCTGTAACGTTCATGCCTTAGGGTACAAATGTGCAATATCCTTTCAACATCACTGGGAAGAACAGAGTTTCCTAATTTCTCCTTTCTTTGTGTGTCTCTCAGACACTAGATTGACATGCAACCCAGCTGCCGTCACGGAGGTGCTGTTCCAAATGCCCTGGGCTTTTGAGGGAAAGCCAAGGGATCTCCAGAGTTATCAGATACCTTTGCCTGCTAAAAATCAGCCTTGCAGCTCCACCGGCAGGAGCTCAGAGACTTGTCTGGCGTGGAGCTGAGGCTTATAAAACCCCCTCTGCCCAACGGGCAGCGGGGGAAGGGTCTTCAGTGCAGTCTCCTCTGAGTTTGCATGGCTGGAAAGGAGTCTATGTGGTCCTGTACGCATCCTCCCCTGGTCCAGACCCTCCCAGCCCTGTGTATCCTCCTTGTTTGCTGCACAATCACTGCGTTTAGTCCCTGCGCTCCATCCCCATGGGTGCTGGATTCACTTTGCTGGGATCCATCATTCTCTGATGGGTCAAGCCATCTCTGTGTGGCAGGCATGGAGATGATGTCCACCAAGGAGAAGCATCGTTGCCTCTGCAGCCAAAGGACTGCACCCACCAGAAAATCAACACAAATAAACCTCTTTCTCCCCTTTCTCTGCTCTCCTGCATGTTTATTTTCAAGCTGCTCACTTTTGGTTTCCTTTTCAAATATATGTTTGTATTTCCTTGTCTGTGATGTTTCTCTTCTCTGGTAACCCAAGGGTGAAACATGACTTGGGGAGGGCTTATGCTTGATGTTGGGGAGAACGTGGAGTGAGGTCCCAGAGCTCCTGCAAGGCTTTCCAGTGGTCTGCAGCTTCTCTAGCCTTGAGTAAGCTTTGGAAAGTTGGGGAGAAAATGAAAATAAAAGGCTTTAAACAACAGAAAGCAGCTACAGTTCATCCCAGAACACAGACAACATGGGAAATTTCCAGAGTGTTTGGAAAACATGGCAGCTGGAAAGAAAAATGCAAACAACAATAAGCCAAAACCATTTTTAAGCTCATTTTCCCTAGATGCACCCAAACCGATTCAAGAGAGAGTGTTTGAGGGGGAGCAGAGCAGCCCCCTCAAAGGGTGCATTACGAAGGGACAGCTTGTTTCCTACCACAACTATTTCTTTTTTAATGCAGTAAAACCAACGCAGAAAGGCCAGCGCTTGCCTGTCTTCTAGAAATAGCGCAACGGGGTGCTGGGGTTTGCTGTGGAGTCACGCACCTCCAACAGCGCAGGGTTTGAGGAGGGTTTAGCGATGCAACCTGAAAGCCCCTGTGCTCTTGTGGTGCTTGGAGGGGGTGGGGTGTGCCTCTTGTAGGGCAGGGTTTGGGGGATCGTTGCAGCTTGGGGCTGAGCTGGGAAGGTGGAACCTGGTGGGGTGCAGGCACCTGAACTGCAATTTGTTCTCCTCTGGCTCCATCCCTCGCTCCAGAGGATGCTGTTGACCACACCTATCCTTGCCCTACCTGAGAGGGGGATGCATGGTAATAGCTGGACTGCCCCCCGCCCCCCATCAGGGCTGCAGGATTTGTGCATGAGGATGAAGCTGCTTTGGGACAATGTGGGGGGGTCAAAGCTCCTGTCCACTTGGGGCATGGGTGGAGAAGATGGAGCAGGACTCCTGGGTTGAAGGAGTCTAAATAGTGGGCAGGAAAAAAAAAAAAAATAAAAAGAGGATAGACTAATGATTCAGTGCTCTCATAATTGGCTTTGGATCAACATGTGAGATTTAGGAGAGGTTCAGCACTTCCAGCATCACCCACCTGCAACAACAACAACAACGCTGGGGGTGATGCCTCCTGCCTGCATCCTGGAGGTGCATGTGGGCAGTGGGGGGACTCAGAGGAGCAAAACCTTGCCTGTGAGAAAAGCCACTCTCATTACGGCTCTCCAGACAGCATTTCAGCACCCTTCATCACAAAAACAGGCAAGTGGTGGAGAAGAGCAAGAGGAGACCTCTTCCACACAGCTAAAGCCCCGAGGAACATCAGTCCCAGCACAGCTATTGCACGTAAGGCTTCAGCAAACATCCCGAGTTGCCGGTGTAGGGCAGGGAGGTCTCCAGGCACAACAAATCCTGCTGAGGCATCTCTCAGCAGCAGAGAAGCCCCAGGGCATGGTACAGGTGAGCAATGCAGCCACCTTCACCTGCATCTCATCCATGCAGGCTGTCCACAGTGGCTTGGTGATTAGGGTGCACTAATTGGGGTGCTGGCACTCCAAAGTCTCATTGGCTGTCCTGAAAATGCCTTCCTGAGTAGGGTGGAAAGATGCAGCCTGTCGTCTTCATCATGCAGTCCAGAGCACAGGCAACTGGGGTCATAGCCATGCTGTTCCAGTGTCCAGCCCTCCAGCCCTCTGCCCTCCCCCACCTTTTTTGACCCCTGGCTTGGTGATTTGCAGCTGTTGCTGTTTTCAGTTCTGCTTTAAGCCCAGCTCAACCCCAGCAAAGCATCATGGGGACTCAAGTCTTTCTGAAGGAGGGGTTGGGTTGATGGTGGGGAGTGGGGAGGTAATCTCATTTCTAAATAGCAGAGCCACTGCTGTGCACACGAAGGAGTGCTCTGGTCAAGCGGTTGCAAAAAGGGGGCAAATTCTGAGCATGCCGAGCGAGCAGCAGGCGAATACCTCAGCAGTGAGAGAGCAGATATGGGAAAGGGAGGGCTTTTTTTTACAGCAAGGCCTCCCGAAACCCAGCAGCTGCAGCGAGGAACCGTGGCTGGGCTGAGCTGAGATGGTGCTGAGCGCGGCTGAGTCCATCCTGCATGGTGGGATCCAGTGGCCTCTAACAAGAAGTCACAAGAAGATCTGTGCACAGGCCTGTCCAACCTGAATATTTATGCAGAGAAGCTGTGCATAACCCCCTTGTGCATCTACCCCATTCGGGGTAGATAAGATTGAAAAGACCACTGGGTCCATGTTCCCTTTTAGCCGCCCAAATCCCATATTCATATCCCCTGCATTGCAGCAGAAGAAGGGGGATGTATGGCTGCTTTGTTACCTTTTTATTTTTAGTGAATTACCACTCATATCTCACTGCAGGGGGATTGGGCTAGATGATCTCTCAAGGTCCCTTCCAACCCAAAGCATTCTATGATTCTATTATTCTATGTTCTCTACTGAGCACCCAGAGAAAGGGTCTTGTGAGACATATAGGTGGGGAGGGGTGGGACGGACAGAGCTTTGTAATTTTTATCATACTGAATTAAAATGAAAATCCCTTTCCTTGTGGTGATGGCAACTGTCATGTTGGGTGCAAAGAAGCTTTCTGCCTGCAGTGCTCTACGAGTGGTGCAGAGAGAGAGGTGGCACTTGGGATGTTGGGTGGCTCTTTCTTGGGGACCCTTCACTGCCAGGATGCAGAGCTCTAAAATGAGCAAGATGAGGCAGAGCATGGAGACGAAGGGGCAAAGACACACGGGGAATATGGGGAGAGTCCAGAAGAGATGCCCTGCCCGACACTGTGAGGATGTGGGGCTGTGGGTGTGCTGGTTCACCCACCTGGAACCACAATCCCACCCAAAACAGGCTTGGGGGGTGTCAAGGAGACCAGGAGATGCAGGATGAAGAGGCATGGATGGGAAGGTGCTTGCCCAGCAAAGGACTCAGCAGTGGGGACCTGGGCAGGGGCATCTGGATGAGCCAGGTCACTGCCCCTCTAGCCAAACCCCTCTCTGCCCCATGGTGCAGGTGCCGGTGTGACTGCGCAGGACATCTGCAGCTCTCCAGGTGTTGGTGAGCACAGGGATGGGTCCAGACAAGGGAGGTGTGAACGGGGTGGAGATGAGAAAGGAGAGAGGTTTTGTTCCCTGATAAACAAACCCTAGGGGGAGAGATTCTTTCCTCCACAATGCTTGGCATTTGGCAGCCCTGCCATCACAGATTATGGGCTGCAGCATCCCTGCATCACCTTCCCTCCAGGTGATCTCCTGGCTCCTCATCTGAGCCTCAGCTTCCTTTCAGCTCAGCCTGGCGACACAGTTCTGGGCGGTGTTTCACCCTGACGGGGTCACCTGCTATGCAACTTGTCTTTGGCAAGGATGGGGTGGAGGAGTACAGCCTGAAAGGCCACTTCTGGGTCATTCACATGGATGCTGCTCTCTTCATGCTTGGGCACAGCCCAGGGCATGAGCAGCTGGGGTAGCTCTGGCACCAACAATGAAAAGCAGGGTGGGGGACAAGCGGAAGGAGGGCTTTGCAGGGAGGGTGCTGCCCCTGAGGGACAGGCAAAGACAGCTCGTGCTCTGGTGTCTGAGTGTAGGGAAATGAAAGCAGGGGCTCTGCAGGCGCAGTGTCCGCAGTGGGGGCTGGGGCAGGGCCCCCATTCGTCACAGCCTCTCGTTGTGGGAAAGGCACTGCTAGCCACAGAAATGCAGCAGCCCCAGTCCCAGGAGCGCTGCAGCCCACGGGCCAGGCAGCTCTTGAACCGCTGTCCCCAGCTCAGAGGAACGCAGACGCTTCAAGGAGAGGCTGTTCCCGCAGCAGCCCAAGAAATGCTGGGGCAGGTGGGCTGTGCCAGGCTGTCTCCTTCTGGCCCTGCCTTCCTGCTGCTGCTGCTGCTCGGTGAGTTGGGGGGTTTCTTTGCCTTGGGGCTCAGGCCTGCAGGGCTGCCGAGCGGGGCAGGACAGGGCACATGCTGGGCACAGGGGAGGATGGGGCAAAGGTGTGTGCAGCAGCTGTGCAGCACTGAGGGGCACAGTTGCTTTGGGGAGGGGAGGAAGACGATTGCTTCCTCCAGCTATGGTGCAGCTCTGAGCAGAGGGCGTAGTTTTCCAACACCTCAAGGGGCATGTGGGTCATAGTGCGAGACTTGATAGGTGCTGGAGTGCTTTTGGGAGCCAGGGTCACATACCTGCAACAACAAACCCACCCAAAACAGGCTTGGGGTGGTGTCAAGACAGGAGACCAGGAGATGCAGGATGAAGACGTGTGGGTGGGAAGATGCTCGCCCAGCAAAGGACTCAGCAGTGGGGACCTGGGCGGCGGCATCTGGATGAGCCAAAACCCTCTCTGCCCCATGGTACAGGTGCTGGTGTGACTGCCCAGGACATCTGCAACTACTCCGGTGTTGGTGAGCACAGGGATGAGTGTGGGGGTGGGGACAGGTAGGGAGAAGGGGGTTGTTCACCATGTGAACCCCTGGAGAGGAGACTCTTCCCCTCCCACATACAACGCATTTTGCACCTCCAACAGCAGTAACGCTGGCCAGCGGCATCCCTGTGCCATCTCTCCAGGTGACTTCCCGGCTCCTAAATTCTTCCTGAGTACTTACAATGCCAAGGAGGGAGATCAGGTTTTGTTTTGCTGCTCCATTGACGGGCAGTCCCTTGCTACCCGAATTGTCTTCTGCAAGGATGGGGTGGAGGAGTTCAGCCTGAAAGCCGAACAGGGAAAGCTCATCTACTCCATGCTCTGGCTCATGAGAAGTGGGAGCACGGGGACATACACGTGTGGGTACCAGCACAAGAATGAGCACAACCGGGTGAGGATCTCTGGCCTCAGTGCTCCCCAGCACCTGACTGTCACAGGTGAGAAGTGGCACTGGGGCACAGGCAGGCACCACTACGGGGCTCCACACACCCCAGAGGAGGTTGGGGACCCTGCCATGCCCCATGGCATGTCCCCAGGGGGTTGGGATGCTGGGGGTCAGCGTGAAGTTCAGCCCAGCCTTTCTCCTGGGGCAGCTGCTCCCAATTACGGCACAGCATCCTGCTCCTATCCTGCCCCAACATCACGGAAAGGGGAGAGTGGTGGTGCCCCACCTAATCCAGAGGCACATCTGTGCAATCCATGATTTATTTATCACGCAGGTTGCTAGGTGGATGAGGGGGTCCCCACAGTGCCTTAGCCTGTGCAGTACCTGGGAGAGCTGGAGACTCTCACCCTGTCCCTTTTTCCTCCCAGGCAGCGCGTCCACCTCCCAGCCAGGGCCATCCACCACAGGTGAGTGATTCCCTGCCCGCACACCCAGTGTCCCCCAGCATCGGGCCGAGGGATGCCGGGCTGCCAGCACCAGGACACGGGGAGGTTCCTCAGCTGGGACCTGGCCTGGCTCTAAGGGAAGGCTCGCTGCTTCTCCCCATGATGCCTGCTCTTCCCCAACACCTTCTGTCCTCCCCAGCTCACCATCCCCATACCCAACACTTCCCCACGTGCATCGTGCTGAAAGTGGTGGCCATCTCCCTCTTCCTCCTCCTGGCTGCAGCCAGCTACTGTGCCATGAAGAAAGGTGAGCGATTTGGGGAAACTGAGGGTAAACCTCGAGGTGAAACCCAGAGGTGACTTCAGGTGACCCGTGCAGGTTTTGTATGATTGGCTCCTTACCCCTGTTTCAGAGGAAGCTGAACCTCTCAGGCCTTTCTTTTATCACCTGGGGGGAGCAAAGCTGCTGAGATGATGGAGACATTACCTCTAGGGTGATTGCGCTTGGACACCAAAGTGGAGAGGGAGAGCCCAGGCACATCCGTGCCCCAGGCAGATATTTGTGCCCAGCCCTCTGGGCACAAGAAGGGAGACTCTGAGCTGGCCTGAGAGGAGCAAGCACGGCTCCTCAACACTTGGGCTGTCCACAGCTGCTGAGAGCTTGGGAGAAGCCAGTCTGGGAAAAGGGGCATGCAGTTGCATAGGCTGGGCTGAAAATTCCCTCCCTGAGTGAGGTGTGGAGGTCCAGCCCATCATCTGTATTGTGCAGCGCGAGCATGGAAAGCCAGGGCTGTGCAGTAACTCTGCCTCCCGCCTCTCCCTTTCTTTTCGTTGCAGTGGCCTGCAGAGAGAGATGCCAAAGGTGAGCAGCAATCCCTCCTGGCTGTGGGGCTGGGGGCTGATGGAGGCGGGGGCATCCCGGGTGCCCTGGGGTGGTCCTTGGCCAGGGGCAGCATGGTCCGTGTCCATGGGTGGCTTCCCCCAGGGTGGTGGCAGGGAGGAGCAGGGCTTTTCCTGGTCTTGACTCCAGCTGTGGATTTGATGCAAGAAAGCATCATCCAAGGGAATGACCCCAGTGGCCCCATCACAGCCTGGCCACACACCAAAACCCTTCCCCCTCCTCCCCAGGCACATTCCCAGACACGAGGCAGAAGCCACTGACGACAATGAAATACAGTGTGAGTACCACTTCCTCCCTCCGTGTGATCCAGGGACGCCTCTGTCTGTGAGGACCCCCTTCTTGTGGGCTGGCTGCCCTCTGGCACTGCCACTGCCAGCAGCCCTGTGCCCATCAGCCGGCCATGCCATGCTCTCAGTAGCTGCACAGAGTTGCAGGGACGTGACACAAACCTACCTTCCACAATCTCCATCCCCTCCCCTCCTTGCACTGCCATGCAGAACCTTTCCCAATTCCACATGCAGTCCCAGCACTTAATTTCCCAGTGGGATGTGCAAAACACCTGCCCATTGAACAAGGGCAGATTTCTTCCGGCTGCGTTGTACCCTGCTTCTTCCTTGCATGCACAGCCCAGCTTCTGCCTGCAGGAGAAAGGTGACAGCATCCCAACGCTCAAGGTGACCAAGCCCATTTGCTGTCAGGGACTTTCCCTACACACTCAGGCCCCAGGCTGCAATCCAGCCCTGCCCTGGTCTTGGTGTTTTTTCCCCTCTACATTTTCACTTCACTATGCTTTCTGCTTCAATGCAGAGCACAGCATCTGAGGAGGTGGGTCCCTTTATGGGTGGCTGTCAGGGACTGAAAGAGTTAATGTCTCAAACATTGTGGTGGGGCAAGGTAAGGTCTGCAAAGAGACAAGTTAAGGTCTCCATAGCAATCAGTTGGGGCCTGCATAGCACCAGAGGTGAGAATCCGCTTGGCACTGTTGGCACAGAGCTGGGAGTCGTGTCAGAGGACTCGCAGTTCTGCCCTCTGATGGCCAAAGGTTATGCAGAGTTCATTTGAAGAAGGGGCTCAGGACAGCCCAAAAGACCCCTTGCAACCACCCCCTCCACAGTGGCGCCTGCACAGAAGATGGAGAACATTCTGGAACAAGCCTCAGGGGTGGCAAGGACTGGCCTATAAAAGACACAACTTCGAGGAGCTATGGGTGCACCCCCGCTGCTGCCACCCCTGCTCCAGACCAGACTTGCCCACCCACTGCCGATGCAGCCGGAGGTCCTGCGCTCTGGGGGCAGTGCGCCCAGCGCCGGAGGACTGCCGCGTTTATCATCGACATCGCGGGATCCAAGGGTGGTGACGGCTCTCTCTCTCCTCTTTCTTCCTTCTCCTTTCCTTTCTTAAGTATTTGAATTAGAACCCACGTTGCTTATTGTGGGGCTTTCCTGGTTCAGGTTGCCCATCGTTGTGCTTTCCAAGTTCAGGGTGGTGTTTACTGTCAATAAAGTAATTAATTGATCGTTTGGTGTCATTTCACCCTAATTAAGCCCAAGGGAATCACAGAACATTCATGATCCTCTCTGGACAGTCCAGTTTGGGTCGTGACGGGGGTGGAGGGGCAAGCAAGGAAGAGCCCCACATCCCCGTTCCAGCTGTGCCTGATACATGTGCCGGATACACCCGTGTAGCCCACAGGGAGGTGGTGCAGGTGGGGGGAAGGGTGACCGGGGTGAGTGGGCTGCCTTTGTCCGTGGTCCTTGTCTGCTAAAAGCAACATGCCTGCTGATGTTTGCAGGGATGTCACAGGCAGGTCTGCTAGTGCGCGCGCCCACCCTTATGGGCAAGAGACATGGTGCCTGCCATCTGTGTGGTTCTTTGTCTCGGTGTGTCTGGTTTGCTTCAGGGTGGTTATTCTGAGCAGCTGGCATGTGCCTGCACGCCCGTCCGCCTATCTGGGAGCAATTCAGGCCCTGCCAGCCCTGCCTGCTTCACCCCACAAGCCTTGAACTGCCATGGTGCAGGGTAACACCTCATTGTCTTATCTCTGCCCAAAAGGGACTATTAGGTGGGACTTTCTGCTGAATGAACGAGCAGCCTGCTGTTCTCACAGGTTATATTCAGCAAGCGTCCTCAGGGAGGAAGTTATATGGCTGTGCAGTTTAACCACAGCTGTATGTGCCTGTATTTTTGGATGAGTTGTGGTTCTCATGGCTTATTTTCTCATTGGTGTATCTTCTCCAAACTGTAAGATCAGATTAGGCTCTCTCAGGGGAAAGGACTGAACACCTCGGGACTGCCAAACAGCTCTGACCATAGCCCAGCTGTAATAATTTTTGTGTTTCAAGTGAAAAGCCATTCTGCTGCAACTAGCTATGACCAGAGTCTTTCCTCTCTCCCCAGTACCCAGCTGATAAGAGGAACGTCATGGGAGGGGATAACAGCCAAAATAAAATCTGTGTAAGTGTGGTTTAACCTAAACCTGAACATGTTACGATGTTTTAATCCTAATCCAGTTATTATCTTTTGCAGTGGTATTGCGCTCATGATTATGATTCCTAGTTTTTCCCTTCATTAAAAAATAATCCAGCCAGCAAGCCAGGAAACTTGAAATTACTACTCTACCCTTAATTGGTTTAGCGGTGGACTTTGTAGTGTTAGGTTAATGGTTGGACTGGATGATCTTAAAGGTCTTTTCCAACCTAAACGATTCTATGATTCTATAGGACACCAAGGGCTTGACTCAGCTCCTCACACACAAACCTCTGGTGGCATTAGCAATGCCCTGGGCTGTCACTCCATGCACCTGCAGAAGGGTACAGGTCTCCTCCACATGAGATCTGCCCCACCCACGTGTTTGCCATCCCTGGAGTTTAAGATGCTTTTCAGTTTGGTTAGCCAGCACATTTCTACTTTAAGATGCTACATTTCCCTGCAAGCATTCTGGAGCACAAACTATAGGCCAGGTGAGTCACCCCAAGGCACATTTAGAGAATCAAATCAAGCCCTTGGAAACTTCCCTTAGGGTGAGCGTGTTGCAATGAAATTACACATGTTTTTTTTTTTCTGTGCTGGGAAGATTTTGAGGAGTTTGAGAGATTCAGCAGCCAATTGAGGCATAGGGTTTCAGCAGCAGATCCTCTAGTGTTACAGGTGACCCATGTACAACTCTGCTCCTCCTTTCTGAAAGCCTCCCATCTCCCCTGCTAAGGCAGAAGAAGAAGGGCAACTGGGCCAGTGATTCCTTCCAGTTCCCCAAGACCAACTGCATCCCAATGCCAAGTGCTTTGCAGAGCAGAGGGCTCCCCTGTTTGACACAGCAGGCACTCCTTGCTGCCTCAAGTGCACTTCCACTCTCTCTGCATTAGTGATACAAAGCTGAAAATGCCTCTGCTGTTTGTCTTGCCCGAGATCTTTTCACTCCCTCTTCCTTGCTCTAGAGCTTTTCCTGCTTCGAGCACAATGTTTAGCTGCTGTAGAAAAGCGCATGTCCCCTGTAGGCCTTGTGTCATGCCTATCAGACCCAGGCAGATCTCTTGGAAGCCCACAGGCAACACAAGTGCCACCAGAAACCTCACAGTACAGCACTGGATCTTTTAGGGTAGGATTCACATGGGTGCCTACGTGGAAGCCGAGATTTTAAACTCCAATTTAGTCAGAGATACAGTATGTGAGAAAGTTGCCTGCACGTTGCCATGCCATGACATCTACATTTAGACACCTATGCAGGTATCACCTCCAGCTCCTGCTTCCTTCCATGTGTCCCCATACAAGCCACAACAAGTTGCAGGTCTTCAGCCCTGGTCAAGCTGGCCACCCACATCACCAAGAAGACCAAGTGTAATGGGAGACGTCCCAGAGACAGTGGGATCTCATCTCAGACAACTCCAAGGGGAGCACTTCTGGTCCCCTGGACATCTGGGAGTGCTGCTGGGGATGCTCCGATCAACTTGTCTCTGCAGTGTACTCTTGATCCATGCCTGAGATCTCAATCTTCACGCCTTCTCTTTTCCTCTGGTTGGCTCCCAGTTTTCTTCTCACGGTTGGCATGAGTTATTCCCACTTTACCCCGTCATGGTGCCTTATAGGCACTTCCTTGTTGAAATGCAAGCGCTGGAGGTGACCGCACTGAAGCCCCGTTTTGTTGAGTTTGCGTTTCATTTCTGTCACATCACCCCATGGCCTTTGTTCATCAACCCTGTCTGTCACTCTCTCACAGGACTGCCAGATAGTCTCGCCTCCCCCCACCATTCCAGCATTCTCAGGTCAAAGCCCTCCTTACAGGTTCACGTGTCCCATTGGTAAAAGCATCTTTGCCCTGCTTGGTGAGGTGGGTCCCATCTCTGCCCAGTGGATGATGACCTGCAAAGAGGGTCCATTGGTCATAGAGCCCAAAACCCTTTTGCCAAAACCAGCTTCACAGCCAATTGTTGACCTGTAATATCCGCACCCTCCTCCTCATACCCATGCAGACCTCAACAGCAGGACTGAGGAGAACACCACCTGCACCCCCATGCCCTTGACTACCACCCGCAGAGCTCTGTAGTCACTTCTGACCCTGCCCGGGCTTTCCCTGGCAGAATCACTTGCATCCACATGGAAGAACAACTGGCAGTAGGAGTCATCATAGAATCATTTAATCATAGAATGCTTTGGGTCGGAAGGGACCTTTAGAGGTCATCCAGCAGACCCCCACTGCTGTGAGCAGGGACAGCTTTAACAAGATCAATTTGCTCAGAGACCCGTCCAACCTGACCTTGAAGGTTTCCAGGGATGGGGCCTCCACTGCCTCTCTGGGCAACGCCTTCCAGTGCTTCACCACCCTCATTGGAAACAATTTCTTCCTTATGTCTACTCTAAATCTATTCCTCTTCAGTTTAAAACCATTACTCCCTGTCCTGTCACAACAGGCGCTGCTAAAATGATTGTCCCCATCCTTCCTATAGGCCCCCTTGAAGCACTGAAAGGCCACAAGAAGGTCTCCCCGCAGCCTTCTCTTCTCCAGGCGGAACAACCCCAACTCTCTCAGCCTGGCCTCGTAGGAGAGGGGCTCCAGCCCTCGCATCATTTTTGTGGCCCTCCTCTGGACCCGCTTCAACAGGTCCATGTCCTTCTTCTGCTGAGGGCTCCAGAGCTGGACGCAGTGCTCCGCGTGACGTCTCACCAGAGCAGACTAGAGGGGCAGAATCCCCTCCCTCGACCTGCTGCCCATGCTTCTTTTGATGCAGCCCGGCATACGGTCGGCTTTCTGGGCTGCAAGCGCACATTGCCGGCTCATGTCCAGCTTTTCATCCACCAGTACCCCCAAGCCTTTCTCCGCAGGGCTGCTCTCAATGCCTTCATCCCCCCAGCCTGCATTGATATCGGGGGTTGCCCCGTCCCAGGTGCATGACCTTGCACTTGGCCTCGGTGAACCTCATGAGGGTCACACAGGCCCACCTCTCCAGCTTGTCCGGGTGCCTTTGGACGACATCTTGTCCTTCAGGCAAGAGCCAGCTCCCCTGTCTGTCCCCGGCTAGCTCTACAGTCCCTTCATATCTCTACAGTCCCTTCATATCTCTACAGTCCCTTCATATCTCTACAGCCATCCCTTTGTATCTCTATGGCTGTCTTTGGGCAGCTCAGTCCCATTTCTTAAGGGCTTCTGTAAGACAGAGGTGCAATCTGTGGCACAAATTTGTAGATGTTTATTCTTTATTTGAGCAGAACCGCATCATCGTTGCATATACGTATTAACAAAGATGTACGAGCACATCAGTGCATATGTATCTGTGTACTCGTATAGCCATATGTGCAACTGTGTGAGTAGATAGAAGAGCACACCTGTAGTTGTATCACGCAGTTTACGTATACATGTTACATTTTACATAGTGGGATGGAGACATCTTCACTTGGGATACTCATGTATACATTCACAATATAGGTAATGTATTTTATACATATTTATATAGTATAGATTGTAAATGTCTGTGCAAGTGATAGATATACTTCTGGTGAAGTCATCCAGAACACATTTATGATGTGTGTGGAAAGGGCTGGGCATGGTGGAAGGGTTGGGTGTGGAGATGTTGGCATGGAGAGGGCTTGTGGGTAGGTGTTGCCCTCCCAATCTGAGTGCTGGCAATTCCCCAGCAAGAACTGGTGAAGGCGAGCGAAGGGGGTGGCATACAGCAGGTTCATGGTGACGGGGACAAAGCCATGGGCAGCCTGCAAAGATGGCTGCAAAACCCAGTCTGCCTGCTGGGTGGAAATGGGGTTGGCAAGGGAAAGGTGGAGCACACGGTTAGTTGAGCAGCTGGGGAGCATCACCAAGGCTCTCAAGATGCAGCCCTTCCCTGTGACAGCAAAGCCCACAAACACCCAACCTGGACATACCAGCCCCATTTTGCCAGCGCGGGAGCTCGCTGCCAGGGAGAAAAGGTCAACGTGGGCAAGCCTGCCTGGGCACTTGCCATGCTGGAGCGCTATCTGGGCTGGCGGCGTGAGTGGCTCAGCATGGCATACGTTGTGGTGGTGTCCATCTCTTGCACGCGAGGCTTTAGAGGGAAAATTAAAGCACGTTATTTCACCTGTTGGCTCCAAGCCCAGTGTACAACAAAGCTGGCCCTGGGCTACGGGAGCACGGAAGGGAGCTGTGCACGTGGGATAACCAGGCTGGGGACAAATGAGCACCAAGTAACAGCAGATTTGGGGCAGTACTGTGTTTGTAGATGGCCCCTTATTTCTTCTTTGTTGTTGTTTTCCCAAGCCTTTCTATTTTTCCCCCTGAAAAGCCCCAAAATTTTACACCAGTTTTCCAGCTTGTGAGAGTAAACCTTACAATTTAGACAGCAGCAGCTGCAATTCTGTGTGACGAGGAAATCTTTTTCTGAAGATATTAAGAAAAAACTAATTCCTTGGTGGAAAAAATATCGTGTTGTTGGACAAGTGTCACCCCTAAAGGGGCCTCAAGTGAGGCAAGGTGTGGGCAGGTGGACACAGAAATAAATATCTTTTTCTCCAAGAGCATTCTTGGTGGGAACGGCCCTGTGGGACTCCCCAGCCCAAGCCACCGGTGCAGACCCCAACGTGCACATCGCGTCCCTGGGGGCCCTGCTCCCCAGTTTGGCACCAAAGCTGTGCCATCACTCACCCTGTTACGTCCAGCGTGGGCGACTGTGGCGTCTGTTGGTGGGCAAGAAACACGCTGTTAGCACTTCCCTCCTGTTGCAAGGAGGGAGAGACCCACCCTGCCTTTCAACAGCAGATCCCTGTGGTCAGGACTGAATGCCCTGCCCACTTTCCCCCTCATTTCACCCTGCTCTTGGCAGCAGAGCAAGCTGCCATTCCATCTGTGGCTACGGAGCAGGGTTGACTGCATTTCCCACAACCCGCAGCATTTTCTCTCTTTGCCCAGCTGCAGACCTTTATCTGCTGCTCTGTGGCTGCATGGGAAACCAAAGTCACTCAGCAAATAGACCGAGACACACGTACAGTGGGGAGATATACCCCTTCCCCCACCCACAGCATGTCCTGTTTGCTGAAGCCGGTGGTTTTAGAGTTAGCAAGGAGATGTTTTCCCCGTTGGCACCCATAAAGGGACCCACATCCTCAGATGCTGTGCTCTGCATTGAAGCAGAAAGCATAGTGAAGTGAAAATGTAGAGGGGAAAAACCACCAAGACCAGGGCAGGGCTGGATTGCAGCCTGGGGCCTGAGTGTGTAGGGAAAGTCCCTGACAGCAAATGGGCTTGGTCACCTTGAGCGTTGGGATGCTGTCACCTTTCTCCTGCAGGCAGAAGCTGGGCTGTGCATGCAAGGAAGAAGCAGGGTACAACGCAGCCAGAAGAAATCTGCCCTTGTTCAATGGGCAGGTGTTTTGCACATCCCACTGGGAAATTAAGTGCTGGGACTGCATGTGGAATTGGGAAAGGTTCTGCATGGCAGTGCAAGGAGGGGAGGGGATGGAGATTGTGGAAGGTAGGTTTGTGTCACGTCCCTGCAACTCTGTGCAGCTACTGAGAGCATGGCATGGCCGGCTGATGGGCACAGGGCTGCTGGCAGTGCCAGAGGGCAGCCAGCCCACAAGAAGGGGGTCCCCACAGACAGAGGCGTCCCTGGCTCACACGGAGGGAGGAAGTGGTACTCACACTGTATTTCATTGTCGTCAGTGGCTTCTGCCTCGTGTCTGGGAATGTGCCTGGGGAGGAGGGGGAAGGGTTTTGGTGTGTGGCCAGGCTGTGATGGGGCCACTGGGGTCATTCCCTTGGATGATGCTTTCTTGCATCAAATCCACAGCTGGAGTCAAGACCAGGAAAAGCCCTGCTCCTCCCTGCCACCACCCTGGGGGAAGCCACCCATGGACACGGACCATGCTGCCCCTGGCCAAGGACCACCCCAGGGCACCCGGGATGCCCCCGCCTCCATCAGCCCCCAGCCCCACAGCCAGGAGGGATTGCTGCTCACCTTTGGCATCTCTCTCTGCAGGCCACTGCAACGAAAAGAAAGGGAGAGGCGGGGAGGTAGAGTTACTGCACAGCCCTGGCTTTCCATGCTCGCGCTGCACAATACAGATGATGGGCTGGACCTCCACACCTCACTCAGGGAGGGAATTTTCAGCCCAGCCTATGCAACTGCATGCCCCTTTTCCCAGACTGGCTTCTCCCAAGCTCTCAGCAGCTGTGGACAGCCCAAGTGTTGAGGAGCCGTGCTTGCTCCTCTCAGGCCAGCTCAGAGACTCCCTTCTTGTGCCCAGAGGGCTGGGCACAAATATCTGCCTGGGGCACGGATGTGCCTGGGCTCTCCCTCTCCACTTTGGTGTCCAAGCGCAATCACCCTAGAGGTAATGTCTCCATCATCTCAGCAGCTTTGCTCCCCCCAGGTGATAAAAGAAAGGCCTGAGAGGTTCAGCTTCCTCTGAAACAGGGGTAAGGAGCCGCCCATCTGAATCCTGCACAGGTCACCTGAAGTCACCTCTGGGTTTCACCTCAAGGTTTACCCTCAGTTTCCCCAAATCACTCACCTTTCTTCATGGCACAGTAGCTGGCTGCAACCAGGAGGAGGAAGAGGGAGACAACTGCCACTCCCAGCACGATGCTTGTGGGGAAGTGTTGGATATGGGGATGGTGAGCTGGGGAGGACAGAAGGTGTTGGGGAAGAGCAGGCATCATGGGGAGAAGCAGCGAGCCTTCCCTTAGAGCCAGGCCAGGTCCCAGCTGAGGAACCTCCCCGTGTCCTGGTGCTGGCAGCCCGGCATCCCTCGGCCCGATGCTGGGGGACACTGGGTGTGCGGGCAGGGAATCACTCACCTGTGGTGGATGGCCCTGGCTGGGAGGTGGACGCGCTGCCTGGGAGGAAAAAGGGACAGGGTGAGAGTCTCCAGCTCTCCCAGGTACTGCACAGGCTAAGGCACTGTGGGGACCCCCTCATCCACCTAGCAACCTGCGTGATAAATAAATCATGGATTGCACAGATGTGCCTCTGGATTAGGTGGGGCACCACCACTCTCCCCTTTCCGTGATGTTGGGGCAGGATAGGAGCAGGATGCTGTGCCATAATTGGGAGCAGCTGCCCCAGGAGAAAGGCTGGGCTGAACTTCACGCTGACCCCCAGCATCCCAACCCCCTGGGGACACGCCTTGGGGCATGGCAGGGTCCCCAACCTCCTCTGGGGTGTGTGGAGCCCCGTAGTGGTGCCTGCCTGTGCCCCAGTGCCACTTCTCACCTGTGACAGTCAGGTGCTGGGGAGCACTGAGGCCAGAGATCCTCACCCGGTTGTGCTCATTCTTGTGCTGGTACCCACACGTGTATGTCCCCGTGCTCCCACTTCTCATGAGCCAGAGCATGGAGTAGATGAGCTGTCCCTGTTCGGCTTTCAGGCTGAATTCCTCCACCCCATCCTTGCAGAAGACAATTCGGGTAGCAGGGGACTGCCCGTCAATGGAGCAGTGAAACAAAACCCGATCTCCCTCCTTGGCGTTGTAAGTGCTCAGGAAGAATTTAGGAGCCGGGAAGTCACCTGGAGAGATGGCACAGGGATGCCGCGGGCCAGTGTTATTGATGTCAGAGGTGCAAAATGCGTTGTATGTGGGAGGGGAAGAGTCTCCTCTCCAGGGGTTCACATGGTGAACAACCCCCTTCTCCCTACCTGTCCCCACCCCCACACTCATCCCTGTGCTCACCAACACCGGAGTAGTTGCAGATGTCCTGGGCAGTCACGCCGGCACCTGCACCATGGGGCAGAGAGGGTTTTAGTTCGGGTGTCAACAACCTGGCTCATCCAGATGCCCCTGCCCAGGTCCCCACTGCTGAGTCCTTTGCTGGGCAAGCACCTTCCCACCCACGCATCTCCATCCTGCATCTCCTGGTCTCCTGCCTTGACACCCTCCAAGCCTGTTTTGGGTGGGTTTGTTGTTGCAGGTGTGTGACCCTGGCTCCCAAAAGCACTCCAGCACCTATCAAGTCTCGCACTATGACCCACATGCCCCTTGAGGTGTTGGAAAACTACGCCCTCTGCTCAGAGCTGCACCATAGCTGGAGGAAGCAATCGTCTTCCTCCCCTCCCCAAAGCAACTGTGCCCCTCAGTGCTGCACAGCTGCTGCACACACCTTTGCCCCATCCTCCCCTGTGCCCAGCATGTGCCCTGTCCTGCCCCGCTCGGCAGCCCTGCAGGCCTGAGCCCCAAGGCAAAGAAACCCCCCAACTCACCGAGCAGCAGCAGCAGCAGGAAGGCAGGGCCAGAAGGAGACAGCCTGGCACAGCCCACCTGCCCCAGCATTTCTTGGGCTGCTGCGGGAACAGCCTCTCCTTGAAGCGTCTGCGTTCCTCTGAGCTGGGGACAGCGGTTCAAGAGCTGCCTGGCCCGTGGGCTGCAGCGCTCCTGGGACTGGGGCTGCTGCATTTCTGTGGCTAGCAGTGCCTTTCCCACAACGAGAGGCTGTGACGAATGGGGGCCCTGCCCCAGCCCCCACTGCGGACACTGCGCCTGCAGAGCCCCTGCTTTCATTTCCCTACACTCAGACACCAGAGCACGAGCTGTCTTTGCCTGTCCCTCAGAACTGTGTCACCAGGCTGAGCTGAAAGGAAGTTGAGGCTCAGATGAGGAGCCAGGAGATCACCTGGAGGGAAGGTGATGCAGGGATGCTGCAGCCCATAATCTGTGATGGCAGGGCTGCCAAATGCCAAGCATTGTGGAGGAAAGAGTCTCTCCTCCAAGGGTTTGTTTCTCGGGGAACAAAACCTCTCTCCTTTCTCATCTCCACCCCGTTCACACCTCCCTTGTCTGGACCTATCCCTGAGATCACCAACACCTGGAGAGCTGCAGATGTCCTGGGCAGTCACACCGGCACCTGCACCATGGGGCAGAGAGGGGTTTGGTTAGAGGGGCAGCGACCTGGCTCATCCAGATGCCCCTGCCCAGGCCCCCACTGCTGAGTCCTTTGCTGGGTGAGCGCTTTCCCATCCATGCCTCTTCATCCTGCATCTCCTGGTCTCCTTGACACTACCCAAGCCTGTTTTGGGTGGGATTGTTGTTCCAGGGGTGAACGAGCACACCCACAGCCCCACGTTGTCACAGTGTTCGGCAGGGCATCTCTTCTGGAATCTCCCTGTATTCTTTACCACTTTGTCTCCATGCTCTGCCTCAGCTTGCCCATTTAGAGCTCTGCATCGTGGCAGTGAAGGGTTCCCAATATCCCACATGCCATCTCTGTCTGCACCACTCGCAGACCACTTGTTGTGACTGCTTGGCCAGAGCACTCCTTTGTGTGCACAGCAGTGCCTCTTCTATTTAGAAATGAGATTTCCTCCCCACTCCCCACCATCAACCCAACCCCTCCTTCAGAAAGACCTGTGTCCCCATGATGCTTTGCTGGGGTTGAGCTGGGCTTAAAGCAGAATTGAAAACAGCAACAGCAGCAGCAGTAGCTGCAAATCACCAAGCCAGGGGCCACAAAAAGGTGGGGGAGGGCAGAGGGCTGGAGGGCTGGACACTGGAACAGCATGGCTATGATCCCAGTTGGCTGTGTTCTGGACTGCATGATGAAGAAGACAGGCTGCATCTTTCCACCCTGAGCAGGAAGGCATTTTCAGCACAGCTGATGAGACTTTGGAGTGCCAGCACCCCAATTAGTGCATCCTAATCACCAAGCCACTGTGGACAGCCTGCATGGATGAGATGCAGGTGAAGGTGGCTGCATTGCTCACCTGTACCATGCCCTGGGGCTTCTCTGCTGCTGAGAGATGCCTCAGCAGGATTTGTTGTGCCTGGAGACCTCCCTGCCCTACACCGGCAACCTGGGAAGTTTGCTGAAGCCTTACGTGCAATAGCTGTGCTGGGACTGATGTTCCTCGGGGCTTTAGCTGTGTGGAAGAGGTCTCCCCTTGCTCTTCTCCACCTCTTGCCTGTTTTTGTGAATGAAGGGTGCTGAAATGGTGTCTGGACAGCTGTAATGAGAGTGGCTTTTCTCACAGGCAAGGTTTTGCTCCTCTGAGTCCCCCCACTGCCCACATGCACCTCCAGGATGCAGGCAGGAGGCATCACCCCCAGCGCTCCCTACGAGTCTCTGATCAGGAGGTTGGCTCCCACCCTTACCTGGCCCTTACCTGGCCCTTACCATGGCCCTTACCTGGCCATGGAGCCTTGCTGCCTTGGCCTCTTCGCTTGACATCACCCCAAGCCCATTTTGGGTGGGTTTGTTGTTGCAGGTGGGTGACGCTGGAAGTGCTGAACCTCTCCTAAATCTCATATGTTGATCTAAAGCCAATTATGAGAGCACTCTGGGCCAAGGATACCTGCTCAAGGTTGAAGATGAATCATTACTCTATCCTCTTTGGGTTTTTTTTTTTCTGCCCACTATTTAGACTCCTTCAACCCAGGAGTCCTGCTCCATCATCTCCACCCATGCCCCAAGTGTTCAGACACCTCTGGTGCCAGCAACGGTGATGATTCACCCCATCCTTCCCACCTTCCTCCTGGATCTCTGGGTCCAACCCTCCCACCCTTCTCCAGACTCACAGAGCATCCACAACAGGATGGTGGGGACGTCAGGACAGGAGCTTTGACACCCCCCCCCCCCATAGTCCCAAAGCAGCTTCATCCTCATGCACAAATCCTGCAGCCCTGATGGGGGGCGGGGGGCAGTCCAGCTATTACCATGCATCCCCCTCTCAGGTAGGGCAAGGATAGGTGTGGTCAACAGCATCCTCTGGAGCGAGGGATGGAGCCAGAGGAGAACAAATTGCAGTTCAGGTGCCTGCACCCCACCAGGTTCCACCTTCCCAGCTCAGCCCCAAGCTGCAACGATCCCCCAAACCCTGCCCTACAAGAGGCACACCCCACCCCCTCCAAGCACCACAAGAGCACAGGGGCTTTCAGGTTGCATCGCTAAACCCTCCTCAAACCCTGCGCTGTTGGAGGTGCGTGACTCCACAGCAAACCCCAGCACCCCGTTGCGCTATTTCTAGAAGACAGGCAAGCGCTGGCCTTTCTGCGTTGGTTTTACTGCATTAAAAAAGAAATAGTTGTGGTAGGAAACAAGCTGTCCCTTCGTAATGCACCCTTTGAGGGGGCTGCTCTGCTCCCCCTCAAACACTCTGTCTTGAACAGGTTTGGGTGCATCTAGGGAAAATGAGCTTAAAAATGGTTTTGGCTTATTGTTGTTTGCATTTTTCTTTCCAGCTGCCATGTTTTCCAAACACTCTGGAAATTTCCCATGTTGTCTGTGTTCTGGGATGAACTGTAGCTGCTTTCTGTTGTTTAAAGCCTTTTATTTTCATTTTCTCCCCAACTTTCCAAAGCTTACTCAAGGCTAGAGAAGCTGCAGACCACTGGAAAGCCTTGCAGGAGCTCTGGGACCTCACTCCTCACTCATATCCAAAGATGCTTCTCCTTGGTGGATATCATCTCCAGAAACCCAGTTATTGTGCAGCAAACAAGGAGGATACACAGGGCTGGGAGGGTCTGGACCAGGGGAGGATGTGTACAGGACCACATAGACTCCTTTCCAGCCATGCAAACTCAGAGGAGACTGCACTGAAGACCCTTCTCTGCTGCCCGTTGGGCAGAGGGGGTTTTATAAGCCTCAGCTCCACGCCAGACAAGTCTCTGAGCTCCTGCCGGTGGAGCTGCAAGGCTGATTTTTAGCAGGCAAAGGTATCTGATAACTCTGGAGATCCCTTGGCTTTCCCTCAAAAGCCCAGGGCATTTGGAACAGCACCTCCGTGACGGCAGCTGGGTTGCATGTCAACCTGGTGTCTGAGACACACACAAAGAAAGGAGACATTAGGAAACGCGGTTCTTGCTAGCGATGTTGAAAGGATACTGTGTATTTGCAGTGCAAGGCATGAATGTTGCGGGAACCTCAGGGCTGAGGCTACACTCAGACAGCAGAGCACGAGCTGTGTTTGCCTGTCCCTCAGGGGCAGCATCATCCTCCCTGCAAAGCCCTCCTTCCCCTTGTCCCCCACTCAGCTTTACATTTTTCAGACTCCTACTGCCAGCTTGTTGAGGTTTAGCCCCAGCCAGCAACTAAGCACCACACAGCCACTTGCTCGCTCCCCCTGCCCCAGTGGGATGGGGGAGAGAATCGGAGGAGTAAGAGTGAGAAACACTTCTGCGTTGAGATAAAAACAGTTTAATCATTGAAATAAAGTAAAATAGTAATTATAATAATAATAATATAATAATGATAAGAATAATAACAATATACAAAGCAAGTGATGCACAATGCAATTACTCACCACCCACCGACCGATACCCAGACAGTTCCCGAGCAGCGATTGCTGCTCCCCGGCCAACTCCCCCCAGTTTCTATACTGAGCATGACGTCATATGGTATGGAATAGCCCTTTGGTCAGTTTGGATCAACTCTTCTGGCTGTGCCCCCTCCCAGTTTCTTGTGCACCTGGCAGAGCATGGGAAGCTGAAAAGTCCTTGACTGGCATAAGCAGTACTGAGCAACAACTAAACCATCAGTGTGTTATCAACATTCTTCTCCTACTAAATCCAAACCACAGCACTATGCCTGCTACTAGGAAGAAAATTAACTCTGTTCCAGCTGAAACCAGGACACAGCTGTTCTTCCATGTGGATGCAAGTGATTCTGCCAGGGAAAGCCCGGGCAGGGTCAGAAGTGACTACAGAGCTCTGCGGGTGGTAGTCAAGGGCATGGGGGTGCAGGTGGTGTTCTCCTCAGTCCTGCTGTTGAGGTCTGCATGGGTATGAGGAGGAGGGTGCGGATATTACAGGTCAACAATTGGCTGTGAAGCTGGTTTTGGCAAAAGGGTTTTGGGCTCTATGACCAATGGACCCT
Source organism: Pelecanus crispus (assembly GCF_030463565.1). Classification (NCBI taxonomy): domain Eukaryota; kingdom Metazoa; phylum Chordata; class Aves; order Pelecaniformes; family Pelecanidae; genus Pelecanus; species Pelecanus crispus. The sequence goes on along the minus strand of NC_134673.1, from coordinate 862,037 downwards.
CTTTGCAGGTCATCATCCACTGGGCAGAGATGGGACCCACCTCACCAAGCAGGGCAAAGATGCTTTTACCAATGGGACACGTGAACCTGTAAGGAGGGTTTTGACCTGAGAATGCTGGAATGGTGGGGGGAGGCGAGACTATCTGGCAGTCCTGTGAGAGAGTGACAGACAGGGTTGATGAACAAAGGCCATGGGGTGATGTGACAGAAATGAAACGCAAACTCAACAAAACGGGGCTTCAGTGCGGTCACCTCCAGCGCTTGCATTTCAACAAGGAAGTGCCTATAAGGCACCATGACGGGGTAAAGTGGGAATAACTCATGCCAACCGTGAGAAGAAAACTGGGAGCCAACCAGAGGAAAAGAGAAGGCGTGAAGATTGAGATCTCAGGCATGGATCAAGAGTACACTGCAGAGACAAGTTGATCGGAGCATCCCCAGCAGCACTCCCAGATGTCCAGGGGACCAGAAGTGCTCCCCTTGGAGTTGTCTGAGATGAGATCCCACTGTCTCTGGGACGTCTCCCATTACACTTGGTCTTCTTGGTGATGTGGGTGGCCAGCTTGACCAGGGCTGAAGACCTGCAACTTGTTGTGGCTTGTATGGGGACACATGGAAGGAAGCAGGAGCTGGAGGTGATACCTGCATAGGTGTCTAAATGTAGATGTCATGGCATGGCAACGTGCAGGCAACTTTCTCACATACTGTATCTCTTACTAAATTGGAGTTTAAAATCTCGGCTTCCACGTAGGCACCCATGTGAATCCTACCCTAAAAGATCCAGTGCTGTACTGTGAGGTTTCTGGTGGCACTTGTGTTGCCTGTGGGCTTCCAAGAGATCTGCCTGGGTCTGATAGGCATGACACAAGGCCTACAGGGGACATGCGCTTTTCTACAGCAGCTAAACATTGTGCTCGAAGCAGGAAAAGCTCTAGAGCAAGGAAGAGGGAGTGAAAAGATCTCGGGCAAGACAAACAGCAGAGGCATTTTCAGCTTTGTATCACTAATGCAGAGAGAGTGGAAGTGCACTTGAGGCAGCAAGGAGTGCCTGCTGTGTCAAACAGGGGAGCCCTCTGCTCTGCAAAGCACTTGGCATTGGGATGCAGTTGGTCTTGGGGAACTGGAAGGAATCACTGGCCCAGTTGCCCTTCTTCTTCTGCCTTAGCAGGGGAGATGGGAGGCTTTCAGAAAGGAGGAGCAGAGTTGTACATGGGTCACCTGTAACACTAGAGGATCTGCTGCTGAAACCCTATGCCTCAATTGGCTGCTGAATCTCTCAAACTCCTCAAAATCTTCCCAGCACAGAAAAAAAAAACATGTGTAATTTCATTGCAACACGCTCACCCTAAGGGAAGTTTCCAAGGGCTTGATTTGATTCTCTAAATGTGCCTTGGGGTGACTCACCTGGCCTATAGTTTGTGCTCCAGAATGCTTGCAGGGAAATGTAGCATCTTAAAGTAGAAATGTGCTGGCTAACCAAACTGAAAAGCATCTTAAACTCCAGGGATGGCAAACACGTGGGTGGGGCAGATCTCATGTGGAGGAGACCTGTACCCTTCTGCAGGTGCATGGAGTGACAGCCCAGGGCATTGCTAATGCCACCAGAGGTTTGTGTGTGAGGAGCTGAGTCAAGCCCTTGGTGTCCTATAGAATCATAGAATCGTTTAGGTTGGAAAAGACCTTTAAGATCATCCAGTCCAACCATTAACCTAACACTACAAAGTCCACCGCTAAACCAATTAAGGGTAGAGTAGTAATTTCAAGTTTCCTGGCTTGCTGGCTGGATTATTTTTTAATGAAGGGAAAAACTAGGAATCATAATCATGAGCGCAATACCACTGCAAAAGATAATAACTGGATTAGGATTAAAACATCGTAACATGTTCAGGTTTAGGTTAAACCACACTTACACAGATTTTATTTTGGCTGTTATCCCCTCCCATGACATTCCTCTTATCAGCTGGGTACTGGGGAGAGAGGAAAGACTCTGGTCATAGCTAGTTGCAGCAGAATGGCTTTTCACTTGAAACACAAAAATTATTACAGCTGGGCTATGGTCAGAGCTGTTTGGCAATCCCGAGGTGTTCAGTCCTTTCCCCTGAGAGAGCCTAATCTGATCTTACAGTTTGGAGAAGATACACCAATGAGAAAATAAGCCATGAGAACCACAACTCATCCAAAAATACAGGCACATACAGCTGTGGTTAAACTGCACAGCCATATAACTTCCTCCCTGAGGACGCTTGCTGAATATAACCTGTGAGAACAGCAGGCTGCTCGTTCATTGCAGGTCTTTGTCGTCAGCAGACTTTGTGGTACGCTGCTGTTCACAATTTCACAACAAGACGCATTCCATAGGTTTCCCATGTAGAGTTGTGCAGGATTTGATACAAGGTCCCTCTAATGTCTTCCCATGTGGGGTTTGGATTTGATACCTTTTGATTTTTCAGTGCTTCATCTCATTTTTTTGTAAGATTTCTATTAATCATTGTAAATTTAAATCCTTCCTCCGCCAATCCAGGGAGGGCAACACAGATTCCCTGATTGGTTTTATCCCAAACGTATATGAACCCTTGTATCAATTCCCAGGCCACATCGGCAGGTTTTCCCCATGTTCCCACTATCCTAATAACAAGCAAAAATAAGGCAAGCTTTACCACCCATAATGTTAGCACACTTTCTATGAACTCAGAATAGGCATACCAATTCCCCCACACAACCACAAAAAGAGTAAGGCCAATCCCTTCACCCCAACAGTGGTGGAGAAGAAACAGGTTTTCCAATCCACCTCTCCCGAATACAAAATCAGGCCTAATAGAATCAGGCAACCAGTGCAAACAGTGACCCACTCAGAAAGGGACAACATAAGTCCAATGGTGGGTTTCTGGTAACCTCTGAAACATGTACTTTTGTGGATGCTCTGTGAGTCTGGAGAAGGGTGGGAGGGTTGGACCCAGAGATCCAGGAGGAAGGTGGGAAGGATGGGGTGAATCATCACCGTTGCTGGCACCAGAGGTGTCTGAACACTTGGGGCATGGGTGGAGATGATGGAGCAGGACTCCTGGGTTGAAGGAGTCTAAATAGTGGGCAGAAAAAAAAAAACCCAAAGAGGATAGAGTAATGATTCATCTTCAACCTTGAGCAGGTATCCTTGGCCCAGAGTGCTCTCATAATTGGCTTTGGATCAACATGTGAGATTTAGGAGAAGTCCAGCACTTCCAGCGTCACCCACCTGCAACAACAAACCCACCCAAAATGGGCTTGGGGTGATGTCAAGTGAAGAGGCACAAGGCAGCAAGGCTCCATGGCCAGGAAAGGGGGAAGGAGGGTGGGAGCCAACCTCCTGATCAGAGACTCGTAGGGAACGCTGGGGGTGATGCCTCCTGCCTGCATCCTGGAGGTGCATATGGGCAGTGGGGGGACTCAGAGGAGCAAAACCTTGCCTGTGAGAAAAGCCGCTCTCATTACAGCTGTCCAGACACCATTTCAGCACCCTTCATTCACAAAAACAGGCAAGAGGTGGAGAAGAGCAAGGGGAGACCTCTTCCACACAGCTAAAGCCCCGAGGAACATCAGTCCCAGCACAGCTATTGCACGTAAGGCTTCAGCAAACATCCCGAGTTGCCGGTGTAGGGCAGGGAGGTCTCCAGGCACAACAAATCCTGCTGAGGCATCTCTCAGCAGCAGAGAAGCCCCAGAGCATGGTACAGGTGAGCAATGCAGCCACCTTCACCTGCATCTCATCCATGCAGGCTGTCCACAGTGGCTTGGTGATTAGGATGCACTAATTGGGGTGCTGGCACTCCAAAGTCTCATCAGCTGTGCTGAAAATGCCTTCCTGCTCAGGGTGGAAAGATGCAGCCTGTCGTCTTCATCATGCAGTCCAGAGCACAGCCAACTGGGATCATAACCAAGCGGGTGCAGTTTCCAGCCCTCCAGCCCTCTGCCCTCCCCCACCTTTTTGTGGCCCCTGGCCAGTACTCTGGCCAATCAGTTGCAACAAGTGCTCTGCGAGTGGTGCAGAGAGAGAGGTGGCACTTGGGATGTTGGGTGGCTCTTCCTTGGGGACCCTTCACTGCCAGGATGCAGAGCTCTAAAATGAGCAAGATGAGGCAGAGCATGGAGATGAAGGGGCAAAGGCACACGGGGAAAATGGGGAGAGTCCAGAAGAGAAGCCCTACCTGACACTGTGAGGATGTGGGGCTGTGAGTGTGCTGGGTCACCCACCTGGAACCACAATCCCACCCAAAACAGGCTTGGGGGGTGTCAAGGAGACCAGGAGATGCAGGATGAAGAGGCATGGATGGGAAAGCGCTCACCCAGCAAAGGACTCAGCAGTGGGGGCCTGGGCAGGGGCATCTGGATGAGCCAGGTCGCTGCCCCTCTAACCAAACCCCTCTCTGCCCCATGGTGCAGGTGCCGGTGTGACTGCCCAGGACATCTGCAGCTCTCCAGGTGTTGGTGATCTCAGGGATAGGTCCAGACAAGGGAGGTGTGAATGGGGTGGAGATGAGAAAGGAGAGAGGTTTTGTTCCCCGAGAAACAAACCCTTGGAGGAGAGACTCTTTCCTCCACAATGCTTGGCATTTGGCAGCCCTGCCATCACAGATTATGGGCTGTAACATCCCTGCATCACCTTCCCTCCAGGTGATCTCCTGGCTCCTCATCTGAGCCTCAACTTCCTTTCAGCTCAGCCTGGTGACACAGTTCTGAGGGACAGGCAAAGACAGCTCGTGCTCTGGTGTCTGAGTGTAGGGAAATGAAAGCAGGGGCTCTGCAGGCGCAGTGTCCGCAGTGGGGGCTGGGGCAGGGCCCCCATTCGTCACAGCCTCTCGTTGTGGGAAAGGCACTGCTAGCCACAGAAATGCAGCAGCCCCAGTCCCAGGAGCGCTGCAGCCCACGGGCCAGGCAGCTCTTGAACCGCTGTCCCCAGCTCAGAGGAACGCAGACGCTTCAAGGAGAGGCTGTTCCCGCAGCAGCCCAAGAAATGCTGGGGCAGGTGGGCTGTGCCAGGCTGTCTCCTTCTGGCCCTGCCTTCCTGCTGCTGCTGCTGCTCGGTGAGTTGGGGGGTTTCTTTGCCTTGGGGCTCAGGCCTGCAGGGCTGCCGAGCGGGGCAGGACAGGGCACATGCTGGGCACAGGGGAGGATGGGGCAAGGGTGTGCGCAGCAGCTGTGCAGCACTGAGGGGCACAGTTGCTTTGGGGAGGGGAGGAAGACGATTGCTTCCTCCAGCTATGGTGCAGCTCTGAGCAGAGGGCGTAGTTTTCCAACACCTCAAAGGGCATGTGGGTCATAGTGCGAGACTTGATAGGTGCTGGAGTGCTTTTGGGAGCCAGGGTCACACACCTGCAACAACAAACCCACCCAAAACAGGCTTGGAGGGTGTCAAGGCAGGAGACCAGGAGATGCAGGATGGAGATGCGTGGGTGGGAAGGTGCTTGCCCAGCAAAGGACTCAGCAGTGGGGACCTGGGCAGGGGCATCTGGATGAGCCAGGTCACTGCCCCTACTACCAAAGCCCTCTCTGCCCCATGGTACAGGTGCCGGTGTGACTGCCCAGGACATCTGCAACTACTCCGGTGTTGGTGAGCACAGGGATGGGTGCGGGGGTGGGGACAGGTAGGGAGAAGGGGGTTGTTCACCATGTGAACCCCTGGAGAGGAGACTCTTCCCCTCCCACATACAACGCATTTTGCACCTCTGACATCAATAACGCTGGCCCGCGGCATCCCTGTGCCATCTCTCCAGGTGACTTCCCGGCTCCTAAATTCTTCCTGAGCACTTACAACGCCAAGGAGGGAGATCGGGTTTTGTTTCACTGCTCCATTGACGGGCAGTCCCCTGCTACCCGAATTGTCTTCTGCAAGGATGGGGTGGAGGAGTTCAGCCTGAAAGCCGAACAGGGAAAGCTCATCTACTCCATGCTCTGGCTCATGAGAAGTGGGAGCACGGGGACATATACGTGTGGGTACCAGCACAAGAATGAGCACAACCGGGTGAGGATCTCTGGCCTCAGTGCTCCCCAGCACCTGACTGTCACAGGTGAGAAGTGGCACTGGGGCACAGGCAGGCACCACTACGGGGCTCCACACACCCCAGAGGAGCTTGGGGACCCTGCCATGCCCCATGGCGTGTCCCCAGGGGGTTGGGATGCTGGGGGTCAGCGTGAAGTTCAGCCCAGCCTTTCTCCTGGGGCAGCTGCTCCCAATTATGGCACAGCATCCTGCTCCTATCCTGCCCCAACATCACGGAAAGGGGAGAGTGGTGGTGCCCCACCTAATCCAGAGGCACATCTGTGCAATCCATGATTTATTTATCACGCAGGTTGCTAGGTGGATGAGGGGGTCCCCACAGTGCCTTAGCCTGTGCAGTACCTGGGAGAGCTGGAGACTCTCACCCTGTCCCTTTTTCCTCCCAGGCAGCGCGTCCACCTCCCAGCCAGGGCCATCCACCACAGGTGAGTGATTCCCTGCCCGCACACCCAGTGTCCCCCAGCATCGGGCCGAGGGATGCCGGGCTGCCAGCACCAGGACACGGGGAGGTTCCTCAGCTGGGACCTGGCCTGGCTCTAAGGGAAGGCTCGCTGCTTCTCCCCATGATGCCTGCTCTTCCCCAACACCTTCTGTCCTCCCCAGCTCACCATCCCCATACCCAACACTTCCCCACGTGCATCGTGTTGAAAGTGGTGGCCATCTCCCTCTTCCTCCTCCTGGCTGCAGCCAGCTACTGTGCCATGAAGAAAGGTGAGCGATTTGGGGAAACTGAGGGTAAACCTCGAGGTGAAACCCAGAGGTGACTTCAGGTGACCCGTGCAGGTTTTGTATGATTGGCTCCTTACCCCTGTTTCAGAGGAAGCTGAACCTCTCAGGCCTTTCTTTTATCACCTGGGGGGAGCAAAGCTGCTGAGATGATGGAGACATTACCTCTAGGGTGATTGCGCTTGGACACCAAAGTGGAGAGGGAGAGCCCAGGCACATCCGTGCCCCAGGCAGATATTTGTGCCCAGCCCTCTGGGCACAAGAAGGGAGTCTCCGAGCTGGCCTGAGAGGAGCAAGCATGGCTCCTCAACACTTGGGCTGTCCACAGCTGCTGAGAGCTTGGGAGAAGCCAGTCTGGGAAAAGGGGCATGCAGTTGCATAGGCTGGGCTGAAAATTCCCTCCCTGAGTGAGGTGTGGAGGTCCAGCCCATCATCTGTATTGTGCAGCGTGAGCATGGAAAGCCAGGGCTGTGCAGTAACTCTGCCTCCCCGCCTCTCCCTTTCTTTTCGTTGCAGTGGCCTGCAGAGAGAGATGCCAAAGGTGAGCAGCAATCCCTCCTGGCTGCGGGGCTGGGGGCTGATGGAGGCGGGGGCATCCCGGGTGCCCTAGGGTGGTCCTTGGCCAGGGGCAGCATGGTCCGTGTCCATGGGTGGCTTCCCCCAGGGTGGTGGCAGGGAGGAGCAGGGCTTTTCCTGGTCTTGACTCCAGCTGTGGATTTGATGCAAGAAAGCGTCATCCAGGGCAATGACCCCAATGGGCCCATCACAGCCTGGCCACACACCAAAACCCTTCCCCCCTCCTCCCCAGGCACATTCCCTAACATGAGGCGGAAGCCACTGACGACAACGAAATACAGTGTGAGTACCACTTCCTCCCTCCGTGTGATCCAGGGACGCCTGTCTGTGGGGACCCCCTTCTTGTGGGCTGGCTGCCCTCTGGCACTGCCAGCAGCCCTGTGCCCATCAGCCGGCCATGCCATGCTCTCAGTAGCTGCACAGAGTTGCAGGGACGTGACACAAACCTACCTTCCACAATCTCCATCCCCTCCCCTCCTTGCACTGCCATGCAGAACCTTTCCCAATTCCACATGCAGTCCCAGCACTTAATTTCCCAGTGGGATGTGCAAAACACCTGCCCATTGAACAAGGGCAGATTTCTTCTGGCTGCGTTGTACCCTGCTTCTTCCTTGCATGCACAGCCCAGCTTCTGCCTGCAGGAGAAAGGTGACAACATCCCAACGCTCAAGGTGACCAAGCCCATTTGCTGTCAGGGACTTTCCCTACACACTCAGGCCCCAGGCTGCAATCCAGCCCTGCCCTGGTCTTGGTGTTTTTTCCCCTCTACATTTTCACTTCACTATGCTTTCTGCTTCAATGCAGAGCACAGCATCTGAGGAGGTGGGTCCCTTTATGGGTGGCTGTCAGGGACTGAAAGAGTTAATGTCTCAAACATTGTGGTGGGGCAAGGTAAGGTCTGCAAAGAGACAAGTTAAGGTCTCCATAGCAATCAGTTGGGGCCTGCATAGCACCAGAGGTGAGAATCCGCTTGGCACTGTTGGCTTAGAGCTGGTAGGCTGTTGGAGGATTTGTAGTTCCACCCTCTGATGGCCAAAGGTTATGCAGAGTTTATTTGGGGAAGGGGCTCAGGACCACCCAAAGGACACCAAAAGACCCCTTGCGACCCCTCCCCACCCCAGTGGCACCTGTGCAGAAGATGGAGAACATTCTGGAACAAGCCTCTGGGGTGGCAAGACTAGAGTTGGGGACTGGCCTATAAAAGACACAACTTCAAGGAGCCACAGGTGCACGCCCACCAGCGGAGGACCCCACGCTGCTGCCACCCCTGTTCTGGACCGGCCTCACCCACCCACTGCCGGTGCAGCCGGAGGCCCTGAGCTCCGGGAACAGTGAGCCCAGCACCGGAGGACTGCCACGGTTATCATCGACATCGCGGCATCCAAGGGTGGTGATATCTCTCTCTCTCCTCTTTCTCCCTTTTCCTTTCCTTTTCAAGAGTGGACCTAGCTGCACCTAGACTCCTCTCTGGAAAGGAGTTTGGAAAGCAAGGGGGTCTATTCTGAATCTCCTGACTCCACGGGAGGGTTCCCCCTATCCCCTGCATCTAATACTAAATCAAACTTTGTAAAGTAATTAGAACCCACGTTGCTTATCGTGATGCTTTTCTGGTTCAGGTTGCCTACCGTTGTGCTTTCTAAGTATTTGAATTAGAATCCACGTTGCTTATTGTTGTGATTTCCAAGTTCAGGTTGATGTTTACTGTCAATAAAGTTTTGACTTGATTGTTTGGTGTCGTTTCACCTTAATTTAGCCCAAGGGACTCACAGAACTTCCATGATCCTCTCTGGACTGTCCAGTTTGGGTCATGACATAATTGGCATAGTTGGCAGGATTCCCTTGTAGGTGCTAAAGCGATTGTTGGGGCCAGGCTTTACTGTGGCCCCTTTCTGAGAGGAATTGCGCACAAGGGGAGACAGTACCTTCTCCCCTGGCATGGCTTGGGCAGTAGTGGACAGAATCTCCACCTTGGCTGGGGAACAGGGATTAAGACTTGGAAAGGGGAAAGTGTTGGTCTGTGTGGTTTTAGGAGCTGCCTTGGTGGCAGCACAAAAACAAAAACATTCCAAGGCTTTACCGGAACAATTAGAGAATGAGGCAAGAAGTCTCCCAATTCAGCTCACTGCTGAGCGGATGACTAACCAGAGGCTACATGCCGCTTTGGTGGAGGCTTTGGAGCAGGAGAGAATACTAAGGGAGCATTTGGATGAAGGCTCACGGAAAGTGACAAAGGAGACTTGTTGATTACCTTTCCCCTAGGCCCCTTTAAGACTCCGGTCACATTTCTGGTGGACACAGGAGCCCAGGTGTCAGCTCTCCGCATGGATGTTGCTAACCGGAATGGAATTGTTGCTGACAGGAAACAAATCTGGGTTACCGATGTTTCTTGGAATTCTAAGGCACAGCCAACTGCCTGAGTCAAGTGATGGCTGCCAGGACATACATCCCCAGTTGAAGTCACAATTATGTTAGGCTCATTGCCCACTGACATTTCAGGACTGGAGGTATTGAAGGGGAAAAGGTAGATAGACTCAAAGGGAAGGGAATGGAAATTTGGACTCCCTGTGGCTTCAGTAAGACTTTTACAGCAGGCGCCTGCCCTTCCTTCTTCTAAAATAGTTAATGTGAAACTCTCTGCCTTGCCATTAGGGGCAAGGGAGGGAATCACCCCTGTAATAACCGAGTTGCAGGAAAAGGGGGTAATTATCCCAACTCCCTCACCTTATAACTCTCCAGTGTGGCCAGTCCGTAAACCCACTGGAATGTGGCGAATGACAATTGACTATTGGCTGCTAACACAGGCCCCTTGACCGCTGCCATGCCTAACATGGTCAAGCTGATTGCTACTATACAGGAAGAAGCCCACCCAATTTTAGCAACTACTGATGTGAAAGACATGTTTTTTATGGTTCCCTTGCAGGGAGCAGACAGAGATCGTTTTGCTTTCACCTGGGAAGGGGTGCAATCTACTTTTACACGCCTTCCTCAGGGGTACTGCCATTCACTGACCATCGCCCACTACGCCCTGGTGCAGGAGCTTGCCCGTGTTACCCCTGAGAAGGGAGTTAAGCTATATCAATATATTGATGCTGTATTGACTGGCGGCCCTGATACCAACGTAGTGGGACAGACCCAAACAAAAATAATTGCTCATCTGGAGAGTTTAGAACTCCAGATTCCGACAGAGAAGATACAGCTTCCATCCTCGGAGGTAAGGTTTCTGGGTATCTGGTGGAGGGGTGGAACAGTGTGTATTCCTCCCGAAACCTTGACTACCCTTGAACGAGTGAAAATGCCTAGAAACAAGAGGGAACTCCAACATGCCTTAGGCCTGCTGGTATTCTGGAGAAAACACATCAGACTTTTCCGTCATAGCCTGACCCCTATATGACCTGGCACGCCAAAGGGCCTCTTGGGATTGGACCCCCCGTCCATGAGGAAACCTTGAAGCTGTTGATTTTTGAGGCTGGGGTATATGAGGCTTTAGGGCCAAGACACCCAGCTGATCCACTCCATGTTGAATGGGGTTTTGCAATTTGTGGGCTGTCAACACACATGTGGCAACGTGGACCTGAAGGCCCGACTCATTCTAGCAGGTTTTATTCACGTAGTTTTAAAGATGCAGAAAAATGATTCTCAGTTTGGGAAAAGAGCCTCTTTGTGATTTGTTTGTCTTTGCAGGAGGCTGAGAAAATTATACAGCAACAACCCATCATTTTACCAGGGCTCTTCGAGGTCCTGAAACCAGGACTGGCAGGGACACGCCGTGCCATGGGAGCTGAGCAGCAAGAGACAGTGAGAAAGTGGTGTGCACAGTTAGACCACTACTGCCATGCACGCCAGATGGAGGAAGGGACACCCAAATAGCTTCAACTACAGGATCTGCCCTCTGATCCCCCAGGTCAGGAACCTCCCCCTTCCCTTATTAAATCCGCTCCTCTGTTCCAACCTCACCTGGAAAATGCGTGGTTTACTGATGCGTCCTCAAAAAGAGAAGGGAAGGTATGGAAATACTGAGCAGTAGCCGTACACGTTGATTCGGGAGAGCAGATTATAACAGAAGGGGAGGGGAGTGCTCAAGTGGGAGAACTGGTAGCCGTATGGAGCACAATTATTAAGGAAGCAGAGAACAAAGAACCTGTATTTATTTACACCGATTCATATGCTGTGTTCAAGGGATGTACCGAATGGCTCCCGTTTTGGGAGCAAAACGAGTGGAAAGTTCATCAGGTACCGGTATGGCAGCAAAAGAACATTGCTAAAGAGGGGACCTTTTTGGTGGGATGGGTGGCTGCACATCAAAAGGGGAATCACCCAGCCCACATTTGCAATAATCAAGTAGATTCGGTAACCCGCTTAGCTGCAATGGCAGCAGAAGCTGAAGAAGAAAAGTGGGAGCATCTGTTAGAGTGGTTACACATGAAGCGTGGTCATTCAGGGGTTAAAGACCTTTTCAAAGAATCTGGTGGCATGGGCTGGCCTGTCACTTGGGAACTGTGCAACACGATTGTAGATCGTTTCTGCCTGTAGTCAGTGCCGTACGCGGCTCGGAAGACATCCCTTGCAAAAACCCCCTCTCCATTTACGGAATGATTTATGGAATGGAAAGGGCCTCTGGGAAACTTGGCAAGGGGACTACATCAGTCCATTTCAGAACTCTGACGGGAAACAATATGTACTAATAGGGGCTGAAGTAGTGTCAGGACCAACTCAAGCAGAAGAAGCAGTACGACGGGCAACAGGGGGCAACACAGTGAAAGGGTTGAAGCTGCGGTTTAGTTACCTACCAAAACCCCAGTCAATCCAATCAGGTAATGGAAGCCACTTTACTGCCAGGGTGGTTCAGTAGTGGGCATGGGAGGAAGGGATCCAATGGGTTTTTCACACTCCATACAACCCCCAGGCGAATGGCGCTGTTGAACGTACCAATGGACTCCCGAAGTGAACCCTGAAACCTCATGAACCTGGGTAGCCACTGACACACATGGGAGAGAGCACCAAATTCATACCCGGTGGATTGTCCCATCCTTTTAATTGTCGTTCATCTTTATGTACATGTTTCACAGGTTGCCAGAAACCCACCATTGGACTTATGTTGTCCCTTTCTGAGTGGGTCATTGTTTGCACTGGTTGCCTGATTCTATTAGGCCTGATTTTGTATTCGGGAGAGGTGGATTGGAAAACCTGTTTCTTCTCCACCACTGTTGGGGTGAAGGGATTGGCCTTACTCTTTTTGTGGTTGTGTGTGGGGAATTGGTATGCCTATTCTGAGTTCATAGAAAGTGTGCTAACATTATGGGTGGTAAAGCTTGCCTCATTTTTGCTTGTTATTAGGATAGTGGGAACATGGGGAAAACCTGCCGATGTGGCCTGGGAATTGATACAAGGGTTCATATACGTTTGGGATAAAACCAATCAGGGAATCTGTGTTGCCCTCCCTGGATTGGCGGAGGAAGGATTTAAATTTACAATGATTAATAGAAATCTTACAAAAAAATGAGATGAAGCACTGAAAAATCAAAAGGTATCAAATCCAAACCCCACATGGGAAGACATTAGAGGGACCTTGTATCAAATCCTGCACAACTCTACATGGGAAACCTATGGAATGCGTCTTGTTGTGAAATTGTGAACAGCAGCGTACCACAAAGTCTGCTGACGACAAAGACCTGCAATGAACGAGCAGCCTGCTGTTCTCACAGGTTATATTCAGCAAGCGTCCTCAGGGAGGAAGTTATATGGCTGTGCAGTTTAACCACAGCTGTATGTGCCTGTATTTTTGGATGAGTTGTGGTTCTCATGGCTTATTTTCTCATTGGTGTATCTTCTCCAAACTGTAAGATCAGATTAGGCTCTCTCAGGGGAAAGGACTGAACACCTTGGGATTGCCAAACAGCTCTGACCATAGCCCAGCTGTAATAATTTTTGTGTTTCAAGTGAAAAGCCATTCTGCTGCAACTAGCTATGACCAGAGTCTTTCCTCTCTCCCCAGTACCCAGCTGATAAGAGGAACGTCATGGGAGGGGATAACAGCCAAAATAAAATCTGTGTAAGTGTGGTTTAACCTAAACCTGAACATCTTCCAACCCAAAGCGTTCTATGATTCTACGATTCTATATTACGATGTTTTAATCCTAATCCAGTTATTGTCTTTTGCAGTGATATTGAGCTCATGATAAGGACACCAAGGGCTTGACTCAGCTCCTCACACACAAACCTCTGGTGGCATTAGCAATGCCCTGGGCTGTCACTCCATGCACCTGCAGAAGGGTACAGGTCTCCTCCACATGAGATCTGCCCCACCCACGTGTTTGCCATCCCTGGAGTTTAAGATGCTTTTCAGTTTGGTTAGCCAGCACATTTCTACTTTAAGATGCTACATTTCCCTGCAAGCATTCTGGAGCACAAACTATAGGCCAGGTGAGTCACCCCAAGGCACATTTAGAGAATCAAATCAAGCCCTTGGAAACTTCCCTTAGGGTGAGCGTGTTGCAATGAAATTACACATGTTTTTTTTTTTCTGTGCTGGGAAGATTTTGAGGAGTTTGAGAGATTCAGCAGCCAATTGAGGCATAGGGTTTCAGCAGCAGATCCTCTAGTGTTACAGGTGACCCATGTACAACTCTGCTCCTCCTTTCTGAAAGCCTCCCATCTCCCCTGCTAAGGCAGAAGAAGAAGGGCAACTGGGCCAGTGATTCCTTCCAGTTCCCCAAGACCAACTGCATCCCAATGCCAAGTGCTTTGCAGAGCAGAGGGCTCCCCTGTTTGACACAGCAGGCACTCCTTGCTGCCTCAAGTGCACTTCCACTCTCTCTGCATTAGTGATACAAAGCTGAAAATGCCTCTGCTGTTTGTCTTGCCCGAGATCTTTTCACTCCCTCTTCCTTGCTCTAGAGCTTTTCCTGCTTCGAGCACAATGTTTAGCTGCTGTAGAAAAGCGCATGTCCCCTGTAGGCCTTGTGTCATGCCTATCAGACCCAGGCAGATCTCTTGGAAGCCCACAGGCAACACAAGTGCCACCAGAAACCTCACAGTACAGCACTGGATCTTTTAGGGTAGGATTCACGTGGGTGCCTACGTGGAAGCCACATTTTTTAACTCCAATTTAGTAAGAGATACAGTATGTGAGAAAGTTGCCTGCACGTTGCCATGCCATGACATCTACATTTAGACACCTATGCAGGTATCACCTCCAGCTCCTGCTTCCTTCCACATGTCCCCATACAAGCCACAACAAGTTGCAGGTCTTCAGCCCTGGTCAAGCTGGCCACCCACATCACCAAGAGGACCAAGTGTAATGGGAGACGTCCCAGAGACAGTGGGATCTCATCTCAGACAACTCCAAGGGGAGCACTTCTGGTCCCCTGGACATCTGGGAGTGCTGCTGGGGATGCTCCAATCAACTTGTCTCTGCAGTGTACTCTTCATTCATGCCTGAGATCTCAATCTTCACGCCTTCTCTTTTCCTCTGGTTGGCTCCCAGTTTTCTTCTCACGGTTGGCATGAGTTATTCCCCCCTGTCGTGGTTTAGCCCCAGCCAGCACTAAGCACCACGCAGCCGCTCGCTCACTCCCCCTGCCCCAATAAGATGGGGGAGAGAATCGGAGGAGTAAGAGTGAGAAACACTCCTGGGCTGAGATAAGAACAGTTTAATAATTGAAATAAAGTAAAATAGTAATGATAATAGTAACAATAAAATAATAATAATAATAATATACAAAGCAAGTGATGCACAATGTAATTGCTCACCACCCGCCAACCGATACCCAGACAGTTCCCAAGCAGCGATCGCTGCTCCCTGGCCAACCCCCCCCAGTTTCTATACTGCCCATGATGTCACATGGTATGGAATACCCCTTGGGTCAGTTTGGATTAACTCTTCTGGCTGTGCCCCCTCCCAGTTTCTTGTGCGCCTGGCAGAGCATGGGAAGCTGAAAAGTCCTTGACTGGCATAAGCAGTACTTAGCAATAACTAAAACATCAGGGTGTTATCAACATTCTTCTCCTACTAAATCCAAAACACAGCACTATGCCTGCTACTAGGAGGAAAATTAACTCTATCCCAGCTGAAACCAGGACACCCCCTTACCCCTTTTCTGTGCCAGAAAAGGTCTGATGGTGTAATTAGGGCATTCTCTAAAAGAATAAGAAGAAAGGATGCCAGGGTTTCTGAGGGTTCACCCATACAACAGCCATCTACCTTTGCGAAGCACATCTCAGTCTGGCAGTTCTGGCTTCAGCATCCTCAGCAGCACAAAGTGCAAGAGAAGTAGTAACGCCCCATCTCACCTTGTCCTCCAACAGCAGCTAGCTAAAGAGTGCAAAAACCCTGTCTGCAATTCTTTTGTCTTTTCAGCAGATTTCTGTCCCAAGAGAGTGCTTATGTAGTCTACATGTCCAAGACAGCTAAACTACACGAGTGAGGATGGGCTCCAGCCAGAGACGTGCAAGCATCAGCACTTCCCTCAAAGAAAACATCTGTGTGTCCAACAAGATCCTCTCTTTCCATTTTAGCTTTAGGTAAAAATCATGCCCTGATCTGTGCTGTTGAATCAGTGTTCCTTGGTTTTGTGCCAGGTTCCAGAAGGTGCTTGGGGAAATGCAGCTAAAGCATGAGCTTGGTCTATGCTGGCTCTCTCCAAAATGTTTTCACTGGAAAGTCTGTGGTCTCTGAATCTGCAGGATTGAGCACTGGTTGACAACTGAGCAGTGAGCAACTTTCCTAGGTTGGGGCCTCCATCCACGTACCTTGGAACTCCATTTAAGCTTCAGGAGCTCTATTTAGGCTCCAGGAGCGCCATTTAAGCTCCAGGAGCGCCATTTAAGCTCAGGCTTGGGGCCTTGAATCCCTGTCTGACCTGTGTTATACGTGCGTTGGTCTCAAGCTCCATTACAGCCATGTGCCTGCATTATGTCAAGTGTGCATGCTGCTGGTTAACGCTCATTCCCTATTTCCCCTCTTTTGAGCAACAGGTCGGACTTGCATTTTTCATTGAAGAAAGCTGGCTACCATACCTCTCAAAAAGCTCATTCACTTGAGGATAAATGGAGCATCTTAATTTATGCACTCACCCTTTGACGGTGATATAGACACTGACACTTGATTTGTGCTCAGAAAGTTTTATTGTGATTAGGTACTACCTAATTCCTTGCAAGTGGGAATGGTGCAAACCAGGACAATGTTTGAGGAAGGACCAGCTCACATTTCTTCTGCACGTTAAAGACCTGACAATGTTTCCTCCTTCTTTGCTTATTTCTTCCTTGCTTTATGCAAGGGGAAAGCCTGAGTAGTCAAGACTGTCTAGGTAGCAGGATTAGAACTACCAGTTTTGGGTACAGATATAGCAAAACTGGGATCAGAAACCAGAAACTGGAGTGAAGAAAGAAAGGGAAAAGAGAAGATAATAAGGTGACCGGTGCTGTCTGATGGTACCTGTCAGCTTGACAACTGTAGCTGGAGGAGGATGATAATCCCACCTTACTCTTCCGACTACACCGTAAGAGCCAGACCTGCTTTGGTGGTCAGGACTGAGGTGGGAGCAGGGTGGGTGCTTTCCCTGGCAAGCCCTTTGTTGACGGAGCATTGGTACCTGCTCTGGCCCTTTCGACAACACTAGCTGCCCACCTCTTCAGAACAAAGTGTTGATGACTGGAGTCGGTTGTGCTGTGGTCATGTCAGTGCAGGAGGTGAGAGGCATACTTGGTTCAACTGCTTGTTGTCTCGCCGCCCATATATATCTCTAACAGCAGACTCTACAACTTCCTTTATGTTTTTTGCTGTGTTTCTTAAATCCACGTTTTTCCAGAAATTAATATTAACATACTGGAGAGAAGGTTTCACTTTCTGTTCCATTATCTGCTCTGCACCCTCTTTCTTCATTTCTTCAATATGTTTCCTTGCTGCTTCCTCTAATAGGCTCTCCAGCTCCTTTCTCCGATGTCCTTCTTCATAGTTACAGCAGAATCAGAACAGTTGGTACCGGCCATAAAGAATGACGACAGCAATAAGAACGAAAAGGCCTGCAACGTGGAAGAAAAAATAGTAAAACTAATGATGTCACTGGACTTTACATTCCTAAAACTGTTTTGCACCTGACTGAGAGGAGTACTTTACCATATTAAAAGCTTTGCATTATTATTAAGTGACGTAGCTCTTATAAAATACATGCATTGCTCCTCCATGGCTAGATGACAACTGATGGTAAGAGATATACTCAATGAAACAAAGAATATCAGTCTCTCTTTCTCCCAAATGGTACATTATCTTATTTCTTATTTTCATAAATCTTGCTTTAAGAACAAGATGCAAAACACATACGTGAACTTCCAGGATAACCATGCAGTACGATGTTCACAGTTCAGGTTTTAGCTGCAGAAAGAACATGTTAATTATAAATTTGTATGGACACACATGAATTCAAAACAGAAGCAGGGGGGAGAGGGGGAATGGTATTGCAAAGGTAGCAAATATATCAAATAAAAGTGAAGTCATTGTGTACTGATATAGATTTAGGTGGTTAACCTTGTGGCTGGTGAGTAGGAGGTCCAGCAGAGCCCCTCTCCTCATTGGCTCCTCTAGCACTTGGACGAGGAAGTTATCAACAATACACTCCAGGAACCTCCTGGAGTGCTCATGTCCTGCCGTGTTGTCCCTGCAGCAGATATCAGGGTTCTTGAGGTTCCCCACAAGGACCAGGACCTGTGAGCATGAAGCTACTCCTGTCTGTAGAGGGCCTCATCCACTTGCTCTTCCTGGTCAGATGGCCTGTAGCAGACTTCCACTCTGATGTCACCTGTATCTCTCCTCTCTTTAATCCTAACCCATGAGCTCTCTGTTGGCTCCTCACCCATCCCCAGGTGAGCTCCATGCACTCCAGCTGAGCTCTCACATAATGGGCAACTCCCCCTCCTTGTCTTCCCAGCCTGTCCTTCCTAAAGACCCTGTGTGCCTCCATTGCAACACTCCGGTCATGGGAGCCATCCCACCACGTCTTCCTCATCTCAACAAGATCGTAGCCCTGAAACTGCACCCAGGTCTCTAAATCATTGTCTTTATTCCCCATATGGCCTGCATTAGTTGACAGAGACTTCAAAGAAGCACCTCAGCACACTCACTGCCTAGAAGGGTGTTGGGGGATGTCTCCATCATGGTGCCTTGTAGGCACTTCCTTGCTGAAATGCAAGCACTGGAGGTGACCGCACTGAAGCCCCGTTTTGTTGAGTTTGCGTTTCATTTCTGTCACATCACCCCATGGCCTTTGTTCATCAACCCTGTCTGTCACTCTCTCACAGGACTGCCAGATAGTCTCGCCTCCCCCCACCATTCTCAGGTCAAAGCCCTCCTTACAGGTTCACATGTCCCATTGGCAAGAGCATCTTTGCCCTGCTTGGTGAGGTGGGTCCCATCTCTGCCCAGTGGATGATGACCTGCAAAGAGGGTCCATTGGTCATAGAGCCCAAAACCCTTTTGCCAAAACCAGCTTCACAGCCAATTGTTGACCTGTAATATCCGCACCCTCCTCCTCATACCCATGCAGACCTCAACAGCAGGACTGAGAACACCACCTGCACCCCCATGCCCTTGACTACCACCCACAGAGCTCTTGCATCCACATGGAAGAACAGCTGGCAGTAGGAGTCCGAGAAGGGTAAAGCAGGGTGGGGGACAAGGGGAAGGAGGGCTTTGCAGGGAGGATGATGCTGCCCCTGAGGGACAGGCAAACACAGCTCGTGCTCTGCTGTCTGAGTGTAGCCTCAGCCCTGAGGTTCCCGCAACATTCATGCCTTGCACTGCAAATACACAATATCCTTTCAACATCACTAGCAAGAACCGCGTTTCCTAATTTCTCCTTTCTTTGTGTGTCTGAGACAGTAGACTGACATGCAACCCAGCTGCAGTTTCTCTAGCCTTGAGTAAGCTTTGGAAAGTTGGGGAGAAAATGAAAATAAAAGGCTTTAAACCACAGAAAGCAGCTACAGTTCATCCCAGAACGCAGACAACATGGGAAATTTCCAGAGTGTTTGGAAAACATGGCAGCTTGAAAGAAAAATGCAATCAATAAATAAAAACCATTTTTAAGCTCTGTCCTGGTTTCGGCTGGGATAGAGTTAATTTTCTTCCTAGCAGCAGGCATAGTGCTGTGTTTTGGATTTAATAGGAGAAGAATGCTGATAACACACTGATGGTTTAGTTGTTGCTCAGTACTGCTTATGCTAGTCAAGGACTTTTTCAGCTTCCCATGCTCTGCCAGGTACACAAGAAACTGGGAGGGGGCACAGCCAGATAGTTGATCCAAACTGACCAAAGGGCCATTCCATACCATGTGACATCATGGGCAGTATAGAAACTGTGGGGGGTTGGCCAGGGAGCAGCGATCGCTGCTTGGGAACTGTCTGGGTATAGGTTGTCGGGTGGTGAGCAATTGCATTGTGCATCACTTGCTTTGTATATTATTATTACTATTATTATTGTATTGTTATTATTATTATTTTACTTTATTTTATTTCAATTATTAAACTGTTCTTATCTCAGCCCAGGAGTGTTTCTCACTCTTACTCCTCCGATTCTCTCCCCCATTCCATCGGGGTAGGGGGAGTGAGCGAGTGGCTGTTTGGTGCTTAGTTGCTGGTTGGGGCTAAACCACGACAAGCTCATTTTCCCTAGATGCTCCCAAACCTGTTCAAGACAGAGTGTTTGAGGGGGAGCAGAGCAGCCCCCTCAAAGGGTGCATTACGAAGGGACAGCTTGTTTCCTACCACAACTATTTCTTTTTTAGTGCAATAAAACTAACGCAGAAAGGCCAGCGCTTGCCTGTCTTCTAGAAATAGCGCAACGGGGTGCTGGGGTTTGCTGTGGAGTCACGCACCTCCAACAGCGCAGGGTTTGAGGAGGGTTTAGCGATGCAACCTGAAAGCCCCTGTGCTCTTGTGGTGCTTGGAGGGGGTGGGGTGTGCCTCTTGTAGGGCAGGGTTTGGGGGATCGTTGCAGCTTGGGGCTGAGCTGGGAAGGTGGAACCTGGTGGGGTGCAGGCACCTGAACTGCAATTTGTTCTCCTCTGGCTCCATCCCTCGCTCCAGAGGATGCTGTTGACCACACCTATCCTTGCCCTACCTGAGAGGGGGATGCATGGTAATAGCTGGACTGCCCCCCGCCCCCCATCAGGGCTGCAGGATTTGTGCATGAGGATGAAGCTGCTTTGGGACTATGGGGGGGGGGGGTGTCAAAGCTCCTGTCCTGACGTCCCCACCATCCTGTTGTGGATGCTCTGTGAGTCTGGAGAAGGGTGGGAGGGTTGGACCCAGAGATCCAGGAGGAAGGTGGGAAGGATGGGGTGAATCATCACCGTTGCTGGCACCAGAGGTGTCTGAACACTTGGGGCATGGGTGGAGATGATGGAGCAGGACTCCTGGGTTGCAGAAGTCTAAATAGTGGGCAGAAAAAAAAAAAAAACAAAGAGGACAGAGATTCATCTTCAACCTTGAGCAGGTATCCATGGCCCAGAGTGCTCTCATAATTGGCTTTGGATCAACATGTAAGATTTAGGAGAGGTTCAGCACTTCCAGCATCACCCACCTGCAACAACAAACCCACCCAAAATGGGCTTGGGGTGATGTCAAGTGAAGAGGCACAAGGCAGCAAGGCTCCATGGCCAGGAAAGGGGGAAGGAGGGTGGGAGCCAACCTCCTGATCAGAGACTCGTAGGGAACGCTGGGGGTGATGCCTCCTGCCTGCATCCTGGAGGTGCACGTGGGCAGTGGGGGGACTCAGAGGAGCAAAACCTTGCCTGTGAGAAAAGCCACTCTCATTACAGCTGTCCAGACACCATTTCAGCACCCTTCATTCACAAAAACAGGCAAGAGGTGGAGAAGAGCAAGGGGAGACCTCTTCCACACAGCTAAAGCCCCGAGGAACATCAGTCCCAGCACAGCTATTGCATGTAAGGCTTCAGCAAACATCCCAGGTTGCCGGTGTAGGGCAGGGAGGTCTCCAGGCACAACAAATCCTGCTGAGGCATCTCTCAGCAGCAGAGAAGCTCCAGGGCATGGTACAGGTGAGCGATGGTGAGGGTGGAAAGATGCAGCTTGTATTCTTCATAGAATCATAGAATCATAGAATCATTTAGGTTGGAAAAGACCTTTAAGATCATCCAGTCCAACCATTAACCTAACATTACCAAGTCCACACTAAACCACTTAAGGGTTGACTGGACTAAACCATGTCCCAAAGTGCCATAGCTACATGTTTTTTGAACGCTTCCAGGGATGGTGATTCCACCACCTCTCTGGGCAGCCAATTCCAATGCTTGACCACTCTTTCAGTGAAGAAATTTTTCCTCATATCCAATCTAAGCCTCCCCTGGTGCAGCTTAACCCCATTTCCACTTGTCCTATCACTTAACCACATGGGAGAAGAGACCAACACCCACCTCCCTACAACCTCCTTTCAGGGAGTTGTAGAGAGCGACAAGGTCTCCCCTCAGCCTCCTCTTCTCTTCATCATCCAGTCCAGAGCACAGTCAACAGGCGTCATAGCCATGCTGGTCCAGCTTCCAGCTCGCCAGCCCTCTGCCCTCCCTCACCTTTTGGTGGCCCCTGGCTTGGTGATTTGCAGCTGCTGCTGCTGCTGTGTTCAATTCTGCTTCAAGCCCAGCTCAACCCCAGCAAAGCATCACGGGGACACAGGTCTTTCTGAAGGAGGGGTTGGGTTGATGGTGTGGAGCGGGAAGGAAATCTCATTTCTAAATAGAAGAGGCACTGTTGTGCACATAAAGGAGTGCTCTGGCCAAGCAGTCACAACAAGTGGTCTGCGAGTGGTGCAGAGAGAGAGATGGCACTTGGGATATTGGGGACCCTTCACTGCCAGGATGCAGAGTTCTAAAATGGGCAAGCTAAGGCAGAGCATGGAGACAAAGGGGCAAAGACATCCAGGGAATATGGGGAGAGTCCAGAAGAGATGCCCTGCCTGACACCGTGAGGATGTGGGGCTGTGGGTGAGCTGGTTCACCAACCTGGAACAACAATCCCAAAACAGGCTTGGGGGGGTGTCAAGGAGACCAGGAGATGCAGGATGGAGGTGCCTGGGTGGGAAGGTGGTTGCCCAGCGAAGGACTCAGCAGTGGGAGGGAGCACATGTATGGGTCCAAAAAAGGGATGTGTGAACAGGGTGGATATGAGAAAAGAGAGGGGTTTTGTTCCCCGAGAAACAAACCCTTGGAGGAGAGACCCTTTCCTCCCCAGTGCTTGGCATTTGGCAGCCCTGCCATCACAGATTATGGGCTGTAACATCCCTGCATCACCTTCCCTCCAGGTGATCTCCTGGCTCCTCATCTGAGCCTCAACTTCCTTTCAGCTCAGCCTGGTGACACAGTTCTGAGGGACAGGCAAAGACAGCTCGTGCTCTGGTGTCTGAGTGTAGGGAAATGAAAGCAGGGGCTCTGCAGGCGCAGTGTCCGCAGTGGGGGCTGGGGCAGGGCCCCCATTCGTCACAGCCTCTCGTTGTGGGAAAGGCACTGCTAGCCACAGAAATGCAGCAGCCCCAGTCCCAGGAGCGCTGCAGCCCACGGGCCAGGCAGCTCTTGAACCGCTGTCCCCAGCTCAGAGGAACGCAGACGCTTCAAGGAGAGGCTGTTCCCGCAGCAGCCCAAGAAATGCTGGGGCAGGTGGGCTGTGCCAGGCTGTCTCCTTCTGGCCCTGCCTTCCTGCTGCTGCTGCTGCTCGGTGAGTTGGGGGGTTTCTTTGCCTTGGGGCTCAGGCCTGCAGGGCTGCCGAGCGGGGCAGGACAGGGCACATGCTGGGCACAGGGGAGGATGGGGCAAGGGTGTGCGCAGCAGCCGTGCAGCACTGAGGGGCACAGTTGCTTTGGGGAGGGGAGGAAGACGATTGCTTCCTCCAGCTATGGTGCAGCTCTGAGCAGAGGGCGTAGTTTTCCAACACCTCAAAGGGCATGTGGGTCATAGTGCGAGACTTGATAGGTGCTGGAGTGCTTTTGGGAGCCAGGGTCACACACCTGCAACAACAAACCCACCCAAAACAGGCTTGGAGGGTGTCAAGGCAGGAGACCAGGAGATGCAGGATGGAGATGCGTGGGTGGGAAGGTGCTTGCCCAGCAAAGGACTCAGCAGTGGGGACCTGGGCGGCACCATCTGGATGAGCCAGGTCACTTCCCCTCCTACCAAAGCCCTCTCTGCCCCATGGTACAGGTGCCGGCGTGACTGCCCAGGACATCTGCAGCTCTCCAGGTGTTGGTGAGCACAGGGATGGGTGCGGGGGTGGGGACAGGTAGGGAGAAGGGGGTTGTTCACCACGTGTGAACCCCTGGAGAGGAGACTCTTCCCCTCCCACATACAAGGCACTTTGCAGCTCCAACAACAGTAACACTGGCCCGCGGCATCCATGTGCCAATTCTGCAGGTGACCTCCCAGCTCCTGAACTCTTCCTGAACACTTCTGAGGTGGTTGAGCCCCAGCCAGCAAGTAAGCACCACGCAGCTGCTTGCTCACTCCCCATACACCAATGGGGTGGGGGAGAGAATTGGAGGAGTGTCCTGGTTTCGGCTGGGATAGAGTTAATTTTCTTCCTAGCAGCAGGCATAGTGCTGTGGTTTGGATTTAGTAGGAGAAGAATGTTGATAACATGCTGATGTTTTTAGTTGTTGCTGAGTACTGCTTATGCTAGTCAAGGACTTTTTCAGCTTCCCATGCTCTGCCAGGCGCACAAGAAACTGGGAGGGGGCACAGCCAGAAGAGTTGATCCAAACTGACCAAAGGGCTATTCCATACCATATGACGTCATGCTCAGTATATAAACTGGGGGGGGTTGGCCGGGGAGCAGCGATCGCTGCTCGGGAACTGTCTGGGTATCGGTCAGCAGGTGGTGAGCAATTGCATTGTGCATCACTTGCTTTGTGTATCATTATTATTATTATCATTATTATACTGTTACTATTAGCATTACTATTTTACTTTATTTCAATTATTAAACTGTTCTTATCTCAGCCCAGGAGTGTTTCTCACTCTTACTCCTCCAATTCTCTCCCCCATCCCATCGGGGTAGGGGGAGTGAGCGAGCGGCTGCGTGGTGCTGAGCTGCTGGCTGGGGCTAAACCACGACAAGGAGTAAGAGTGAGAAACACTCCTGGGTTGAGGGAAGAACAGTTTAATCATTGAAATAAAGTAAAATAGCAATGATAATAATAACAATATCATAATGATAAGAATAATAAGAATATACAAAGCAAGTGATGCACAATGTAATTGCTCACCACCCGCCAACCGATACCCTGACAGTTCCCGAGCAGTGATCACTGCTCCCCGGCCAACCACCCCCAGTTTCTATACTGCCCATGACGTCACATGGTATGGAATAGCCCTTTGGTCAGTTTGGATCAACTCTTCTGGCTGTGCCCCCTCCCAGCTTCTTGTGCACCTGGCAGAGCATGGGAAGCTGAAAAGTCCTTGACTGGCATAAGCAGTACTGAGCAACAACTAAACCATCAGCGTGTTATCAACATTCTTCTCCTACTAAATCCAAACCACAGCGCTATGCCGGCTACTAGGAAGAAAATGAACTCTATCCCAGCAGAAACCAGAACAACTTTGAATGCTCAGGAGGGAGATGGTGTTTTGTTTCACTGCTCCATTGACGGGCAGTCCCCTGCTACCCAAATCGTCATCTGCAAGGATGGGGTGGAGGAGTTCAGCTTGAAAGCCGAATGGGGATGGTTGATCTACTCCATGCTCTGGCTCATGACATTGGGGAGCACGGGAACATACACATGTGGGACTCAGCAGTGGGGACCTGGGTGGCAGCATCTGGATGAGCCAGGTTGTTGACACCCAAACTAAAACCCTCTCTGCCCCATGGTGCAGGTGCTGGCGTGACTGCCCAGGACATCTGCAACTACTCCGGTGTTGGTGAGCACAGGGATGGGTGCGGGGGTGGGGACAGGTAGGGAGAAGGGGGTTGTTCACCATGTGTGAACCCCTGGAGAGGAGACTCTTCCCCTCCCACATACAATGCATTTTGGACCTCTGACATTAATAACGCTGGCCCGTGGCATCCCTGTGCCACCTCTCCAGGTGACTTCCCGGCTCCTAAATTCTTCCTGAGCACTTACAACGCCAAGGAGGGAGATCGGGTTTTGTTTCACTGCTCCATTGACGGGCAGTCCCCTGCTACCCAAATTGTCTTCTGCAAGGATGGGGTGGAGGAGTTCAGCCTGAAAGCCAAACAGGGACAGCTCATCTACTCCATGCTCTGGCTCATGAGAAGTGGGAGCACGGGGACATATACGTGTGGGTACCAGCACAAGAATGAGCACAACTGGGTGAGGATCTCTGGCCTCAGTGCTCCCCAGCACCTGACTGTCACAGGTGAGAAGTGGCACTGGGGCACAGGCAGGCACCACTACGGGGCTCCACACACCCCAGAGGAGCTTGGGGACCCTGCCATGCCCCATGGCGTGTCCCCAGGGGGTTGGGATGCTGGGGGTCAGCGTGAAGATCAGCCCAGCCTTTCTCCTGGGGCAGCTGCTCCCAATTACGGCACAGCATCCTGCTCCTATCCTGCCCCCGCATCACGGAAAGGGGAGAGTGGTGGTGCCCCACCTAATCCAGAGGCACATCTGTGCAATCCATGATTTATTTATCACGCAGGTTGCTAGGTGGATGAGGGGGTCCCCACAGTGCCTTAGCCTGTGCAGTACCTGGGAGAGCTGGAGACTCTCACCCTGTCCCTTTTTCCTCCCAGGCAGCGCGTCCACCTCCCAGCCAGGGCCATCCACCACAGGTGAGTGATTCCCTGCCCGCACACCCAGTGTCCCCCAGCATCGGGCCGAGGGATGCCGGGCTGCCAGCACCAGGACACGGGGAGGTTCCTCAGCTGGGACCTGGCCTGGCTCTAAGGGAAGGCTCGCTGCTTCTCCCCATGATGCCTGCTCTTCCCCAACACCTTCTGTCCTCCCCAGCTCACCATCCCCATATCCAACACTTCCCCACAAGCATCATGCCGCGAGTGGTGGCCGTCTCCCTCTTCCCCCTCATTGCAGCCAGCTACTGTGCCATGAAGAAAGGTGAGCAATTTGGGGAAAGTGGAGAAAGGTGAGCGATTTGGGGAAATTGAGGGTAAACCTCAAGGTGCAACCCAGAGGTCAGTTAAGATCACCCATGCAGGTTTCGGTTGGCTGGCTCCTTACCCCTGTTTCAGAGGAAGCTGAGACTGATGCCTGGGGGGAGCAAAGCTGCTGAGATGATGGAGACATTACCTCTGGGGTGATTGCGCTTGGTTGCCAAAGTGGAGAGGGAGAGCCCAAGCGCATCCGTGCCCCAGGCAGATATTTGTGCCCAGCCCTCTGGGCACAAGAAGGGAGTCTCTGAGCTGGCCTGAGAGGAGCAAGCACGGCTCCTCAACACTTGGGCTGTCCACAGCTGCTGAGAGCTTGGGAGAAGCCAGTCTGGGAAAAGGGGCATGCCGTTGCATAGGCTGGGCTGAAAATTCCCTCCCTGAGTGAGGTGTGGAGGTCCAGCCCATCATCTGTATTGTGCAGCGCGAGCATGGAAAGCCAGGGCTGTGCAGTAACTCTGCCTCCCCGCCTCTCCCTTTCTTTTCGTTGCAGTGGCCTGCAGAGAGAGATGCCAAAGGTGAGCAGCAATCCCTCCTGGCTGTGGGGCTGGGGGCTGATGGAGGCGGGGGCATCCCGGGTGCCCTGGGGTGGTCCTTGGCCAGGGGCAGCATGGTCCGTGTCCATGGGTGGCTTCCCCCAGGGTGGTGGCAGGGAGGAGCAGGGCTTTTCCTGGTCTTGACTCCAGCTGTGGATTTGATGCAAGAAAGCGTCATCCAGGGCAATGACCCCAATGGGCCCATCACAGCCTGGCCACACACCAAAACCCTTCCCCCCTCCTCCCCAGGCACATTCCCTAACATGAGGCGGAAGCCACTGACGACAACGAAATACAGTGTGAGTACCACTTCATCCCTCCGTGTGAGCCAGGGACGCCTCTGTCTGTGGGGACCCCCTTCTTGTGGGCTGGCTGCCCTCTGGCACTGCCAGCAGCCCTGTGCCCATCAGCCGGCCATGCCATGCTCTCAGTAGCTGCACAGAGTCACCAGGACATGACCCAAACCTACTTTCCACAATCTCCATCCCCTCCCCTCCTTGCACTGCCATGCAGAACCTTTCCCAATTCCACGTGCAGTCCCAGCACTCAGTTTCCCAGTGGGATGTGCAAAACACCTGCCCATTGAACAAGGGCAGGTTTCTTCCGGCTGCGTTGTACCCTGCTTCTTCCTTGCATGCACAGCCCAGCTTCTGCCTGCAGAAGAAAGGTGACAGCATCCCAACGCTCAAGGTGACCAAGCCCATTTGCTGTCAGGGACTTTCCCTACACACTCAGGCCCCAGGCTGCAATCCAGCCCTGCCCTGGTCTTGGCATTTTTTTCTCCTCTACATTTTCACTTCACTATGATTTCTGCTTCAGTACAGAGCACGGCATCTGAGGATGTGGGTCCCTTTATGGGTACTGTCAGGGACTGAAAGAGTTAATGTCTCAAACATTGTGGTGAGGCAAGGTAAGGTCTGCAAAGAGACAAGTTAAGGTCTCCATAGCAATCAGTTGGGGCCTGCATAGCACCAGAGGTGAGAATCTGATTGGCACGATTGGCACAGAGATGGGAGTCGTGTCAGAGGACTCGCAGTTCTGCCCTCTGATGGCCAAAGGTTATGCAGAGTTCATTTGAAGAAGGGGCTCAGGACAGCCCAAAAGACCCCTTGCAACCACCCCCTCCACAGTGGCGCCTGCACAGAAGATGGAGAACATTCTGGAACAAGCCTCAGGGGTGGCAAGGACTGGCCTATAAAAGACACAACTTCGAGGAGCTATGGGTGCACCCCCGCTGCTGCCACCCCTGCTCCAGACCAGACTTGCCCACCCACTGCCGATGCAGCCGGAGGTCCTGCGCTCTGGGGGCAGTGCGCCCAGCGCCGGAGGACTGCCGCGTTTATCATCGACATCGCGGGATCCAAGGGTGGTGACGGCTCTCTCTCTCCTCTTTCTTCCTTCTCCTTTCCTTTCTTAAGTATTTGAATTAGAACCCACGTTGCTTATTGTGGGGCTTTCCTGGTTCAGGTTGCCCATCGTTGTGCTTTCCAAGTTCAGGGTGGTGTTTACTGTCAATAAAGTAATTAATTGATCGTTTGGTGTCATTTCACCCTAATTAAGCCCAAGGGAATCACAGAACATTCATGATCCTCTCTGGACAGTCCAGTTTGGGTCGTGACGGGGGTGGAGGGGCAAGCAAGGAAGAGCCCCACATCCCCGTTCCAGCTGTGCCTGATACATGTGCCGGATACACCCGTGTAGCCCACAGGGAGGTGGTGCAGGTGGGGGGAAGGGTGACCAGGGTGAGTGGGCTGCCTTTGTCCGTGGTCCTTGTCTGCTAAAAGCAACATGCCTGCTGATGTTTGCAGGGATGTCACAGGCAGGTCTGCTAGTGCGCGCGCCCACCCTTATGGGCAAGAGACATGGTGCCTGCCATCTGTGTGGTTCTTTGTCTCGGTGTGTCTGGTTTGCTTCAGGGTGGTTATTCTGAGCAGCTGGCATGTGCCTGCACGCCCGTCCGCCTATCTGGGAGCAATTCAGGCCCTGCCAGCCCTGCCTCCTTCACCCCGCAAGCCTTGAACTGCCATGGTGCAGGGGTCTCTGCCCACAAGGGACTGTTAGGTGGGTCTTGCTGCTGCTGCTGAGACTCGCACGTGCAGCCCTGTCCTTTCATGATGGCCACGTGAAGGAGTTTAAATTCAGACACATTCAGTACTGTCCCCTTCATGCCCTGAGCCTATTTCTGTTGTTTCCTGCTGGCTCTGACACCTACGGCCTAGACTTTTGAAAAGGCCTTCTAGGGTGCTAGTGAAGCCTCTTGTGTTTTCTTTGGTGGGAATTTTCTGAGCTGTGCCACCATCTGCCAGCCCCACATAGATGTCCTGGATGCCTGGGATATCTTCTGCAGTTCCAGACACCTATCTTCAAGCTTTAGGCAACAGAAGCCTGTTGTTACTTCTGTACGGAGAAGAGTGACATAGCAGTGAAAAACACTAGCTGACATGTGGCCAGAGGTGGATATTTTCTCATTGGCAAAACCAAAAACTGACCACAAAATGTAAAAGGATACCCCCATTGCCGCTCACTGTGAAAAACACCCAGAGGCTCTTCACACTCTCTCCAGGTGCTCTAGGTCCTCCTTGCCATCCCACTGTCCCCTGCATCACTGTGTGCCATCCCCTTCCCTGAGCGAGGATCTTTTGGTGTTCACAGTGCAGCAGTCTCAGACAAGTCTCTTTTTGCCTTATTGCCCCATTTTTCTCAGCAAAACAGAAAGCAAGTGAAAATGGCAGCTCCTCTCACTCTCTCCTTGAGCAGGTAACCTCTGGGAAGGTGCTCGAGCAGCTAATGCTGGAAAGCATTTCCAGGCACATGAAGGTCAAGAAAGTCATCAGAAGGAGTCAGCATGGATTCACCAAGGGGAAGTCATGCTTGACCAACCTGATTAACCCTCTACTGTGAAATGACGGGCCCGGTAAATATGGAGAGAGCAGTAGATATTGTCTACCTGGACTTCAGTAAGGCCTTTGACACTGTCTCCCATAAGACACTCATAGACAAGATGCTGATGCATGGGCTGGATGAGCAGACAGTGAGGTGGATTGTGCAATCTCACAAGTCTTGCTAACATGACTTGGTAATGTTAGGTTAATTGTTAGGTTAATGGTTGGACTGGATGATCTTAAAGGTCTTTTCCAATCTAAATGATTCTATGATTCCATGATTCTAAGTCACATCTTTATGCCTCAGCATCTTCACCTGAGCCCATCTTTTTAAAGTCTTCCTCTTCAACCATGAGCAATACCTTCTGCTAGAGTAGGACGTGTCTGGTTGTCCTGGTTTCGGCTGGGATAGAGTTAATTTTCTTCCTAGTAGCAGGCATAGTGCTGTGGTTTGGATTTAGGATGAGAAGAAGTCATCTTGGCAGTCACCGAGGCGAAGGGCTCGGGAGCGGACGCTCATACCGGGGCACCCTTGCTAAGGCGGCAAAAAAGCGCAGGGCGAGAGCGGGCAGCCCAGCCCCCAGCCTTGAGCGGGAAAGGGCAAGCTGCTGATGTGCAGCAGCTCTGACGCAGCGTGGGCGGGGACAGGAGTGACGGCAGCCAAACCCCCCCACCTATAAAAGCAGCCCCCAGGGAGCGCGAGCGACCAGGACCGTGGCGAAGAGGATGGGCAAACAGGGTGTGGCGCGTGTCAGGAGGGCGTGGTGCATCAGTTTGCGCGTCAGTTCGCGAGAGCAGGGCGCGCGGGGAAGGCCGAGTGCCCCCGCTCCTAGTTCCAAAGGGAAACTCAGGCAGTGCTCATCGTCCGCCCAGGGGAACACCTGGCAGCGATGGTCACCACCCGCCCAAAAGCCTCTGCCAGAAGGAATGCGGCGACCCAGACGGAGCTCCCGCACAAACACGCAGCCGTCCGGGTCGCTGGCTGCAGGGAGTGCCTGAGCCTGTCGCTTGTGCTGCAGGGCAGCGGAGACAGCAAATGTCTTTGTTGTGAGCAGGGAGATGATCTGCTCAGCCTGGTGCAGAGCTGAAGGAGGAGGTGGAAAGGCTGAGGAGCATCAGGGAGTGTGAGAGGGAGACAGACTGGTGGAGCCGCACCCTGCCGTCCCTGGGGCCAGGGCAGCAGGCGGAGGCCCCACAAGGAGCGCAGGATCCCTACCCTCTTGCCGGCAAGCAGAAGGAGGGGATCCAAGAGACGAGGGGAATGGAAACAGGTCCCTGCCCGGGGAGGCAGGCGAATCCCCTCCCGGCCTCCCTGTGGTGGTACATCTTCCCCCTGCCCCTGTTTTTTTTTTCTGTCTGTCCTGTTTTTTCCCTTTACTTTGTCTGCTTTACAATCTCAGGAATGCCAGGCCGCAGCTTTCGTGTAGCGAGTTGGTCAGTTAAACGCCCCTTAATTGTACCAGAAACTCCTACATGGCTGGAGCAGAGAGCGGCTCTGTTCTTATCAACATTCATATTATGGCTAATGAGGGGAACGAGAACAAACAGCTACCCCGGACAGCCTTGAAACAGGGTGGTATCATCGCTGCTGGAATTCTAACAACAAGCCGACCCGAATTGTGGCTTGGATGGAAATGTACTGGTGATTAAAGTCAATCATCTCACAATCCTATAAAACGGCAGTCCTAAGGGAGGCCCTTTGAGCTCTCCCGGACCACCACGGGCCATACCAGCATCTCCCTCCGATCGAAATGTCGCTCGGAGTCAGCCGAAACTTAGCAGATATCCGAAAGTCTGCTGCCACCAGAACTCCATTGCCAGAGATCGACAATGGAGCCTGGGCTGCTGATATTCTTCACTCCTTGAGACTCTACTCTCACCCGTTGAGAAATGCCAAGGCATTAGACGTGAGTATTTCACTAAACTCGAGGGGAATTTTTAACAGGTATACTATTTTCATATCTGCATTTATAGTTGTAAGTTGCATGCATGAATCAATTTAAGTAGATTGTAGATGTATGATTTAATTTTAAAAGGAGTTTTATATTGCTGTACTATTCTTATAGCATTACTCTCCTAAACCGTTGACCAAGTCTGAGACTAAGAGTGGGCCCAGCCGCACCTGGGCTCCTCTCTGAGAAGGAGTTTAGAAAGCAAGGGGGTCCATTCTGAACCTTGTGACTCAACGGGAGGGTTACCTTTCGCCCCTCCCCCCCCCCCTTTTTACCTTTATTCCATATATACGCAATGCTTTTATGAATCATCTTAACTTGTTGTGATTTAATTCTCTTTGATGTGCTTCTATGTAGTAATAGAGTGAACCTTGCCATCTTCGAATCTGTAACTAAGTCACTGTTGAATCAATTTTGTCTGATCACTTTATTAATCATTGATGATTGAGTGCTATTAAAAATACTATAATCAAATTCTGCAATTCGCTATAAGTAAACTCTAACTTTTACTAAATCAGACTGTGTAAAGTCACTCATTCATAGTGAATTGACATAATCAGCAGGATTCACAAACCTGCATTCATGACACTCCCTCCCCTTCCCAGCTGCCCCTACACAACAGATACGGGGCCCTGGAAGTTGAAGGCCAGGCAAGCGGGGAGGGAGGTGAAGGTGAAGGTCCAGCCAGGGGGTTGCCGAGGGCCAGTCAGTCAACCCCACGGATTACGACTGCCCCTGTTAAGAAAAAAAGGAGGGTAATTGTGGTGGGTGATTCCCTCCTGTGGGGAACTGAGGGCCCGATCTGCCACCCGGACCCATCCCACAGGGAAGTCTGCTGCCTCCCTGGGGCCCGGGTTAGGGACGTTACTAGGAAACTCCCCGACCTCGTGAGGCCCTCCGATTATTACCCGTTGGTGGTTGTACAGGTGGGTAGTGATGAGATTACAGAGAGAAGTCCTAAGGCAATGAAAAGGGACTTCAGGGCACTGGGGCGACTGGTCGCAGGGTCGGGAGCGCAGGTAGTGTTTTCCTCAATCCCGTCAGTGGCAGCTAGGAGTGCTGAAAGGAACGGGAAAATTCACCTGATTAACAGGTGGCTCAGAGGCTGGTGCCATCAGTGGAATTTGGGGTTTTTCGATCATGGGGAGGTCTACACGGCACCGGGCCTGCTGGCGGCTGATGGAGATCGGCTGTCTCCAAAGGGGAAAAGGATCCTCACCCATGAGTTGGCGGGACTCATTGAGAGGGCTTTAAACTAGATTTGAAGGGGGAAGGGGCTATAAACGGGCCCGCTAGTGAGGAGCCCAGGGGCGGCATGGCAACATTGGGGGCGAAATCGATAGCCCAGCTCAAGTGCATCTACACCAATGCACGTAGCATGGGCAACAAACAGGAGGAGCTGGAAGCCCTTGTGCAGCAGGATGGCTATGAGCTAGTCGCCACCACAGAAACGTGGTGGGACGACTCTCATGACTGGAGTGCTGCACTGGATGGCTATCAGCTCTCCAGAAGGGATAGGCAGGGAAGGAGAGGTGGTGGGGTGGCTCTGTATGTTAGGGAGTGTTTTGACTGCATAGAGCTCAACAGTGGTGATGACAAGGTCGAGTGCTTATGGGTGAGGATGAGGAGGAAGGCCAGCAAGGCGGATGTCCTGTTGGGAGTCTGCTATAGACCACCC
This sequence comes from Pelecanus crispus, assembly GCF_030463565.1. Taxonomy (NCBI): domain Eukaryota; kingdom Metazoa; phylum Chordata; class Aves; order Pelecaniformes; family Pelecanidae; genus Pelecanus; species Pelecanus crispus. Next base: position 828,538 of record NC_134673.1, on the reverse strand, counting down.
AACCAGGATGTAGAGGTAGATGAGGCATTCTATAAGCAGCTGGCAGAACTCTTGCAATGGCTAGCCCTTGTTCTCGTGGGCGACTTCAACTTGCCAGACATCTGCTGGAAATACCATACAGCAGAGAGGCAGCAGTCCCAAAAGTTCCTAGAGCATGTGGGGGATAACTTCCTGACACAGCTGGTAAGCGAGCCTACCAGGGGAGGTGCCTTGCTTGACCTGCTGTTTACCAACAGAGAAGGGCTTGTGGGAAATGTCGAGGTCGGAGGCCGTCTCGGGCTTAGCGACCACGACATGATAAAGTTCTCGATTCTGGGTGATGCCAAGCGGAGGGGCAGCAAAACTGTTACCATGGACTTCTGGAGGGCAGACTTTGGCCTGTTCAGGACCCTGGTTGGGAAAGTCCCTTGGGAGGCAGTCCTGAAAGGCAAAGGTGTCCAGGAAGGCTGGGCCTTCTTCAAGAAGGAAGTCTTAAGGGCGCAGGGGTGGACTGTCCCCGCGTGCCGTAAGACCAACCGGCGGGGAAAACGACCGGCCTGGCTGAATAGGGAGCTTTTGCGGGGACTCAGGGAAAAAAGGAGAGTCTACCGCCGTTGGAAGAAGGGGCGGGCAACTCAGGAGGAGTACAGGGATCTTGTTAGGTGCTGCAGGGAGGAAATTAGAAAGGCAAAAGCCCAGCTAGAACTCAATCTGGCCAACGCTGTAAAAGATAATAAAAAATGCTTTTACAAGTACATCAGCAATAAAAGGAGAGCCAAGGAGAATCTCCATCCTTTGCTGGATGCGGGGGGGGAACATTGTCACCGAGGACAAGGAAAAGGCTGAGGTACTGAACGCCTTCTTTGCCTCTGTCTTTAGTAGCCAGACTGGTCATCCCCAGGGTACTCAGGCCCCTGAGCTAGAGGATAGGGATGGGGACCAGAATGGAGCCCTCATAGTCCAGGAGGAAGCAGTTAACGACCTGCTACGCCACCTGGACGTTCACAAGTCTATGGGGCCAGATGGGATCCACCCGAGAGTACTGAGGGAGCTGGCAGAGGAGCTTGCCAAGCCACTTTCCATCATCTATCAGCAGTCCTGGTTAACAGGGGAGGTCCCTGATGACTGGAGGCTTGCCAATGTGACGCCCATCTACAAGAAGGGCCGGCAGGAGGACCCGGGAAACTACAGGCCTGTCAGCCTGACCTCGGTGCCAGGAGAGATTATGGAGAGGTTCATCTTGAGTGAACTCAACAGGCAAGTGCAGGTCAACCAGGGGATCAGGCCCAGCCAGCATGGGTTCACAAAAGGCAGGTCCTGCTTGACCAACCTGATCTCCTTCTATGACCTGGTGACCCGCCTGGTGGATGATGGAAAGGCTGTGGATGTCATCTACCTGGACTTTAGCAAAGCTTTTGACACCGTCTCCCACAATATTCTCCTTGGGAAGCTGGCAGCTCATGGCTTGGACGGGCGTAGTCTTCGCTGGGTAAAAAACTGGTTGGTTAACCGAGCCCAGAGAGTAATGATAAATGGAGTTAAGTGCAGTTGGCAGCTGGTCACGAGTGGTGTTCCCCAGGGCTCTGTTTAGGGGCCAGCCTTGTTTAATATCTTTATCGAAGATCTGGATGAGGGGATTGAGTGCAGCCTCAGTAAGTTTGCAGACGACACCAAAGTGGGCAGGAGTGTTGATCTGCTGGAGGGTAGGATGGCCCTGCAGAGGGACCTGGACAGGCTGGACCGATGGGCCGAGGCCAACTGTATGAGGTTTAACAAGGCCAAGTGCCGGGTCCTGCACTTGGGTCAGAACAACCCCATGCAGCGCTACAGGCTTGGGGCAGAGTGGCTGGAAAGCTGCCTGGCGGAAAAGGACCCAAAGGTGTTGGTCGACAGGCGGCTGAACATGAGCCAGCAGTGTGGCCAGGTGGCCAAGGCGGCCAAGAGCATCCTGGCTTGTATCAGGAATAGTGTGGCCAGCAGGAGCAGGGAGGTGATTGTTCCCCTGTACTCGGCGCTGGTGAGGCGGCACCTGGAATAATTGTGTCCAGTTTTGAGACCCTCAATACAAGAAAGACACTGAGGTGCTGGAGCGTGTTCAGAGAAGGGCAATGAAGCTGGTGAAGGGTCTGGAGCACAGGGCTGATGGGGAGCGGCTGAGGGAACTGGTATTGTTTAGCCTGGAGAAGAGGAGGCTGAGGGGAGACCTTATCACTCTCTACAACTCCCTGAAAGGAGGTTGTAGTGAGGTGGGTGTTGGTCTCTTCTCCCATGTGGTTAAGTGATAGGATGAGAGGAAATGGGCTCAAGCTGCACCAGGGGAGGTTTAGACTGGAAATTAGGAAAAATTTCTTTACGGAAAGGGTGGTCAAGAATTGGAACAGTCTGCCCAGAGAGGTGGTGGAGTCACCATCCCTGGAAGTGTTCAAAAAACGGGTAGATGTGGCACTTCGGGACATGGTTTAGTCTAGTCTACCCTTGATTGGCTTGGAGTAGACTTGGTAGTGTAGGTTAATGGTTGGACTGGATGATCTTAAAGGTCTTTTCTAACCTAAACAATTCTATGATTCTATGATTCTATATTTCTGTATATATCGCTGTATATGGAGTGACACAAGGACACATTTAGGTACCTTTGAGTGAAATTAGGAAAAATGACAGAATAAGCTGCTTTTAATGGAAATCAATCAATTAAGTTGTAATTCTAAGACATACGCTTGGCCACCAGAGACAAGAGAGGTATTTTTGAAAGACTTGGAAGGACACTACATTGGATTTGAAGGGCACTGTGAAGTGTTCCAGGTGTCAATGGGACACTCAGTGTTCAGGAAACTTCTAGCCAGGATAGCAGCATTTTTCTAGGTGACGTGAGGCTAAATCTAAACCCAATAGGATGTGTCTAACTTCAGGAAGGGGAGACCATGAGGCAGGCAGAAGTCTTTAAAAAGCTCATTCATTTCCAAGTCTTGCTGGAAAGAATCTCCTGTGCACTGAAACTCCATGTGTTGTTTCTCTTACTCATACTTGCTTGGTCAAAACTTCTGTTGTCGTTGTTAGTTGGAGGAAGAAGCTAGGGTTTCTGGAAAGGATCTTCAGAAATGCCAGAAGACAAAAAATAAATTTCTACGCCATTCCTGTTTTGAATAAAATGCTTACACTCTTCTGACATTAGCAGATGCATGTGCCACTTGAAACCATGGATTCCACCAGGTTTTCCTGACCTAAGTAACACACAGTGGCTGTGAAATGCTTGTTCCAGGCCCATAGAGTCAGTAAAAGCAGCAACGGGTGGAATTCAGCTGCTGTATGTGAGTTAAGTAAGTAAGTTTGGATACTTGGAGAGAAATACGTAGGCAAGATGAAGCAACTGATTGATTGCTGCAAAGAAAGTCAGAGAGGATACACTGGCATGCAGATTCGAGGGGTGTAAATTCAGGTGCGCAGAATATCATCCAATGTTTCAATCATTTTTTTTTAGTATAAAATGTAAGTACTTTCTTCAACCCAGAGCTTTTCATGTGAACTCTGAAAAAAGTTAGACGAACCTGGACTACTCATATCACTGAACTCAACATGGCAAGGGGCTGGTTTCCTTAGAGCCCAGAAGCATTTCTGTTCATGTCCTGGTTTCAGCTGGAATAGAGTTAATTTTCTTCCTAGTAGCAGGCACAGTGCTATGTTTTGGATTTAGGAGGAGAAGAATGTTGATAACATGCTGATGTTTTTAGTTGTTGTTAAGTACTGCTTATGCTAGTCAAGGACTTTTCAGCTTCCCATGCTCTGCCAGGTACACAAGAAACTGGGAGGGGGCACAGCCAGAATAGTTGATCCAAACTGACCCAAGGGCTATTCCATACCATGTGATGTCATGGGCAGTATAGAAACTGGGGGGGTTGGCCGGGGAGCAGCGATCGCTTCTTGGGAACTGTCTGGGTATCGGTCGGCGGGTGGTGAGCAATTGCATTGTGCATCACTTGCTTTGTATATTATTATTACTATTATTATTATATTGTTATTATTATTATTATTTTACTTTATTTTATTTCAATTATTAAACTGTTCTTATCTCAGCCCAGGAGTGTTTCTCACTCTTACTCCTCCAATTCTCTCCCCCATCCCATCGGGGTAGGGGGAGTGAGCGAGCGGCTGCGTGGTGCTTAGTTGCTGGCTGGGGCTAAACCACGACAGTTCATACGCAAGCTCTGCAGAATATGCTTGGTGCTCACTTCCTGGTGAAGGCGCACCCATGTGTACCTTTGCGTTCCTAACAAAGGAGAAGTGTGAAGCAGTAAAGTATCGAAAATGAAGGTCGGGATTGCAATGCAGAATGCCAAGCCCATCGTCGTAATCTGCACACATTCATTGCTATTCCTGTTGAACGATTCACTGTTCACCTGAATGCAAAGCTAGCTTTTCCAAGATCCAGAGTGAATGAAGGAAGAATAAAAAGGATTAAAAACTGCAGGAAAGGTACAGAGCCTTGTCTGTCTTGCTTTCGATTTATTTCTGTTTACACTCCTCCAAATAAAGCTAAAGGCTCTCAGACACAGGCCAAAAGTTATTTTTAAAAGGGGAAAGACAGAAAATAAATGCCAGAGATTTGAACCAGTCACCAGCTGGAAAGTTTAGCAAAGATTTATCGCTTGCACGTACATGAATGTAGAAATCTGTATCCTTTATCTCGATTAGCTACAGCATAAATTTATACCTGAGATATACTTCACTAATTAAGGTTATCTGTGTCATGGCATGTATAAGAAGTCATATTGGTATATGCCTACGAGACAAACACATAACAAGTCTGCATTTCTGGCACACAAAGAGCAAATAAATTTGCTTTCATAAGTGGAAATATGTTTCAGAATCAGCACGTTGCAATCCTCAAACCAACCCCATCCATCACAACAGTTTCAGCAAACTATCTCTTTGGAGCAACCTAGCAAATAACAATGCAGATTTCAGTGACTAATCTCTTTAATAAAGGTTGCTAGCAGGTAGCATCTGATTCCAAATCAAGATCATAGATCTGATTTAGGCATTATCCACTCTTAAGCAAGCAGACTGTTGTAATCATTACATGAAGGCAGTAAATAAAAAGAAACTTAAATGATCTTTAACAAGTTCATTAGAAAGGCACCCACAAATGGCAGTAATGTATTCCTGCTGATCCAGGCCAAAAAGAAGACTCTTAAATTCCAAACTGGAATCGTCCCCTGGGGGCTGTAAATAGCAAACTGCCAGCTCAATGTGAATGCAACTCACTTCAAAAACCCAATCATTTGCAATTCTCAGATTTTCAGATTTTAATTCCTTACCTGAATAACAAGATCCAAAGTGTCCATTTTAAATTCAGCATGGATTATGGGAGTGAGGAACCTTTGGCTTGTATTACCTGAGCATTTGTACTTTCTTTTTCCACATCTATGGAGGGGATAGACTTCACTGATATCCTCACTGAAGCTTACAAGCATTAAACCCTGAACTTTCACCACGAGAAAATTTTTGCCCTTGGGTGCAATATTCCAGCCAATACCTGCAGATACCAACAACCTATCATAGGAGATATCCACAGGCTTGATTTGCCTACACACCTAGATCCAAAGTACAGCAGGATGATTATGTTTCAGATCCTTTTGTACCTGTGCAGTGCAACTCATTTTCTAGTATGGCTTTCTGACAAGTAAATAAAACTGAGAAAAAAGCATGATTGGCATTGGTTATTTGCTAATTATGCCTCTAGTGTGCATTTGCCATTCTCTTACAAAACCAGACAGTTCATATTTTCAGAAGCACTGCTAGATTAGGCTCATATTAGGTGATACCAAAATAGCACTTTGTTACCTATGTCAGGTAGCTTCTGACGAGTGACATTAAAACCTTCTCAGGAAGTTACATGCTAGTTCAACAGAAAAGACCTGCTGTCAATACTTCTCCCTGCTAAGTGCAAATGTGAGTTTGCTTTGGTGATGTCTCCTTTTGTATGTAAAATTTTAGACTTGGTTTCTAATAATTTGTAATGACAACAGACAGTGCAGTAGAAGTATTAGAGCTCAAAATAAAACAGTTAATTTTCTCAAAAATCTATAATGACTTATTATATTGAAGCATTTACAGTACTGCAGTTTCAACTTGTTCTCTGCTATTCCACTAAACAAATTCTAGCAGGCAGCCCAGACGTTCTCACTTTATTTCTTTACAAAGCATATCTTTTCTTTTTTTCTGATCAACAAAGTCACTAAAAGCTTTCTGTTCAGAAGGTTTCCTTTCATATATGACCTTTCTCATAATGCAAGTCATGTATATCAGGCGAATTTGTCAGACCTAAAATGTTCCTGCCTTAATTCCTCAAAGCTGAATGAAAGAACCAAGAAGCTGTGCCTAAAATGTCTATGGACTTTGGCCTGGGTCATTAAAAATCTCCCAGGCAGAATATTGCAATCTTGGGCATTGGCAGCACCATCCAAACCTGGATGATACGGGGAGTCCAGTTGAGAAATTCAACCCTAACTACTGTGGTGATCTCAGACAACCCTTCCTCCACCTGCATGCCTACAGAAGTTAATTCATGATTTATATGTGCCCGTTTTCTAGATGGGGACACCACTGATGAGGTAGCAAGATGGACCTGCAGAATTCACCTCATCAATGACGACTCCATCTAGGAAATGTCAAGATTCACATGAGACAGCATCACATTTTACATTCTTGGTGTCACCACAAGCTCCATCATTCAGCAGGTTCATTGTCACGCAATGTCCTCTGTGCTTTCTTCAGTTTTGTCTCTGGAAAGACCATCTTACAAAACCTTTTCACACTCCTTCAAAAGTCTCCTTTGCTTCATGATTGTGGGATTTAACACAAATGCACCAGCACCAGGTGTCCTGGTGTAAAGAGAAAAAAAGTTGGTTTTTCTGGAGTTATTTTGGAGGGTGATTGAGAGTAGGTCCAACTGAGTGTTGAACAAAACTCAGCCTCGAGTGATGGGGACACTCTTTCTCTTTGTATCAAATGTGCCAGTGGAGGTTCCTAGGAGGTTATTCTATTTCATTTTATTTTATTTTATTTTATTTTATTTTCCCAGACAGCATTTCAGCTAGCTCAAGAACTCCAGCTATGCAGTTACTGCAAGGAAATTGATTATGACTGTAGCCCTACTTCACAGATTAATTCCCTTGGAATAGCACAAATACTTTCCCTAGACAAATAAGCAACTGTTTTCACAGACCTTACAGAAACTTCATAGCTCTGAGAAACTCCACTGCTCAATCGAATTTGGGTAAGATTGATCAAATTAGCCTTAAAAGTTAGAAGTGTGAAAGAGATGTGCACAATTTACCTTTGTAATCTTTGTTTTCACAGTCATGCCTTCATTTCAAGAAATAACAAAAATCTGGCAAAACATCTAATCAGTAGGTTTTGAATTTCCATCACAAAAAGAAAGAAAAACAGGATAAAAGACACCCACCCACCCCCACCCCCCCCAAAAAAGCATATTATTATACTGCCACACATAAAAGCTCTGGGACATCCCTTTTCCAAGAATTTTCAGTACAATCTGGATATAGAAAGAGAGACAGCAGTCTCCTGAGAGCACTACATGCTTGTTCACAGGATGGCCAGGAGTCAGAAAAACTGAAGGACAAAAAAGAGAGACAAGTTGGCTGAAATTGTTTTCTAATCTTCAACAGGACATAAAAAGAACAATACGGAGAAAAATCCCAGCACTACCCAGATCCAGATATATTTGCAAACAGAGGGAGACACTTGAGCCTGTGGTAGAAAAGAAATACCCTGTTAAGTTGTTCATGACATACTTGTAAGTCTTACTGCAGTGCTTTCTGGCTAAACGCTGTTTGAACGGAGAATGATTTTGCACAGGAGCATGAGGAGGAACGTCCCTACTTTGTTCCAGCTAGGAGTATAGAGGCATGACTTGGGAAGCAAGAAGCTCTTTTGGTCTTGCAATATGACTCTTGGCAGCTCTCTTTTCCCCAGCCATACTGCCCAATCCCCTCTAGCCCTATTGGACGTGGAAAGTGCAATCACACGCTTCAGTGGTAATAAAGATATGAGGACAAAGGTTCGCCACAACCATATCCCATAGAGGAGGCTTAAGGTTCTTACTATTCAGGTAAGAAATTATGCTTTTGCTAAATCCATGAAGAAAACCCATTGCATTTACTATGATACTTGAATTAACTGGTGTGGATTTAATTGCTTGCACTGACAGGAACAAACCTGCCTGCTGTAGATGCATTATTGCCACTTTCAGATGGGAATACCTCTCTGACAGCACTTGATTTTATCAGTGATTGGAGATGTGAGAAAGAATACAGAAAAGTGGAGGAAATCAGCAGCTGTTTTATCTATAATTAAGTAGTCAGTTTGAATATCTTTACTGTGAGTACGCTGTGAGTATGGATTAGTTCAGCAGTGAGTTGAAAGCAAAGATCTTGGGAGGAATTTGGAGGGAGCCAATTTGTTAAATCACAAGTTTCTCTTTAAAATGTTGATGTAAGTCAACAGGGAGTTCAATATAGTAACATTGCTCCTGGGAATTTACCCATGAGGTTGTTTGGGGTTTTTTACCATAAGAAAGGAAAAGAAAAAAAAAGAGTAGTCTGCTAACATCAAAAGACAAGATGCAATGCTTTGAACTCCTCACTGAAAGGAAAAAATTGCAAACAAAGGTAATAAAGGGTTTCTGGAAGACAAAGGTAAATATGGACAGCTGAATAAAGGAGGCAAGAGTATGTTTCTTTTGCACCGTTATGTAGTTAAATTTGTTAAGATGAGGAAAGAAAAGATGTCCTGCAATCCACTTTGCCTTTGACAGCATCAACCCATTATCTGTAAGTTCATTCATATTTTGCTCTATTATTTTATCTCTGTGATTATGCTTGTTCTTTTGCATTGCACATGTGAAGAGACCGAAGGAGTCACACAGGAATTTCATCTGGAAGCTCTTTTTGGTCTGGTGGATGATTAAGAAGCCTGGATGTTGATGGGTTCCCCCTTTTGGTGGCTGACAGCTATTCACATATTGACTTTTCAGTGCAGATCATGCCTGATTACAGGTAAAGACAGTTCCATTTTGAATATATTTTAATGAAACAGCTTCTTTCTGCCTAGGTTCACAGAAATGTAGAAGTCAAAAATAATGAGTACACATCTTTCTTCTTTTTAGCTTGGATGACATAAAACATCAAATTAAACCACCAAATAAGACTCTGGTGCAGTCTGATATGTGTTAAGGTACCTGAGACATCTGCATAGGCTGGAAGGTTTGATAGGGCTGCAGGAGACTTAGAACCCTCTAGACTGGTGAATGGAGGCCAGCTGGGAAGCTCTAGGGTACCTTGGCACTAGACAGCTAGGTGTAGCCAACAGAGTTGTGCCCAAGGTTTTGGATTTGGCTCGCAGGTTTAGCTGCCTATGTTTAGCTTCCTAGAAGCAAGTGTCTTCATGCAAGCTCAGCACCTAGGATAAGATTCAGTTGCTCATGCATTGGCATCTACTGGTACTTTAAATGCTGTAGGGTCGTCCTCTTGCTTCTTGATGTTCCAAAATAGAACAGACATATCACATAGCCTGTGTCACATTTGCCAGTCATGTGCCTAGAGTACCTCAGGGCATCAAAGACGGATGTTCAAGGAACTCTATTCTACCCAATAAACAGACTCACTGCCTGCTGTAGAATGAACTGAACAGGCTATTGGCTAGATCTCCATTGACTGTAGTAGGAATTGTAGTCAAGTCAATGATTGAACTGGAAGTGCCAGGTCAGTGGTAAGTCTCTCAGTTTATTCGAAGATGGAAGTTTTGCTTTTAGTTCTCTTGATGATTAGGAAGCCTGGACATCTGCTTTTGTGTTCCCAGTTCTGGATCTTAATCCCACTCCCTGTGAGTTATTCAGGTGCCAAACCACAGACACCTAGTGCCACTGTAAATGCTTTAGTGTATCTGAGGCTTCCTGTTAAATGGAGCTGGCAGACGTGACAGAAGTTCAGCATAGCCTGGGGCCCCTGGGGCTTGATCAGATGCAATCCCATACAGCATGGGAAGTGATATTATATTTAATATTAAATATTTCCTTGATATTTCATGGTAGATTTTTAACTTGCCGTAGAACAAAGTCAAGCTGCCGTGATACAACTTCTTTGCAAATACATGTTGGTTGGCTATCTGTTTTGTTATTTCCAAGAGCCTTTTTTCCTTTCTGGTATCCTCCTTGGAACTGAAATGAGAATGTTTGCTATAAAATGTCCTGGTGTTCCCTTTTTCTCCCTTTCAAAGATACATATTCTGGGTGGGATTCACCTTATGTATCTTTAGAAAAATGTAAGCTTCACATCTAACTTCAGTATAGCAACCCTAGAGTTCACCATTCAAAGAAAAGGTCTGGAACAGGGAGCCATCGGCCCTTTAACAAAGGCTGATCTCTGAAGCTGCCTGTTTCTCCCCATTCATTGCAAAGGGAACCTGGGATGTCTAGCTCAGACGTAGATGACCAAATCATTGTACATGTGATTCAGGTGCCAACATGTAAATGTCTAGTGTCCGTCTAGGCACTGCTGTATTCTGGTCTGTTCTCCAGCTGCTCCTTCACAGGAGAGCAGAACTGCTGCAGGTCATATGCCACATCTGCCAGCACCATAGGGCTGTCTTGCATACTCTACGACATTTCAAATGATACCAGGTATCAGCATTTTGGCAACTGAATCCCACCTTTACATTTTTGTTAGATAGATCCTACATCTATCTAACAAGGGTATTTGACCTTTTGCAGACTTCTCAGTGCTCACCCATTGTCCATGATTTCTCAATAGCCATTACTTAATGGCCACAAACTTGCTTAAGTTAGTTTTCAAAATGCTGAAGGATAAACTACATAAGCCTCACATAATGTGAACATCTAAGTAATCTGCTATGTTATTTTTCAGTTTTCTTCTGTATTCCTCTCTTATTGACAGTGATATTGGTTCTACTGGTTGCCTGATGTAATGCCACAAAAAATGTGATATGGACAAACAGAAACAACTGCCATTTTATCTTTACACAGGTCAATTTATTAGCTCTCCTCCTAATAGTTCCATCACTGGAGTCATTGGAGAAGGGGTCATTCTGCCCTGCCACATGGTAGCAGATAACATTCCTGAAGTATTCTCTGTCCAGTGGATATTTCATGAACAGTCTCAAAAAATAACTGTGAGCAGATATGATGGAAAGAATAAAAAGGAGAAACAAGATGAGAGATATCAAGGCAGAACAGAATTCTTCCACAGTGAATTTAGAGTTGGCAACATGTCTCTGCACTTGAAGAATGTCAGGACCTCAGATGAAGGATCATACACTTGTGTGGTCTCTTTCAATGATACATACCATGATGTGTTGATTGAACTGCAAGTGACAGGTCAGTGGCAATTCTCTCTCTTTTTATTCAAAGATGGAGCTGAACAGAAAGATGCCTATCCATCACTGACTGAGGGAATTATAAATTCAATATAATTTTACACATAAAATATCTTCATGGGGGTATGTGTTTGATTTGAGTTAGTTTGCTCTAAATTAATGGCTATAACTGATATTTGAGGTTAGTTAAAGTTCTGGTTTGAGATACCTTTATTTAAGTACCCAAACACACTCAGCTGTATGTGACTTGAAAGTACAATCTCCCTTTGTACTCAAATGAAAGCCCAGTCAGAAAGTTCAGGGAACCCTGCAATTATTCAGCTGATCAATGTAAAGTTAAATTTACATTTCTACTGACTGTGCAATCAACTATTACTGAGCTGATTGTCCAGAGTTTCTCTATGGTCAGCATAATCAATTGGTCACATCCCAGTACCCCACTGCTTACCTTGTCGCTTGCCCACAGCAGGAGAACAAAGCAGTGGGTAGGCCTTCATTGTTCCTAATTCTATTTCAGTACGTTAACAGATACCATCTTCATGAGTAGCTTCAGTTAATGTGGTCGGCTTGGAAGTGGACCCGTGCGTGTTGCTCCATGTTTCCCTGCTACACAAGAACCAATTTCTGCTAGATTGTGGCATCTCATACTGCAGCCAGGTTCTCCTGAACATGTCTTCTTAGTTTTAAAAATGCAGATGAAGCAAAGGTTTAACATCTCAGTAACAGTGTAATTTAGTCTTCTGAGATCCTGAGTATAAAAAATATTTTTTGTTTTTTTTGAACTATAGACTGGACTGTATCATGTCAGTAACAGTTTTACTTGAAATGATTAGCCTGAGACACTAATACATTCTGTTTTCATGGACAGATTGCACTAGTTGCTCATAGGCTTCTTGTAATCCATTAATCATCATAATTATATGGATTTTTTCTTCATTTTACAAAATTCTGGGAAATTCCACTGGGAACTTCATTCCAGAATGGCCATTCCCAGCTAGCTCTGTTTGCTGTAATCTCCATTAAATTGTTCCTTATTCTCAGTCTGATGGACTCTGAATTGCTGACCATTAAGAAGCTTCAGGGCCCCAGTCTCTGTCACAGTTTAAATTCAGAAAAGTCTTTCCATGTACTTCCGTACAAATATATATTAAAAAAAGAAGTGTTGAATTTAAGATAAACCAATTTTCCATTCTTAGTACTGGCTGAAATGGAGAATAAGTATGCTTTTTCTCAGCTAAAGGTGGTGTGCCTTCCATTTTCCTGAGGAGTCACGTGAAGCAGGGCATTGGCCTCACCTGCCATGCAGCTGGATGGTTTCCTAAACCTGAGGTGATTTGGCTAGATGGCCAAGGACAGATCCGGAAGGAACTATCGACCACAAAGCTGACAATGGTGCCTGCAGGCCTATACAGTGTTGTAACTTCCATCAACCTAAAACCAGGCTCTGACATGGAAGTCTCCTGCAGGGTAGTCAACAGTCTGCTAAATACAACAAGCGAGTCTCGAGTCCTGATCTCAGGTGGGTGAGCTATGTAGTCACCTGCTTGTAAGGTTAAAAAGACAGACTGTCTAAATGTCATGGGTCCCATTATTTATGTCATGAGCTGGCCTGAAGATGTATTCCCAGAATCAGTGTTGGAAGAAGTTCATGAGAGCTGCAGTCTTCTTCCACCTTTACTTCTAGTTGACTGCACAGCCTTCAACAGTACCTAGTGAATCAGTTTCTCCTTTTAAAAAGGGGTCAGGTAGCATCAAAATCTTCTGTGTTCCCTTCTTCAAATTTAAGGCAGTCAACTTGTTGGCACTGAATTAAAATGGATTAAGAATACAACTGCATGCAGATACTAAAATGACGTATTTCCTTAGAGATGGTCAAACACTCCAAAGGCTTTCATTATCCAGAAACAGGTTACCAGGCCATTTAACAAGATGTGCACCTGTGGGTTTCACAGAATGTAACTGAAAAAAAAGGTTACAGTCACAAGAATTAAAGTGATAATTTCAACATCTCACAAATGTTTTTAGTCTGTTTTTATCTTCCCTCTTTTTAATATGTGCCTTACTGTGTAATCATGGTGTGGATAATGTCATGTCTCCCCATATTCTATAGAACTTTACACTTTTCTGTTTGCTGGGTATATAGACAAAACATCGGGTGTTGTGAAGCAAGCCTCATAGGGCTGGACCCAAAAAGGAACTTCAGCACCACAAAGCCAGTGTCTAGGTCTGGAATGAGAACTAGAGTGCAGTGTAAAGTTCTTGAAGAAGTGTGTGAGGGAAGTCCCTTTCAGGATGGCATTAAGAAATCCCAGAACATTGCGTGTGGAGGTTTCTGGAAAGGGAAAATAGGACACAGTCAACGTGGAGAATGTCTTAAATCTTATTCTCCTTGGCTTACACACTACACTTGGCAGGATGAATAAGACTTTCATTGAATCAAATCCAACAAGAGTGAATGTGTCTCTCTTGTCCAGTGGTGATGGTTTCTTCCTTCATTCCATCACCTTCTCAGTTTAGAATAAAATGCAACACATCTGTGAAAAAACCTGAGAGCTGGCATTGCTGCCTTTCTCAAGACTCATGAACTGTGGAAACCTGTCTACCGATTTCAGACATCTCTCTCATAATTCTGAATATGCTGTCCAGAGAAAGAGTCTGCCTGGATTAGTTCTGCTGGGGAGAGCTAGGTCTCTTCTTCAGCAACATGACTAGCAAAATTCCAGTCAAACACAAATTCACCATGTCCTCAGATGTGTTGACTGCATCCTAAGTTATAACTGTCTTGATGTTTAACCATTAACAGAATGGAACTCCTTTTGGTCATTTTTACAGATATCTTCTTTCCCTCCATTTCAAAATGGCTGATTATCTTCCTGGTAATTTTATGTCTCAGCATGGTCCTAATTTGCACTGTATTTTCTAAGCTGAGAAGTAAGTATTTCTTTACATGTTACCTCAGTCAACCTACAGAAGTATCACAACAGTTCATGTTGAAATCCACAACTGTAACAAAAGCTCACAATCAAAATCACCAGTGATTGTTTAATGGGTGAATACAGGAAATGGAACAAAAAAGGGGTGGGAAAGTACACGGCCTAAACAAGGAGGAATACAAATTGCATGTCCTTACCTCAGATGGCTTTAGTTCCGACAAGAGGAGCTCTGTGAGCTAAACCACGTGTGTAGTTTCCTTTCTATAATCATTGGGGAGACAACTCCAGAGTGTTGCGGATGACACTAGAGTTTAAATGACAAGTCAGAGAACTGATTTCTGTCAGTATTACTCCACAAAAACATGTAAAAAAGGGTGTTTTTCTCTTTTTTTAACCAGGTAATCACAAGAAAACAGTTAGCTCAGGTAAGTAATGAAGAAGATGGATTAGAAGATTATGACAATTTGTAAATTGGAAGGTTTATTTATATTAAATTACAGAACTAATGAGCAGTTCTAGTTGCATCCAAATGTTTTGTAGTTTTTCATTTTATTTTTGTACTGCACAATGTACTAAGTTCCTGTATGAGTTTTTTTCATTTGTGCTTTCTAAAGAGTGTTTCCTTCTTTCATTAAGCTCTCGTCATTCCTATATGGTGACTGACATACTGCACCATGTCATACATATTCAAGCTTTGCTTGCAATTGTTCAAGAGTTAATTAATTGACCAGAAGCATTCCTCAGACTCTTTAGAAGAGGAAGAACTAAATGAATTAACCAAAGAGTCAAGAGCAATTCAAGGATTCTAGCCAAGGCCATCTCAAGACTCTGAAAGCAACTTTCTCTTTGAATGTTTGAGTATGTTTGGTGCTCACCACCTATGTTTGTACTTGAAAATAAAAGGGACCAGTTGGCATATAATCATAGAAGGGTTTGGGTTGGAAGGGAACTTTAAAGATCATCTAGGTCAACCCCACTGCCATGGGGTGGGGAGGCATGGCATAGCTCATGTGGATTGTGCTGAACATTCCTGCTCACCAGGACAGAGTATCCACAGTCAAACTATCTACTGGCAATGGCCCTTGGCTCATGTTGTCACCTAGACAATACCTGCTTATTGTTTGGGAGAGTAGTAATTGACCCATGCCATAACAATAGCCAGGATTATTCTAACAAATGAATGGCATGAATAATTTTATTCCCTGATGCACATCTGGTTCTGTTCCCTCACAGGTTTGGCAGCTGAGCATACACATGTCCGTGGGGCCAGAAGGGATTTAATCCTGGTCTCTGAACCTCAGTTAGGCTATGGCTGGGACAAGACTCACCTAGGAAGGACTGGGTGTCTCAGAATGCTACCTCATTTTTTGGGAACTCCATTAGAAATGAGACATGTCTTGGTATAAAAAAAATGAATTCTTTGGACTAATAAGAAGCCTTGGGAAGGTTATTACGTTAAATTAAAGTTTTAACCCCACTTATTTCTGTTTGTACATAAAGCACACTGTTGTATGACAAGGGAAGTTTACAGGAATATTTAAGTGTGATTAATTTTTGTTATTTTTCAGTAAAAGTGAAGATGGAAATGCAAGAAGGTAAAAGTCCTTTGCATTTGAAATGCTATTAAGATGTTCAGAGATCTCAGTGATGTAAATTCAGGGAAACAGTATTTGAATGTTGATTATCAATATAGTAATTGCAGGAGTGGCAGCCCTTTTCAATATTAAGAAGACAGTGACAACCACACATCATATCCCACATGAGGTCTATTCTCTAGTGAAGGCTGCATATGTTTACAAGGAAGGAACATGGGCCAGCAGTGACCTTTTTGAAAACTCAGCCCAAATCTCTGCTGTTGGATGGAAAGCTCTTAGCGAGCTTCTAGCATTCCTTCTCCTCCTGGTGACCACTCTTCTGCCTTTTTCCAGATTACTTAGAACTACCTTTAGTCAGCTGAGTGGCCCTGTAAACCCTGTGAACTTTATGGATCTCCATGGGAGCTTGGATGCCTGTGGCTCAATGCACTTGTGTACGTACAGGTGCCTTCCATCATTTGTGATGTCCTTGGTCATCCCATTTATCTCCTCGCTGCTGTCCCGGAAGGAAGCAGATACATCATTGATCTTTGATTGTATCTGACAGATACAATGAGAACTAACAGAGCTTCTATAGGAGACCAGAGATCTTTGAGAAACACCTACATGCCACTTGGGGTACCCCAGGGCATCTCAAATGCACCAGGTGCCTATGCAGCTGAATATCCCTCTTAAATGTGGTCAGGGAAGACATGATCTAAACAGGCTTTGAAAGAAGACGACCTCTATGAGCAATACAAATAAGTCTTGTTCCCACCCTGCTTAATGAGTTTTTAAATAACAACTTAATGAGTTATCTAAATATCATGAAGTTGAAATAATGGGTTAAATTGTTGAATTGGATTTACACGTACTTAACTCAAAGCAGTTGAGCATGTAACCCAAGGTTGCACTTGCTATATGGTTATGTGGTTCATATATTGGTATTGTTGAGTGCATTAAGCCACTCGATCAGAGCTTACACTGATATCTGTGTACTGTCTTTTCTAGAAAAAAAACAACTGGAGTCAATGTTAGGTAAGGTGCTTTTGTTGTTCGCTGTGTTTAATTGCCTTTGTGCTAAAGTTATGTCCACTTTGGGTATTTTCTAGGTTAGTTTGTTCATTCTTGTCTGATTACTGGATTTGATGGCACTGTTTAATGTGGTTAAGCATTTAAAATGAAATGCAAGGCTCAGATGAATCAAATCATTTTCATGTGAAAAACTCCAAGCATAATCTGAGATATTTACTTTTTTTTTGTTTGTTGGGTTTTTTTGTTTTTTTTAGAAAAGAAAGGCGTTATGTATTGTAGAATTTTTGTGTGTGTGCTCAGCTGTACAACAACCTAGTAGAAAGTGTGTTGGAAGGCTGTGTTTCCCACAGAAATGACACAAGTGTAAGGCTTTAGGGAATGCAGTATGAAAGGCCACTAAGTAACTTTTAACTTCTGATTTATAGCCAATAAGTACTCTGTTAATATTATTTCTTTTATTCTATGTGCTGAACTTTTCAGAAGGAGAGAAAATAAAAAATCGAGCAGGTAAATCTCATTTTCCTAAAATATTCATTGAGAATGTGTTTCTCAGAAATGTTGTGAGAGGTGACAGCACAGCAAAGAGGACAATGCCATTTCCTTCTCTACCTACGCATGCAGGATGCGTTGTGCCTTAGCCCCTGGTGACGGTCCACTGACATCTCTCAGGGCTCTGCATTACGGTTTTTCTCTCCCTTCTGGTTTCATGGAATCATTTAACTTGGAAAAGACCCTTCAGATCATTGAGTCCAACTGTTAACCTAACACTGCCAAGTCCACCCCAAAACCGTGTCCCTAGAGCACCACGTTCCACCGCGACACAACTGCAAATTTCACAGAACCCAAACTCTCACCTTAGCTTTCTCAGTCTCTCCTTCCCCTCTTCTCATGTTACTAAGGAAAAACTGCAGCTGCTTTTATCCTGCAAATTTAATGACAGAAATCTCCCACAGGAGTCTACACACTGTTCCCATAAGGAACAACTGGGGATGTAATCCTAATGTCTTTCTCACAAATGTTTTTTCATTTTTGCCTTGAGTTTTCACATCACTCATTTATGCTATTCCTTTTCAGCAAAGTCCAAACTCAAAAAACGCTTTGGTAAGAAAAAACCTTTTATGTCAAGTTTCTTGTCAAGTTTCAAAAGAATAAGACAAGTCTTCAGGCTAGTGTGTCTCTGCTATCCCTGGATTTGAAGCCAAGGAATACCAGCCTGTGGAGAGGAATAGTCTATTCCATGCTTGGGGGTTGCCCTGTTTTGAAACACTGGAACAAAAAAGGAAGCACAAATGTTAGTGACTGGAATATCTTTCCCTTTCAGGTCAACTGAAAGCAGAGCTGGGTAAGTGATTTCAAAATGCTAGTCATTAGAAGTATTGGTGGGTTAAGACGAGGAAGGTCATCGCTGATGCAGGATCACAGTGATGACAGGAATTGCACAGTACGAAACTTCTCAGTATTTCAGTCTGAGAAGTATCTAACTGCCCTTTAGAAACATAACACAGTAGTGTCCATTTTCTTTCTGTAGATTTGTGGGAAGCCCGGAGCCATGCAGGTAAGCTGGCAGGAGGAACGGTGTGAAAATGCAACAGCTCTATGCCCAAGCTACCCTGAAATGACAGAGCCATGATGTTAGAGATATGCCAGCTGAGCTGGAGCCACAGGACTATGCCTGCCTTGGTTAACAGGAAATGAGGCTGGGATGTGAAGTTGGGAAGACTGAGAAAAGGAGTTGCTGAAAAGTGTCAAAGTCCAGGGTAGGGTGTGGACACAATTCTGGAGAGGACAGATGGCTGTATGGAAAAGGGAAAGAGAGGTTTATTGTAAAGTGTGTGGACTTGCACCCCGAGAAAGAATGTGTCTGTGAGAGCTCCAAGGTGCCTCTTGGTTCATTAGTGATTGCATGCCATGCTCTGGGGAATGTTTAAATTCTCTGTTGAATCATGCCAGGACTGCTCAGACCCTCAAAGCCTTCAACCCACAGACCTGTGCAGAGAGAGGTCCCTCAGCCACTCTGCTCATCGCATGATTCTCGTTTTCCCCTCCAGTTCCCATTACTGTGAATCCTGACTGCCAAGTCCTGGAGCTCCAGGTGCCAGGGGCTCCAGCTGTGGAGAGCAACGCGTCTGAACCTGCTGGCCCAAACGCTCCCTCCACAGTCCCTGTGCTGGTGGGGAAGGAAGGGTTTGCAGCTGGGAAACACTACTGGGAGGTGGAGGTGGGCCAGCAGCAGGACTGGGTGCTGGGGGTGGTGAGGGAGCAAGGGAGACAGGAGGAGGAAGGGAGCCTTCCTGCGGAGGACTACTGGGCTCTGCACAGGTCCCAGGGAGGGATTCTCTCTAGTGAAGGAGGCCGCAGGATTGAGAAGCAGCAGATGAGTACTTCAGTGATTGGTGTGCTTCTGGACTTGGAGGAAGGGCAGGTGAACTTTTATGACGCAGAGCAGATGGGTGTCATGGTGAGAATGTCTCTAAGGCTTGGAAAGGAACCTGCCAAAATGTTTTACCCATTTCTATCCAAAAGGGAAGGGACACTCACACCTCTTATCCACCCGGTCTTAATCCCTGTTCCTTTGGAGACACTGTAAAAGGAAATTTTGAATCAAATGGTTTGTAGAATCAAAGTTCTCTGCCAAGAGGTTAGGTTTGAGAGGAGGAGAGACTAGAATAGCTTAGAACATCAGTAATTAAAAATAAAGACAGTGGGACTGGGGAACAAAGCAAGGAAAACCTGAAAAAAAGGGAAAAGAAATGACAGAAAATTACAGTGTCTCAAAATAAGAAAAAAAATGCACCTTGACGCAAAAGAACTTTTTAATACTATTTGTTGCCAACTAAGAGAACAGAGAAAGCCTCTAATGATCTTTTTTTGGTGGACAATATTCTCAAAGCTGTGTGTGAGTTCCAAGATGTGTATACACCATCGCAAAAAAAAAAAAAAAAAAAAAAGTAACTTACTATTGTAAGTAAGTCCAGGACAAAGAGATTTCCTTAATTGTTCTTTCTGAATGATCTCAGAAGAATGGGTATGAAGAAAATCAATGCTTGAAGTGAAAAAGGAACATCAGAAACATTTGACTATTTAGTTAATCCATTCAAATCATTATGATTATTAGGGAATTTAGTCTTCCCCCTTCCTTGCAGTGGCCCAGATATATTCTCTGTTGTCTCTTTAATTAGAACATTTTTGGGTGACAAGGATTTTTTTTCCCCCATTTCAATGTGTTTTTTACTCCTCACCCATGCAAACTTGGGCATTTATGACAATTGGGTGGAGACAGCAACCCCTGGTCCAGTAGCTGCCTCCCCAGGTAAAGATTATCAGCTGTTACTGGTACAGTTAAAAAAGGAGTTATGGCTCCCACCTCTAAGCTGTTAGATTTCTGTGTTTCTCTTTACATTTAAACACCATTTGTCAAGAGTGTGTTCTGTTCTCCAAACACCTGAAAGTGTAATATAACTTTCTGAGTGGAGGTTAAACCAAAGGGGTTTGTTGGATTGCCATCCACCTGGAATTTGAACCTGACCCTTTTTGCTGCCAGTCAGTCCTGGCAGAAGTAAAGCTCAAAGCTGGTTCTAGAAGGAACCTACACTGCTTTACTTTGAGTTTCATATGTTTCCCACATCAACTCTGGCTAGTTTAGAGATCTAATGAATTGCAAGGAGTGAGGTTAAGTGTCTGTGGAAAAAATCTGCCAGGGTGAATGAAGAAAAAGCATGTGACTAAACACCTGAAGGTCTCATCAAACATGAAAATGTTACACAAAACACTTATAATAAATTGTATGTAAACTGATCTTCGTACCATCTGCACTTTCTTTTCATTTTATTTCATGTTTTCACACCTGTCTAGGTTAAAACTTGACAGGCTGAGGGGAGAGTAAAACTTTTTTTCAGTCTCTGAACTATTTGTTGTGAAAAATATTCAGAGCTGCTTGTGTCAAAATGGTCAAATTCCAGTTAGCAATTGTATTGGCTTTACATGGCAAAGTTTTGGTAGCTGGAGGCAGGGAGGCTGCAGAAGTGGCCTCTGGAAGAAGAGAGTTCTGGGCTCTAGAGCAGAGACTCCCCTGCAGCCCATGGAAATTTTGGAAGAATCCATGATGGAGCAGGTATTTCCCTGCAGCCCGTGGAGACATCACGCTGGAGTAGGTATTCATGCTGCAGCCCATGGATAACCCACCCCTGGAGCAGGTGGATATTACCTGAAGGAGCTGCAGTCCATGCAGAGGCCACACTGAAGCAGGTTGATCCTGGAGGACTGGAGCTTGTGGAGAGCCCACCCTGGAGTAGGTTCTCCTGACAGGAACTGCAGCCCATGCTAGAGCAGATTGATCCTGAAGGACTGTAGGCCATGGAGAGGACCCATGCTGGAGCAGGAGAGCAGTGTGAGGAGGAAGGAGCGACAGAGCAGAATGGGTTTGAACTTTTCAGAAGACCAAAAGGGGTTGTTATATACATGAAGGCATACTGTTGAGAATGTAGGGTGATACAGAATTGCTGTGGTTTAGGTGCCCTCAACTTAGGCTTTATTCAGTGTAAGTGCCTGTCCAGTAGAAATCTCCAGCTGAGTTGGTCACCTTATACCCAACAAGCTCTTTGATCTGGGTGGATGGCATGGAGCAGACTCATGGAAAACAGTTACCAGGGTGCCTTCCTCCACACATGTGTCTCTATACAATTGCTAGTCAAAGGAGTCTCAAAAATCCATGGAAGAACCTGCCTCCTGGTCTTCTTCAGCCCTTCAGAGTCTTTCTCGGGATGGTCAAGTCTGATACCACCATGAGAAAAACAGACTCAGCTTGGGGAAAATTAATTTGATTTGCTGCTAGTTAGACTAGGTTTGGATAGTGAGAAACAGAGACAAAAATCTAAACCACCTTCCCCCCCTGCTCCTTTTTCCCAGGCTCATCTTCACTCCTTCACCTCCCCCCACCCCTGAGCGGTGCAGGGGGATGGAGGACAGGGCATCATGATCAGCCCATAATGGCTCCTCTCTGCCAGACCTTTCTCCTCACTCCTTTCCCCTGCTCCAGCGTGGGCTCTCTGTGGGCTGCAGTCCTTCAGACCAAACCTGCTTCCACAGGGGCTCTCCAGGGGCTGCAGTTTCCTCCAGGAAATACCCACCTGCTGCAGCATAGGGACCCCTGGGGCTGCAGTGTGGGCACCAGCCCCACCATGGCCCTCTCCACAGGCTGCAGGTGACCTTCTGCTCTGGCACCTGGAGCACCTCCTCCCCCTCCCTCTTCTCTGACCTTGGTGTCTGCAGAGTTCTTTCTCTCACATGTTTTCCTTACTGTTGTGCTGTGTTTTGCCCTGTCATAAACATGCCTTCCCAGAGGTGCCACCAGCTTCACTGATTGGCTCAGCTTTGCTCTGGGGTGGGTCCATTTTGCAGCTGCCTTGAATCAGCTCTGTCCCACATGAGGGCAGCCCCTCACTTTTTGCTACAGAGGCCACCCCTGCAGCCCTCCTGCTACCAAAACCTGCCCCCAGACACCCAATACACCCAGAAAACAAGTCTCTTCTATGTACCTATCATCTTCTATCAGACTTCTTGATTTTGTTTTTCACCAACAGGTGAAAGGCATTTCTTATTGTTATCCCATCAGTGCAGGATTGCTCCTCCTACTTCAGTGGCAGCTTGAGTCATCTGCTTCCTTCCTGTATTTTTTACAATCTCTAGCCAAGAGGCTCCTTCCAACAGGTAAGAGCACAAGACTTTTTTAATGCTAGAAAGGATGCACAATGAAAATAGCAAAAGAATATATTCTAGATGTCTTTTTTGGCAGGTATGTTCTATTTGCTGCTTCACAAGGGATATCTGAGGAGTAATGAATGAGAAGGAATAAAGTGGAGGATATCTTAGCATTATTCAGGAAGGGGTATTTTAATAACTAAACCTGTCAGTGTTCATCCTAGCTGGTCAGGTGCTGTTCTGAGCTTTGTGCTGTAGCTTTAATTACTTTATCTCCTTGAACTAATACTTTGTTGATATATAATGTTCTTCCAATGTGGTTGACTGAAAATGTTGCTTTCTCTGAGTTAGAATGGTAAATATCTATTAAAATGATCTTTGTAATATAGGTATAAGTATTTAGCATAGCAGGGAATTAAGGGTTGTGGAAGATGACCGCAGACATACAGGAAGCAGTGGCAGCCAGATACACGTTTTGCTGTTTTCATTCATTCAAAAAGTTGAATGGCTGAGACATAAAAGTTAATGCTCTGTCCTTCAAACAGACTGTTGAGGAAAGACGTTGTAAATGCCAACTGGTACTCAGAATGAGGGTAATTTGTGCTTTTGCATACGTAGCTGAGCTTTTGTGCCAAGCAGCTCAGTGTGACTCTGGGGTTCAGTAAGGCAAAGGGAGGGGGCTTCCCTGGGGATGCCTTATTGTCCTCTAACCTGCCTTTCAGGTGATTAGGGTGACGTGTGGTGTCTTCCTGCACTGCGCTTGCATTGCCTCTCTCTCATACTCTGTGCATTTAGAGTAAATGCTACACCCTTGCAAGTCATGGTGTGCTTCCCAGGTGCCTCCTTACCGCACTAACAGTTCCTCCAGTTTTATTGCCCCACCAAACAACTCTCTTTCTGCCCTTCAACAGTTCACCAACGTTTTCTGCTAAGGAAGGACAAGAGTACAAGTTTGTTGGGAGTTAAGAGAGATTGCAGGTGCAAGATAAGGCAGCCACAGAGCCAGGGAATGGGGTGCGCTGATTGATTCAGCCAGGCTGTGTGAGGGACTGTAAAAGAGAGAAGAGAGTGGCTGGTGGGAGTAAAGTCACAACTGACTGGGCACAGATAAGCTGCAGTGTTGCCCCTCTGTGGAATACATTGCTTTTCTCCAGCCTTCTGCGATGGGACCCTGGAATGGTTTCCAAGGAGACTGGGAGAACCAGAGCAGGCAGTTGCTCCCATTCTCTCTCATTCATACATGAGGGCCACACCTGCTCGTCTGTAATGAAGCAAAAGCAGGATTTTCTGTGATTCTCTGTCACATCATTGTCCAGGGTAGTGTTCTTGCCCAGGTGACACACTGCTGCAGAATCAAAGTAGGCTGGGAAGCATGAAGCATAGCCCAGTTTCCCAGGCACATCCAACAAGAGAGTCATTGCATGAGAGCCTAGTAATATGCGTACAGGGCTGGCAGCGGGCATCCTGGACTCCTGGCCTGCCATCCAAATCAGCTTGAAGTCAGATGTTCCTGTACCCAAGAATAGGGACTGTCAGGGAATGGGAATGGGCAGCTTTTCCCTCAGAGAAAGGAGCCAGGAGGTGTGGGTGACCCCACCAACATGACGCAGTCCCACAGGATCTGAAAACAGCAGGCAGAGCCAGGTGCTGTCTTTGTGTTTCTGTCTTTAGCAAGATTCATTCCCTTCTGTTTCATTCCTCTT
Organism: Pelecanus crispus; assembly: GCF_030463565.1. Classification (NCBI taxonomy): domain Eukaryota; kingdom Metazoa; phylum Chordata; class Aves; order Pelecaniformes; family Pelecanidae; genus Pelecanus; species Pelecanus crispus. The sequence continues at coordinate 804,208 of NC_134673.1, read as the reverse complement.
GGGAATTCTTTCTTTTCTTCACAGTGCATCATCCATTTCCCAGGGGAATAGAAGGAATTTGACTTGACCCAAATGACATTTTTGGAGGATTTATGGAATAAGTGCTCAGGAAGGAATCTTGTAGTAGCCCTGTTCTTTGCTCTTCTAATATGTGTTTTAATTGGAATGTGGCTAAAGTGGCTTCCAGGTAAGAAACTCCCTGCCATATCCAGCTAGCCAGTTATGCTAAGATATCATACCTGCACTTCAGTTCATAGTCCCTAAAAGAACAAATGCGCTGTAGATCGTATGTGGTGTCTGATACCTCCCAGCCCAAGTCTGGGATAATATCAGCCATCTGGATGATGTGAGACACCCCACTCCAGCTCTGGAGTGTCAGCTATTTCAGGGAAGCGGCTTAGGAGTATTATCTTACTACACGCATGGGAGAGGCATGTTCAGTCATGGAGCCAGTGCCTGTGGAGAGCAAGAGCCTGTGCAAATGGGTTTGCAGGTTGTAAATTTGCAGAGTGTGTAGATCACTGCACAGATCTCCACTTCTCATGTGCAGTAACTTGCTCCTAGCTCATTGAGCTTTGGTTTGCAGTTCTCGAACCAGTGTACCTATTGTCCTCCTGAATAAATCGCTGCCCACGATACCCATGAGTATGCTCTGTGAGTATGCAACACAACTGAAATTTGGTAACTGTAAAGCACGTCTGTGCCTGGAGGAGGTGGTAGCAATAACTCAAGACCCTGTCCTCACTGTTGTAAGGGACTTTGAGACTTTAACCTAGAGCTCAGCTTTCTGTTTTGGATTCAGCTAACACATATGGCTTTCTTCCCTCTATGGAAAGATTATACTTGTGGGGATAATCAGTGTGTTTGCTCCCACCTCTTCCTTGCAGGTGAAGTGCCTATCACCATCAGCATCTGTGGTGGTACATCTTCCCCCTGCCCCTGTTTTTTTTTCTGTCCTGTTTTTTCCCCTCTACTTCGTCTGCTTTACAATCTCAGGAATTCGCAGGCTGCAGCTTTTGCGTAGAGAGTTGGTCAGTTAAGCGCTCCTTAATTGTACCAGAAACTCCTACATGGCTGGAGCAGAGAGCGGCTCTGTTCTTATCAACATTCATATTATGGCTAACGAGGGGAACGAGAACAAACAGCTACCCTGGACAGCCTTGAAACAGGGTGGTATCATCGCTGCTGGAATTCCAGCAACAAGCCGACCCAAATTGTGGCTCGGATGGAAATTTACTGGTGATTAAAGTCAATCATCTCACAATCCTATAAAACGGCAGTCCTAAGTGAGGCCCTTTCAGCTCTCCTGGACTGCCGTGGGCCGCACCAGCATCTCCCTCTGATCGAAATGTCTCTCAGAGTCAGCGAAAACTAGCAGACTCTGAATGTCTGCTGCAACCAGAACTCCATTGCCAGAGATCGACAACGGAGCCTGGGCTGCTGATATTCTTCATTCCTCAAGACTCTACTCTCGCCCGTTGAGAAATGCCAAGGCATTAGACGTGAGTATTTCACTAAACTCGAGGGGAATTTTTAACAGGTATACTATTTTCACATTTGTAGTTGTGAGTGTGCATGCATAAATCAATTTAAGTAGTTTGTAGATGTATGATTTAATTTTAAAGGAGTTTTATATTGCTGTACTATTCTTATAGCATTACTCTTATAAACTGTTGACCAAGTCTGAGACTAGGAGTGGGCCAAGCCGCACCTAGGCTCCTCTCTGAGAAGGAGTTTAGAAAGCAAGGGGGTCTAGTCTGAACCTTGTGACTCAATGGGAGGGTTCCCTTTCGCCCCCCCCCCCCCCCCCTTGCCCCCCTTTTACTTTCATTCCATATATACGCAATGCTTTATGAATCATCTTAACTTGTTGTGATTTAATTCTCTTTTATGTGCTTTGCCTATTCCTTGCTGGACAGCTGAGACCTTGTCATGGTTTAACCCCAGTAGGCAGCCCCATCACACAGCTGCTTGTTCACTCCCTGCCTTGGTGGGGTGGAGGAGAGGGTCAGAAGAGTAAAAGTACAAAACTCATGGGCTGAGATAAAGACAGCTTAATAGGTAAAGCAAAAGCTGTGCAAGCAAGTAGAGCAAAAATGAGGAATTCATTCACTACCCATCAGAAAGCAGGCGTTCAGCCATCTCCAGGAAAGCAGGGCTCCACAGAATCATAGAATGCTTTGGGTTGGAAGGGACCTTTAGAGGTCATCTAGCCCAACCCCCATGCAATGAGCAGGGAACATCACGTGTAACAATTACTTGGGGAAATGGGGAAACATGCAGACGTGCAGGAAGTAGCTGGAAAGACTTGCTTCAATTCTGAACATCTAAAAGCTGGGCACCGAGGGGGACAGGGCGTGGCTTGTCATGTGGGAAATAGTGTGACAGGGAACTGCATTAAGATGCTGAATATCCCTATATGCACAACCTATAGTTGGTTTTCTATTCTGGGATTATGAATGTTCAGCTTCTCCAGCTAGGGCTGTCTTGCTTTGTAAAATGAAAAAACAGTTGCTCAGAGCTATTAGGGAAGGTATTTGCTGATGTGTGGTACACATAATGATATGGTAAAGGCCCCTTTTCCCTCCTCATTAGAAATCCCCCATCTTGGAAGACCTGTCCCAAATGCAAACCTGAAAGCACGTCCCAAAAGCACCTTATCAGATCTGATCTGTTGGACAAGTCACAATCTGGAACTTAGTTTGAGTGCATGGAAACATCTAGTACCCTCAAATCTGGCATCAGTCTATTCCGCAGATCAATGGCATGTTTGAAGGCCCTTTTCATTTCTCTTCTTTTGAACCTGCCATGTGCTAGGCTTACTTGATGCCTCCTGTTTTGGTGTTGGACAAGGCAGGGAACAATTCCTTGCTCTTCTTCCTCCCCACACCATTCCTTTTTTTATGGACCTGTATCATATCCCCCACAGTCATGTGGAGAGCGATCATCTGTTTTGTAAACTCCCAGATGCTCTTCCTGACCTTTGATCATCCAGGATGACTGGGGTTCACTATATCTCTGTGGTAAGATGCCCTAGTACTCACCATTGTTGGAGTCCAGGTAAATGGCCCTTTTGATCTGGCCAGGTGTGGTTCTTTTTATGAGCTGTGAATTTTCAGAGCCAACATACTGAGGCTTTCTGGGTTTTGTTGGTTTATTTTGTTGTTGTTGTTTTGCAGTAACTCTAAATTTATTTCATCCTCATTGCACTATGTTACAGCAATTGGGTATAAACCGACGTTCGACAAGAATCTGCAAGAGGACAATATGTGTCGCTACACATGTAGGTCAAAACAATGGTACCCAAAGCCTGAAGTCATTTGGACGAACTACGGAGGAGACACAGTAAATGTGGAGGCCAAGACCAATGTAACCTGGAGTGAGAGAGACCATTTCATGGTGCAAAGCACCATCACAGTGCCTTGTGACAATGTAGATGTGGTGTGTGTAGTCAAACTCATCAAATCCAACATAAGCCGATCAGGTATGTTACATTTTTACACCTGCATCTCCATTATTGCTAGAAGAGCTGAAATTGGACAGGTGTCAGCACCTTCCCTGAAGCCCCAAGCATCCTGCAGAATCTAACCCTTCAGGAGAAATCCTTGCTGTTGGGCGATGGAGGTTTGGGTTGGCCTTGTGGCATCTTCAGGGGAACACCATGAAACAATGACCCAAGAAAGTGCTGAGAGTGATCTTCTCACTGCTCTGCCTCTTTGGGCCAAGTTCAGCCATAGCTTAAGGGGGCTCATACCTTTCCCTTATTTTTAACAGTCTGAACCAGAGTATTGTTCTCTCTTTAGCATCACTTCTGGTTTTTACCTTCTCACCTGAAGCAACAGGCTGTACCACTTACAGGTTGGGAAGAACTTCTTGTATGCAGTCCTGTCTGTTTTCATTTATTTCAGCAGTTTCACTCTAACACATAGAAAGCTCATACAACTCTTTCAGGTCTGGAATTATTAAAAATGAAATGCTCAAAAGCCAGATGGTTTTGATTAGAGATGAAACAACAACAAAAGTGCAGGTGTTCTGTGAGATGGCTCTCATGGCGTACTTGGTATTTCTGTGTTGTGTCAGATGTGGTGGTGTTAAATTGCTTTTGTTACAGGTTCCCTGAATTAAATTATTGCACTGCAGTCAAGCACTTGTGCGTACAAGGGCACAATAAGAGGTTCCTATGAAAAGCTGGAAGTGATGTGGGTGAATCACCAAGGAGAAGATCTATCTTCGCTGGCCCAGACAAGCATTCTACAGGAGATGGACAATATTTTTGCAATAGACAGCTCCATTGAGATACCCTGTAGGCAACCACCACCTTCATTTGTGACCACTGATAGGGAACACAGTCCACAGATTGCTCAACAGTCAGGTATGCAGCAATTAAGACTTATATTGTCTACTTTGGCATTCTCCAAGCAAGCAAAGCTACTCTCTCTTCGCTCGGATACTGCATCATCCTCCACCAATAAGAAGGCTGGGCCTAGTGCTGTGAATTATTTCACTTAATTTCCCACAACACTCGAGAGTTGAATCCATTTGGGAGCATCATGAAAATTTGCAACTGGCCCATGCTGATCGAGGAGAAAGGCTAGGACGCAAAGTATAGAATTGCAAGAGTACTACTTTTACTCATGTGCATGAGGTGTCCCAGCCAAATTGGGAAACCCGAATATGGTTTTACACATGGTTCTTATACCTTTCAAGTGTTCAGTTACAACATGATTTGACTGATTACTACTTAACACACACACACACGCTACTGTTTGCAAAGAAATAATAATTTCATGGTGTCATCATCTATCTGCTTCTTTGTTGATCTAGGTGTCCCTGGACTTGATCTTGCTCCAGTTACTTATCTATGACACCAGATAATGGAGGGTTTCATAGAGGCGTTAGAGGGGCTGGGATGCTGGCATTATCTCAGTAGTCTAGGGGTATCCTTTTATCTTTCATGGACAGCTTCAAGATTCTGAGAAACAAAGGTCCTTATCTCCAGGTGGGGCTGTCCTCCTCCTTGCAATGAACTAGGTTCCTTCACAATGGGAACTACATCCATCTAAAGAAAGTTGATACAATTTCATACTATAAAGACCAACGGGTACAATAGTTAGAGAAAGAGATTTTGCCTAAGAAGAGTCTATTGCTCAATATTTTGAGGAAGTCAATGCATCTGCAGTCACAGCATCTCACTGCCAGGACTGGCTGAAATAGGAAGAGCATCTGCTGACCTCAGGGAAGCCAGAAAGGCAGTGGGCTCCTGAGCTAAGTGCACACTAGCCTGTTTCCTAGCATGAACCTCTATTTTTCAATGCTGGCAGAGAAGTTTTTCTGGCAGACCTTCAGACTGTCAGCTGCTGAGATTTGTACCAGTAAGGAAAGACATGGGCATTAGGCTGTTGGAAGGTTATTCTGCCAGAAAGGTGGTGTTGAGCAGCAAGGCTAAGGCTGAAGGATTCCTCTGAAATGTCTTCTCAGCGATCGAAGGTGAACTTGTTTTAAACTATTTTCATGGTATCACTTCGAACAATACAGCTGGCTTCAGAGATAGTGGTCTCTTGAATAAAAATAGAGAACAATTGCAAAGACTACAAATAATAATAAACTTCCCAAGGGGAAAAAAAACCACAACCCATATTTCAAAGTTTCTCTAATCTGTTTTGGAGTGTGTATATGTGGAAAACTCATGGACACAAGGCAGTGAATTTAAAATGCAGCTACCGGAGTCTTATTTCAGCTTTCCTTGAGACATTTGTGTTCCTCATCATATTTCCAGATCAATGATTTTTGGCTGAAAGTATTCTTCCAGCCATGTCCAAATAGTGCAGACTATGTGACCCCATAGCCACTTTGCGTATATTTGTGCTATACTGCAATAAAAGTTGATGTAATTTTAAAATTGTATTTATTTTTCAAAAAACAATAACTGGCCCTGGATTATCTACTATCTTCTTCTCATCATTTTACCAGGTAAGCTATTTCCCACTTGTTCTTGGCAGTGAAGAACCATCCCCAGGGCCTGCTTTTTACTCTTCCTTTTTGTGGGGGGGATCCAAATAGCTGCTGCAGAGTTACTATTTATGGTGTCTTTGCCTTTCAGCATATCTTCAGAGGCAAAATGGTAAGTGTGGATGTTCAGGCAACAGTCCCAAGTAGAGGCACGTGAGGATTAACTCCAAGGCGGGTGAACCATGCCCTAAGCCAGAGGAGTTTTATATGCCTGCCTGGGGTGGGTGGTCCCAGAGTGGAGTGGCTTGCAAGGACCTTGTGGGTCTTGCCCTGACTTGATGTTGTCTTCTCCTGTGACCATGGTGACTTGGCAGAGGAACTTCGCACAAGGAACGGTGAGTCTTTGTGCTTGCCCACATGCCTTCCCTGCTGGGATAGAGGCCTTGGGGCGGGTGAGGAGGGACGCTGCAGCAATGGCAACTGTTTCCCAAGGGCCACATTGAGCGAGCCTGCCAGTGCCCAAGGCTCCAGATGGCAGCTGGTGCTCCCTGGCTTGGGCTTTGCAAAGGCCGTGCTCCATGGCCACTTGTGGGCTTGCTTTTTATTCTTCCTTTGCGTGGAGGGGTCTCCCACTAGCTGCTGTGCAGTTCCTATTGATAGTGTCTTTGCCTTTCAGCACACCTGCAGGGGCAGATTGGTAAGTGTGGATGTTCAGGCTGAATTCCCTTGTGTGCCGCAAGGTGGGGCAGCAAGGAGTGCGGAGAAGGGTGACTGGGTGTAGTGTGCTGCCATGTCAGGTCTGCACTCTGGAGAGCACTGGAAGGGGATGGGTGCTGATGGAGGATGAATCTGCGTTGCCAAATGAGATGCAGGCTTTCGTCCCTGTCTTCCTTGGAGTCAGGTGCTAAGCAACATCTTCTCCCTTCCCCCTCTCTTCTTGCAGAGAACCAGAAGCAGGAGAATGGTGTCGCTGTCTCCTTGGAGGCCGTGTGTGCCAGCTAATTGTGACTTTTAGGCACATTCATAGGGTGTTGCTTGAGGTGTTCTGGCTGGTGGAGGCTTTGGTGTTGGTAGGAGAGTGAGGGAAGGCCATGGTGGGGCTGATGGGGCTGGAGAGCCTGGGCCACCAACAAGCCCTGGGACTTGGTGGGAAAGTAGGTGATGATGGGGTATTGAAGAGCTCCCTGCTAGAGTCAGAAGCATGTGAGATGCAGCTCCAAGGAACATGAGTCACCCGCCATGCCATTTTTTTTGTCACTTCCTTGTGCAGGATGTCCCAGAGTGGACTGATTTGTAAGTCGAGGTTCTCGCCCTGACTCGGTGCCACCTTCTTTTGCTGCCCATGGTAACTTGGCAGAGAAACTGCGTGCAAAGGATAGTGAACCTTTCTGGTTGCCTACAAGCTTCACACGCATTCAGCTAAAACTTGACATTTTTCACATACAGATGCCTACCTTTGAGCTAATCCTTTAAGCGCACATCTCAGGACTTCATGACCCTACTCTGCTGGGTGATCTTTTCATCTCTCGCACATAAGAACACAAACTCAGCTGATTATGCCCTGGCAAATATTTAATATTCACTCATCTAACTTGACTTCTCAGCAGCTTGGTTTGTATAGCAGATTCTCCGCCTGTGACGCCTTCCCCACTATCCTTCCCTGCCCTGCCATTATTGCCCCAAGCTGGCATGGTTGCATGGACCCAGAAACTCAGTGGAAAGGGCATTCCCCACTTCCTTTGGAGGATTAGGGAAAATTCACCCAGCCTGTTCCTTTGTATCCATCCCCACCTGAGAGATTCACAAAAGTGGCTGAAACTGATTTCCCTGCGTGTCACAAAGGGGACCGTCTCTTTCTGTGTCCCTGGAAATGCTGGGGTGCTGACCAGGGATCTCACAGGGATTGAAATGTGGAGTGTGGCTGGCAGGGCATCCATGTAAAATGCTGGCAAGGCAGCAAACTGGGACCTGAGAGGGGAAGTAGTTCCCAAGCAGGAAACTCATCGCAGCTTCAGATCCTTCTTCATCCCTCGCAGGTAATCACAGGGCTTGAGAGAGCAAGGGGGAATTTGAGTATCAGTTGACCTGCATGGTTTAACCTTAGACTCAGTCTGAGATTTCCCAGCTTGGAGTTGGAAATTTTTTTCCAGTCGATGTTTGGAGTCTGGTTTTTCTTACTTTTTTTTTTCTCCCCCCCACCCTGCCTTATTTGCTTTCAGAATTCAGAAAGGCTCGTGACAATGCAGGTAAAATACTGTATTTACTTATGTCTGTCCTCAATGGCGTAAAATCTGTGAATACTACAGAAGCAAGTGCTGAGCGTGGACTGGGTTGTGAGTCTAAAAATGCCTTTTATTCCAGTGATATGGAGATATTTCACTTGGCAGTGAAGCATTTGAAAGTTAAAGTGTAATTTCTATGTCTGAGTGCAGTCCTCCTCCACTGCAGGCTTAGAGGTCTTTCTAGGCCTGTTGTAGGGAGATTTTCAGAATGAAATGCAGTGCAGTACAGTTGCGCACAGTTCCCTTCTTGCATATTTGCTTTAGAGGCGTGTTCATAAAGCCCCAAATATCTCTCTGTTGTAGATGACATCAAGCTTGATGGGGACACAGCGCATCCAAATTTGTCTATTGCTGCCGACAAGAAGAGTTTTATGCATAAATCACAGGCCCAGAAAGTGACTCAAAATGAAGGGCGTTTTGATTCATCTGTCTGTGTGCTGGGCTCAGAAGGTTTCTCCTCTGGGAAGCATTACTGGGAGGTGGATGTTGAAAAAAGCAATGACTGGGACCTGGGAGTAGCCAGAAAATCCGCTCCGAGGAAAGGAATAATATCTCTGTCACCTAAAGAAGGATTCTGGGCTCTGGGCTTCAGTTCTAAACGTTACTGGGCAAGAACTGATCCATGGGCACGGTTAGAGGTGCAGAAAAGTCCCAGGAAAGTTGGAGTTTACCTTAACTGTGAAGAGAAAATGCTGGCTGTGCATTCTCAGAAGAAGTTTATCCATTCTTTAAAAACTCCCATGAAGAATCAACCATGAGAATTTGTTCAGTTAAAAAGAAATATTTTTTTTAAATGTGGTAATTTTGTTGTGGCATGAAAGATCATATTATTTTCTTAGGGAAATTTAAGGCTTAATTGCAGTTTGTGCGTTTCACGTTCTTGATCCCATTCTGTATTATGCCTAGTTCAATACTTTGCTTCAAGGATTTTCCTTTCCCCCAGCCTTTTCTGTGTGTATTTTGCCCAATACTGGCAGCGTGCAGGCAGGAGTGAGCTGTCCCAAGCCAGGATGTGATAAATGATCTCTATCTCAGGAAGAATTTCTGTGGAGTCTTTTTTCTGAAAATAATTTCAGTCCCTACGAGGCATTTCAGCGATCATCATTCTCTGAGGTTTTGATCATCTGGACTGCTGCTTACGTACAAAGCCCAGCTTCACATCAAATTCAAATACACACACCCCAACAAATGCACAGCACCCCGTGAAGGTAATCTCTCTCCATCACTCTTCTGGGTGGAATTCTCAGAATTTTGGAGCAAAAGGAAAAAAAAAAAAACAAACCCAGAGTAATTTAAAACATAGTAATGTATCTACACTTCACTTCTTGGGTGGAGAACATGCCACCTGTGCTCAAAGAGTCTGAGAGACAACAACTTCATGCAGCGCTACACACCTGTCTGTCATGCTTTGAACGCTTGTGGTAGAGTAATGTGCTCTTCTAGTGCATAAGTAGCCCCGACAGAGCTGTCTGCTCCACAAGGTCTTCTGAATCCTAACCTTTTGCTAGGTGAAATGTGGCTTATTTGCCTAAATGTAGACACCTGTTGTTCTTTAAGATTCTTCAGGGCATCCAACACGCCTACATGTCGCTGGTCATACAAGGGCTGTGGGAGATGTGCACCTTTCTGAAGTGGCAGCTGGAGACCTCCTGAGACAGAAATGACAGTGGATGCTGAAGGATCCTTGTTTCCAGGCTGTCATGGTTATTTTCTGGGAACAGTCCTTTCTTCCACAGAATTTAGCTTACCACCTTTTGTCCTGTGCATCATGGAGGTGGAAGATAACTTATTCCTTTGGTTTTGCATCAGTGATCTCAGGGTTATAGCTACATTCATACAGGGGGTGTAGACCTCGGTGGAGCCTGATTCAATACCCACCTTGTTTTTTAATGAGTGTCACGGGTAAAATTTGAGTCAATTTTTAACCAGGATTTGACTTGCATTAATATTGCATCCACCCTCTCTTTACACAAATGTCTCATGATCCATGTCCACAGTCGTTTCATAAGGTGAGGTTCAGTCTGAGACAAAGATTGCAACGTCGGTGTCCGCATATGAACTAGGTGTTTGTGCTTAATTACAGTCAATGGAGTTCTAAGTTGCCTCAACGCAGATGTCTAGGGCCAGTTCAGACCTGTCAATCTATCTGAGACTGGCAGCGGTGACATAAGACTCATGGAAGACCCATGTCCTTTGGGGTCCCTCCGGCATTGTTTCTGGCAAATCTGTTTTTAGCCGAAGTAAGTTTGTAGTTTTATTCCTACTGAATAGAGCTGAACACACAAAATACCCGTTGGACACAAAATCCAGATGATGAATGAGCAGACTGTTATCTAAGGAACACAGAACATGCCAATGCCCTTGAACTAGCAGACAAATCGCTCAAACCCCAGGGCATAGCAGCCAGAGGAGAAGCAGCCTGCTAGCCCAGCTAGGCTGTGTCTTCGTTCCACCCTAGTTATGGGAATGCCTCCAATTTCTTATTCTTTATCAGAAACTCCATAACATTGTTAGGGATGGGAGTCAGGCAGTGCCGTAGTTTCCAAGATCCTTTCTAGAATGCTGTTTACAAATAAGGTTTACAATGGCAGCCTGCCACTCCAGTCCCCCCTGCCCCAGAGAAAGACCAGATTGCGTCGGGGCAGGACTGAACTAGCAGCAAATCTGAGTCCTCTGAACTGCCCTTCTCGTAAGGCCCCATGAAGCGTCTGGTGATTTTGTAGGTGCTGTTGTACAGCTGGGTGGCAGGCAGCAGCCACGCCAGAAGTGGAGAGGTCTCCGTTGGTCCTGTATCACATGTCAGGCTTGAATAGGCATTTCCAGCTCCCTAGGATGTCTGGAATGCCTGTAGGCATCTATGGTTAGGCAGCTAAATTCTGCTCTTGCTCAACACAGTCAGCTGAGAGTAAGGAGTCATTCCTGACTGGCACCCTTGCTAAGGCGGCAAAAAAAGCGCGAAGGGCGGGAGCGGGCAGCCCAGCCCCCCTCCCAGAGTGGGAAAGAGCGGGAAAGGGCGAGCTGCTGACGTGCGGCAGCTCTGACGCGGCGTGGGTGGGGCCAGGAGTGATGGCAGCCAAACCCCCAGACCTATAAAAGCAGCCCCCAGGGAGCGCGAGCGGCCAGGAGCGCGGCGAAGAGGATGGGCAAACAGGGCGTGGCACATCAGGAGGGCGTGGCGCGTCAGTTTGCACGTCAGTTTGCGCGGTCAGGGCGCGCGGGGAAGGCCGAGTGTCCCCCCCTCCAAGTTCCAAAGGGGAACCCAGGCAGTGCTCATCGTCCTCCCAGGAGAACACCTGGCAGCGATGGTCACCACCCGCCCGAAAGCCTCTGCCAGAAGGAATGCGGCGACCCAGAGGGAGCTCCCGCACAAACACGCGGCCGTACAGGTCGCCGGCTGCAGGGAGTGCCTGGGCCTGTCGCTTGTGCCAGACGGCAGCGGGGACGGCAAATGTCTTCGGTGTCAGCAGGTGGATGATCTGCTCAGCCTGGTGCAGAGCTGAAGGAGGAGGTGGAAAGGCTGAGGAGTATCAGGGAGTGTGAGAGGGAGATAGACTGGTGGAGCCGCACCCTGCCGTCCCTGGGGCCAGGGCAGCAGGCGGAGGCCCCACAAGGAGCGCAGGATCCCCTGCCCTCTTGCCGGCAAGCAGAAGGAGGGGATCCAAGAGACGGGGGAATGGAAACAGGTCCCTGCCTGGGGAGGCAGGCGAATCCCCTCCCGGCCTCCCTCCCCTTCCCAGCTGCCCCTACACAACAGATATGGGGCTCTGGAAGTTGAGGGCCAGGCAAGTGGGGAGGGAGGTGAAGGTGAAGGTCCAGCCAGGGGGTTGCCGAGGGCCAGTCAGTCAACCCCACGGATTACGACTGCCCCTGTTAAGAAAGAAAGGAGGGTAATTGTGGTGGGTGATTCCCTCCTGCGGGGAGCTGAGGGCCTGATCTGCCTCCCGGACCCATCCCACAGGGAAGTCTGCTGCCTCCCTGGGGCCCGGGTTAGGGACATTACGAGGAAACTCCCCGACCTCGTGAGGCCCTCCGATTATTACCCATTGCTGGTTATACAGGTGGGTAGTGATGAGATTACAGAGAGAAGTCCTAAGGCAATGAAAAGGGACTTCAGGGCACTGGGGCGATTGGTTGCAGGATCGGGAGTGCAGGTAGTGTTTTCCTCAATCCCGTCAGTGGCAGCTAGGAGTGCTGAAAGGAACGGGAAAACTCACCTGATTAACAGGTGGCTCAGAGGCTGGTGCCATCAGTGGAATTTGGGGTTTTTTGATCATGGGGAGGTCTACACGGCACCGGGCCTGCTGGCGGCTGATGGAGATCGGCTGTCTCCAAAGGGAAAAAGGATCCTCGCCCATGAGTTGGCGGGACTCATTGAGAGGGCTTTAAACTAGATTTGAAGGGGGAAGGGGCTATAAACGGGCCCGCTAGTGAGGAGCCCAGGGGCGGCATGGCAACATTGGGGGCGAAATCGATAGCCCAGCTCAAGTGCATCTACACCAATGTACGTAGCACGGGCAACAAACAGGAGGAGCTGGAAGCCCTTGTGCAGCAGGATGGTTATGAGCTAGTCACCACCACAGAAACGTGGTGGGACGACTCTCATGACTGGAGTGCTGCACTGGAGGGCTATCAGCTCTTCAGAAGGGATAGGCAGGGAAGGAGAGGCGGTGGGGTGGCTCTGTATGTTAGGGAGTGTTTCGACTGCATAGAGCTCGACAGTGGTGATGACAAGGTGGAATGCTTATGGGTAAGGATGAGGGGGAAGGCCGGAAAGGCGGATGTCCTGTTGGGAGTCTGCTATAGACCACCCAACCAGGATGTAGAGGTAGATGAGGCATTCTATAAGCAGCTGGCAGAACTCTTGCAATGGCTAGCCCTTGTTCTTGTGGGGGACTTCAACTTGCCGGACATCTGCTGGAAATACCACACAGCAGAGAGGCAGCAGTCTTGGAAGTTCCTAGAGTATGTGGGGGATGACTTTCTAATGCAGCTGGTAAGCGAGCCTAGCAGGGGAGGTGCCTTGCTTGACCTGCTGTTTACCAACAGAGAAGGGCTTGTGGGAAATGTCGAGGTCGGAGGCCGTCTCGGGCTTAGCGACCACGACATGATAAAGTTCTCAATTTTGAGTGATGCTAAGCGGAGGGGCAGCAAAACTATTACCATGGACTTCCGGAGGGCAGACTTTGGCCTGTTCAGGACCCTGGTTGGGAAAGTCCCTTGGGAGGCGGTCCTGAAGGGCAAAGGGGTCCAGGAAGGCTGGGCCCTCTTCAAGAAGGAAGTCTTAAGGGCGCAGGAGTGGGCTGTCCCCGTGTGTCGTAAGACCAACCAGCGGGGAAATCGACCGGCCTGGCTGAATAGGGAGCTTTTGCGGGGACTCAGGGAAAAAAGGAGAGTCTACCGCCTTTGGAAGAAGGGGCGGGCAACTCAGGAGGAGTACAGGGATCTTGTTAGGTCCTGCAGGGAGGAAATTAGAAAAGCAAAAGCCCATCTAGAACTCAGTCTGGCCAATGCTGTAAAAGATAATAAAAAATGCTTTTACAAGTACATTAGCAATAAAAGGAGAGCCAAGGAGGATCTCCATTCTTTGCTGGATGTGGGGGGGAACATTGTCACTAAGGATGAGGAAAAGGCTGAAGTACTTAACGCCGCCTTTGCCTCTGTGTTCAACAGCCAGACCGGTCATCCCCAGGGTACTCAGGCCCCTGAGCTAGAGGATAGGGATGGGGACCAGAATGGAGCCTACATAGTCCAGGAGGAAGCAGTTAATGACCTGCTACGCCACCTGGATGCTCACAAGTCTATGGGGCCGGATGGGATCCACCCAAGAGTACTGAGGGAGCTGGCAGAGGAGCTCGCCAAGCCACTCTCCATCATCTATCAGCAGTCCTGGTTAACAGGGGAGGTCCCTGATGACTGGAGGCTTGCCAATGTGACGCCCATCTACAAGAAGGGCCGGCAGGAGGACCCGGGGAACTACAGGCCTGTCAGCCTGACCTCGGTGCCGGGGACGGTTATGGAGAGGTTCATCTTGAGTGAACTCCACAGGCAAGTACAGGTCAACCAGGGGATCAGACCCAGCCAGCATGGGTTCACAAAAGGCAGGTCCTGCTTGACCAACCTGATCTCCTTTGATGACCTGGTGACCTGCCTGGGTAGATGATGGAAAGGCTGTGGATGTCATCTACCTGGACTTTAGCAAAGCTTTTGACACCGTCTCGCATAATATCCTCCTCGGGAAGCTGGCAGCTCACGGCTTGGACAGGCATGCTCTTCGCTGGGTAAAGAACTGGTTGGGTGGCCGAGCCCAGAGAGTTGTGGTAAATGGTGTTAAGTCCAGTTGGCAGCCGGTCACGAGCGGTGTTCCCCAGGGCTCTGTTTTGGGGCCAGCCTTGTTCAATATCTTTATCAATGATCTGGATGAAGGGATTGAGTGTGCCCTCAGTAAGTTTGCAGACGACACCAAATTGGGTGGGAGTGTCGATCTGCTCGAGGGTAGGATGGCCCTGCAGAGGGACCTGGAAAGGCTGGATCGATGGGACATGGCCAACTGTATGAGGTTCAACAAGGTCAAGTGCCGGGTCCTGCACTTGGGTCACAACAACCCCATGCAGCGCTACAGGCTTGGGGAGGAGTGGCTGGAAAGCTGTCTGGCCGAAAAGGATCTGGGGGTGTTGGTAGATAGCAGGCTGAACATGAGCCAGCAGTGTGCCCAGGTGGCCAAGAAGGCCAACAGCATCCTGGCTTGTATCAGGAATAGTGTGGCCAGCAGGAGCAGGGAGGTGATTGTTCCCCTGTACTCGGCGCTGGTGAGGCCGCCCCTGGAATCCTGTGTCCATTTTTGGGCCCCTCAATACAAGAAAGACATTGAGGTGCTGGAGCGTGTCCAGAGACGGGCAACAAGGCTGGTGAAGGGTCTGGAGAACAAGTCTTATGAGGAGCGGCTGAGGGAACTGGTATTGTGTAGCCTGGAGAAGAGGAGGCTGAGGGGAGACCTTATCGCTCTCTACAACTCCCTGAAAGGAGGTTGTAGTGAGGTGGGTGTAGGTCTCTTCTCCCATGTGGTTAAGCGATAGGATGAGAGGAAATGGGCTCAAGCTGCGCCAGGGGAGGTTTAGGCTGGAAATTAGGAAAAATTTCTTTAGGGAAAGGGTGGTCAAGCATTGGAAGAGGCTGCCCAGAGAGGTGGTGGAGTCACCATCCCTGGAAGTGTTCAAAAAACGGGTAGATGTGGCACTTCGGGACATGGTTTAGTCTAGTCTACCCTTGATTGGCTTGGAGTAGACTTGGTAGTGTAGGTTAATGGTTGGACTGGATGATCTTAAAGGTCTTTTCCAACCTAGACGATTCTATGATTCTATGATTCTATTCTACATATATATATTACATATACCACCCCCCATTGTGCCCCTCCCTGTTACATCCAGATGTTTCAATGAAAAATATTAATGAGAGAGCTGAGTGTTGTGGTTTGACCCCAGGAGGCAGCTCAACAGCGCTCAGCTGCTCACTCACTCCTCCATGGTGCAATGGGGGAGAGAATTGGCAGGGTAAAAGTGAGAAAACTCATGGGCTGATAAAGACAGCTTACTAGGTAAAGCAAAAGTCGCACACACAAGCAAAGCAAAATAAGGAATTCATTCACTCCGTCCCATCGGCAGGCAGGTGTTCAGCCATCTCCAGGAAAGCAGGGCTCCATCACATGTAACAGTAACTTGGGAAGACAAATGCCATAACTCCGAATGTCCCCCCTTCCTTCTTCTTGCCCCGGCTTTATATGCTGAGCATGATGTCATATGGTAGGGCATATCCCTTTGGTCAGTTGGGGTCAGCTCTCCCAGCTGTGTCCCCTTCCACCTTCTTGTGCACCCCCAGCCTACTCGCTGGTGGGGTGGGGTGAGAAGCAGAAAAGGCCTTGGCTCTGTGTAAGCACTGCTCAGCAGTAATGAAAACATGCCTGCGTCATCAACCCTGTTTTCATCGCAAATCCAAACCACAGCCCCATACAGGCTACTGTGAAGAAATTTCACTCTTATCCCAGCCCAGACGAGGACACTGAGTGAACAGAGACCCTGGAAATGGAGATGCCACAGATCACAGCTGTGCACAAGAGCTCCATAGCCCTGTTACCATGGGTCCCCATGACTTTGCAGACCACTTCAGCTCTGTCCATTGTCCCAATCCTACAGAAGCCAAAGAATGAATGACATAATGCAGACACCACCCACAAAGTTGATCTAAACACACCTTTCAGTGAACTCTCGTGTTGATTGTGCTCAGCTATTGTTTAGTGTTGATAGGGATACATTTTATTCAGCTCGCTATAAAAAAATGAGCTTGTGCAGAGTATTTCTGGTTTGATTCACCTTGCAGGCATCCCTAAAGAAAACCTTGTCTCCTCTTCCTCAACACTCCTCTTGGTGGATATTTACTTGTGGTCTTGGCTGTCCTCTACTTTTCAGAGGTTTTTTTACTGCTCAGTGGTCCTTTCCTGTAACTATCAGGAAGGTGGCAATGACCCTTAAAACTGATTTAGTCACATACCCTAAAATGGGGGTGCTTCTCCTGTGCATTTGACTCTAGGAAAGCTGGAGATAGCTGGTCTTAGAACATAGGACATAGAATGATTTGAGTTGGAAGGCACCTTAAAGACCATCTCATTCCAACCCCACCCGTCATGGGGGCAGGGATAAAGAGATATCTGCCTTGAAAGGAAAACCAGGATGTACCAAGTTGAAATCAAGGCTTAGAACAGCAAGGTGCTGATGTTAGCTGAGCTGCCTCTCAAGGTATTAAGCTGTAGCAAATCAGTTGGTATTTCAAAGAAGATAATAACAGCATCCAAGGGAAACAAACAGTCATGTAACTGTTACCTCTGTGGCTAGCTGGAGGTCAGGCAGAAGCAAGCAACAGCCTTCACATCTTCTGTTTTCTGCAGATGAGGAACACGAGAGTTTGTTTGAGACGCCAAGAACTAAGCAATGAGAACTGACAAGACAATTTCATATCACATCCACTTCAAAGGCTTCCTCATGTCGCCTTTTCCCAGAAGATGCCAGACACATATAAATTCCAGCATCAGAGACTTGGAAGTCTTTTAAGAGTAAAGACAAGACCCCTCTGCTTGGTAATCATTGAAGAAGCTCTTGTTGACCCCAGTTCCTTTTGTTTTCAATCTTTTCCCCAGTGCTTCCATTGTAGGAGAAGATCTGTATCAATTCTGAGGGTCTGGAAAGCAACCATTCAGTAGAAACGTTTGCCAGAATGCCGGTGGATGGTGGCCTGCTTTCCAAAAGCACATCATTTCCAACAGCTCCAACAACATATGTGGGAGTGAGAATACTTGGCATAGCAACTGCACACAAAATATAAACTGAGACATGTCAAGCCACAGTGATCCTGAGGGATACACCAGATCCTGAGGGATACGCAGAGTACTGTGTCAGCTCTGGAGCCCTCAGCACAAGAAGGACATGGACCTGCTGGAGCGGGTCCAGAGGAGGTCCACAAAAATGATGCGAGGGCTGGAGCCCCTCTCCTACGAGGCCAGGCTGAGGGAGTTGGGGTTGTTCAGCCTGGAGAAGAGAAGGCTGTGAGACCTTATTGCGGCCTTTCAGTGCTTCAGGGGGGCCTACAGGAAGGATGGGGGCAATCTTTTTAACAAGGCCTGTTGTGACAGGACAAGGAATAATGGATTTAAACTAAAGAAGAATAGATTTAGAGTAGATATAAGAAAGAAATTTTTTACAGTGAGGTTGGACAGGCACTGGAAGGGGTTGCCCAGAGAGGTAGTGGAGGCCCCATCCCTGGCAACATTGAAGGTCAGGTTGGACGGGTCTCTGAGCAACCTGATGTGGTTAAAGCTGTCCCTGCTCACTGCAGGGGGGTTGGGCTGGATGACCTCTAAAGGTCCCTTCCAACCCAAAGCATGCTATGATTCTGTGATTCTATACAAGAAGCTGTACGGGGAATGAATTCATTTCATGCTTAGAGAAGTCTCTGGTTCTGACAGTACAAACACATTACCACAAGGGAAATGACACTGTCACCTGGTTGGGCTTTGGTTATTGTCAGGACTTGGATTCAAGTCAGAGAGACCTCAGCTGTCCCTCTCCCTTTCCAATCCAGTATATGGTTTTGTATCTTGGCCAATACTATGTAGTTACAGTCCTCTTTGGAAAGTCTATAAGCCTTCAGGTAATTAAGTTGTTCAGCTAAATTTGTGCTTCCTGACAGCTGGCTCATGGAAACTGCCTATGGGCACACTCTTACTACAAGACTGGTACTGTACAGATAGTTAAAGTACCCTGGCCTTCCTACTCCTCCACGTTGGTATCCTCCTCCTATTTGCAGCTATCGTTCTTAACGGGTGTGTAACCAAGGGCAATGTAGCTCTGAATGAGCAGAGATGATTGTTCTCCCCAGCCATGTCATAGCAACACACTTGCCTTAAAGTGTCTAACTCTGTAAGCAGGTGCTTTGATTGACACCTTTTCCCCCTCAAAATGCCCTCCCATCGCCAGTCCATCACCTGTGGGCGTCTCTACCAACCCTTGCACTCCTGATGAAAGAAGAGATGACACTGACCTGTCACTTCCAGCTCAATGGCCACCTGATGGTGCCATTTTCCTACTGTTACACTGCAAATGTATTTATTTATTTCCCTTTGTCAGGGACCTGGACGTTCTTCACTTTTAGGGACAAGTTGCCTGTGCTCCACTGGCGGAGGAAGGGCTGTGTGCCTCTCCAGTGTTGCTCCTCTAGCCAGCTATCGCTGACTGCACTAGAAAGGCAGCAGAGCAAATTCTGTAGAGCAACCCACTGAACCGTGATGCTCCTGGGAAAAACAGTGAGTGACAACTGGCAAGGCAGAATGCCATCTTCCCCAGTGAAGCTGATGATTGGGATGTTTGGAGGAAGGCTGTGGAACTGGCCTATTTGAAGACAGCAACATTTAGAGGAGCTGCTCAAGAAGGCTGGAGAGGGCATCCGAGTCACTACAATGTGAGAGAAACATCTCTGCAGACACCAAGGCCCGCGAAGAAGGATGGGGAAGAGGTGCTCCACACAATGGAGCAGAGATTCCCCTGCAGCCCATGGAGGCCCACAGTGGAGCAGATATCCAGCTGCAGCCTGGGGAGGATCCCGTGCCAGAGCAGGTGGATGCACCCAAAGAAGGCTATGACCCCATGGAGAGCCCGTGGTGGAGCAGGCTCCTGGCAGGACCTGTGACCCCGTGAAGAGAAGCCCACACTGGAGCAGGTTTTCTGACAGGACTTGTAACCCTGTGGGGGACCCATGCTGGAGCAGGCCGTTCCTGAAGGACTGCACCCTTTGAAAGAACCTATGCTGGAACAGTTCATGAAGAACTGTAGCCTGTGGGAAGGAGAAGGACCCACGCTGGAGAAGTTCATGAAGGACAGTCTTCTGTGGATGGGACCCCATGCTGGAGCAGGGGAAGAGTGTGAGGAGGAAGGAGCGGCAGAGACAATGCGTTATGAACTGACCACAACCCTCATTCCCCGTCCCCCTGCGTTGCTTGCAGGGAGGAGGTAGAGAAGTCAGGAGTGAAGTTGAGCCCGGGAAGAAGGGAGGGGTGCAGGGAAGGTGTTTTCTAAGATTTGGATTTATTTCTCGTTACCCTACTCTGACTTGATTGGTAATAAATTCAGTTAATTTCCCCAAGTTGAGTCTGTTTTGCCCATGACAATACTTGCTGTGTGATCTCCCTGCTCTTATCTCAACCCACAAGCCTTTTGTTATATTTTTCTCCCTGCCCCATCCAGTTGAGGAGGGAGAGTGATCGAGCAGCTTTGGTGGACACCTGGCATCTAGCCAAGGTCAACTCACCACATCTAATCCATTCCATTCCATACCTAGGCACGTATAGGCATCTATACTCAGGTATTTTAACTGGAAGCAGAGTGAAATGGTGTCAAGCTTACTGCATACACTCTTCTCATTCTTAACACAGATGCACGGGAAATCCAACATGATCTGTGCTTACAAGCTGTGGACACCTCCCACTCGGCCATATGTGCTCAGCTCCTGGATACACTGAAAATCAGATTAAGGGCTTTTTGCTTTGATTTCATTTTGTCTGGAAATAGGGATATCTCTCAGTAATCCCATGACAAATAAGTAACAATTTTTAACAAATACATAGATGTATGTGTATAAATCTAGATGAATATTGCCATATGGATGCCTTACATAGCCCAGAGCATCTGTGGTGGTGCAGCCCCCCAGGCCACTCTGAGATCCCAGGACAAGCCCCATTGTGCTGTTATCTTGGTCATCATGACTTGGGCATCGGGCAGTCTCTGTCCACACCTGGGCCATGTGCTCCCTGAATTGTGTCCCAGAATGACTCAGCACAAAGTGTGGCCAGAAGGTAAAATACTGACCCAAGCCAATCATCTCGAGTCCTATAAATAGCCATCCAAGAGGGACAACTTCTGGAGCTCTCCAGGACCTCAGCGGGCTGTGTGACCCCGTATCTCCCCTTGCGCTGGGATGCCTCTCAGGCTAGATTTCGTGAGGATTAAAGGGTTGTCCATCAATGATTTTGCAAGGACTCAAAGGCCTGACTTCATGAGGTTCACCGACCGTCCATTGATGAATGCCAGTACATAAAAGTAAGTAATTCATGAAATTCACAAAAAGGGAAATTTTAATCACAGCTTAACCTGGCACGCACGCGTGCGTGTGTGTGTGTAATTTGACTATATATGCATATATATATTATCCTTATTCTTATAAACCATTGACCAAATCTGAGACTAAGATTGGACGTTGCCGCACCTAGACTCCTCTCTGAGAAGGAGTTTAGATAGCAAGGGGGTCTGTTCTGAACCTTGTGACTCAACGGGAGGGTCCTCCTTATCCCCTGCATCCACGATCCCTCTGTAAACCATTCTAACTCGAGTGTAACTGAATTTTTCTTTGTGCATTTCTTCCATGTAAGTAATAGAGTGAACCTTGCCATTCTCAAATCTTTAACTAAGTTGCTATCTTGAATGTAACAAATTCCATCAAATTGCTGTTTTAAAGTGGCTGATGGTTAAGTGTTCTTAAGAATTATACAACCTAATACTGTGACCTATCTAAAAAATATTAATAAATCTTAAATTGCTGCTAACCAAAGCCATGTAAAAAATCATATTTGCAACAATGTGGTATAGTCAGCAGCATCCACAAATCTGTATTTGCAACAGCATCTCAGTCAAATGGCGCCAGACGTGTCCTTAGTGCAAATGAATCTCACACTTAGGCAGAGATTTAGCTCAAAGGTTAAGTTCCCTACCTGTAGGTGCTGATATGCAAATGTCTCTACCTGAACTAACTAGTTTGGTTAAGTTAAAATTCTAAACCCTGGAGATCTGGAGTACAGCTCAGTAGCTGTACCACAGAATCCTCCTGCCATTCAAGATGCCCGAGGGAATGTGAGCTATGCGTAGTGGGCCAGCAACAGGACATATGGAATAGCCTTGCCCTTATGCAAAGGCAGCTGGAGGCCAGCTATGATCTCCTGAGACCTCTGAGGTGGCTCGAGATAACAACACTAGGAACTAAATCTCTTCTCTCTTTACTGTAAGGGGAGCATACCAAGGGGAGTCAGGGAGCTTAGATACCTTAGACACTTACTTGACTACATTTAGTCGTATCCAGTACACTGTGAGCTAGTCTAGGCCATGCTTCCTTTCAGAGGATTCCCTGAGGTCTTCCTCACTGCCTGGAGTGTATATGCCTGTCCTCTGATGATGCCTGAAATTCTCTAGGCTTTCTCAAACAGAAGTAGTGTCTAGGTGGGTACCTTTATCAAGCCCACCTCATCAGTGCGAGTACCTCAAGTGACACATCTCACCCTATGGTAAGACATACAGAATATGGAATCTAGTAGAATATAGTATATGTCTTCCTTAGAGACTTCATCAATAAACTTACTTCTGAGCTTAATGAGGCAGGTAACTTCCCATACAGTAAGCTCTATCTTCCAGAATTTGGAAGTCTACAATTTTTGCTGTATATATTTATACGCATCTATATACCCCCATCTATAAAAACCCCCAAATCTTTGCTGGTTGCTTGTTTTTTATAACTGTATGGCATAAATCCAGCTTACCACTAGTCTTCTGAAGTGGTTGCATGATTGCTTGCCACATGAAGAGGAAGGCCATTGCTCAAGAGTGGCAGAAGTTCAGACACTCCAGACTTTCCTAAATGAAAAGCAGAAGGTGAAAGCAGGAAGTGTAGATATTAGCTTAGATTATTAGAAAGAACACAAAGGTAACTTCCAAAATGGGTTATCTGAAACGTTACAACACCAGAGACCAGAAACAAGCTGTCTTTACAGGACGACTCACTATGTGTAGCAGAGTGAACTTCCAGTCAATGAGCATTAATGCTACTTTGTGGTGGTACATCTCCCCCCTCCCGCCGTTTTTCTGTTCTGTTTTTCCCCTTTACTTTGGCTGCTTTACAGTCTCAGGAATTCCAGGCCGCAGCTTTTGTATAGCGAGTTGGTCAGTTAAGCGCCCCTTAATTGTACCAGAAACTCCTACATGGCTGGAGCAGAGAGCGGCTCTGTTCTTATCAAGATTCATATTATGGCTAACGAGGGGAACGAGAACAAACAGCTACCCCGGACAGCCTTGAAACAGGGTGGTATCATCGCTGCTGGAATTCCAGCAACAAGCCGACCCAAATTGTGACTTGGATGGAAATTTGCTGGTGATTAAAGTCTCACAATCCTATAAACAGCAGTCCTAAATGAGGCCCTTTCAGCTCTCCTGGACTGCTGCGGGCCACACCAGCATCTCCCTCTGATCGAAATGTCTCTAAGAGTCAGTGAAACTTAGCAGATTCACGAAGTCTGCTGCAACCAGAACTCCATTGCCAGAGATCGACAACGGAGCCTGGGCTGCTGATATTCTTCATTCCTCAAGACTCTACTCTCGCCCGTTGAGAAATGCCAAGGCATTAGACGTGAGTATTTCACTAAACTCGAGGGGAATTTTTAACAGGTATACTATTTTCATATATGCATTTATAGTTGTGAGTGTGCATGCATGAATCAATTTAAGTAGTTTGTAGATGTATGATTTAATTTTAAAAGGAGTTTTATACTGCTGTATTATTCTCATAGCATTACTCTCCTAAACTATTGACCAAGTCTGAGACTAAGAGTGGGCCCAGCCACACCTCGGCTCCTCTCTGAGAAGGAGTTTAGAAAGCAAGGGGGTCCATTCTGAACCTCGTGACTCAACGGGAGGGTTTCCGTATCCCCTACATACAATTTCTCTTTCTCTCTCATATAATCCAAATTTCCTTTATATACTTTTCCTATGTACTAAGTATACATATATGCATATACATACATTACTCTTATCCATATAAACTGTTGACCAAGTCTGAGACTAGGACTAGACCTAGCCCCACCTCGGCTCCTCTCTGAGAAGGAGTTCAGAAAGCAAGGGGGTCTAGTCTAAACCTCGTGACTCAACGGCAGGGCCCCCCTGCCCCCCTCTTGCCTTTATTCCATATATATGCAATGCTTTTATGAATCATCTTAACTTGTTGTGATTTAATTCTCTTTTATGTGCTTCTATGTAGTAATAGAGTGAACCTTGCCATCTTTGAATCTGTAACTAAGTCACTGTTTTGATCAATTTTGTCTAATCACTTTATTAATCATTGATGATTGAGTGCTATTAAAAATACTATAATCAAATTCTGCAATTCGCTACAAGTAAATTCTAACTTTTACTAAATCAGACTGTGTAAAGTCACTCATTCATAGTGAATTGACATAATCAGCAGGATTCACAAACCTGCATTCGTGACATACTTAAACCACCAAAATGCCTGGGGATAGGAACCCATTCAGTGAGTTAAATTACTTGCAAACGAATCTTGATGTTGCATATCTTTTCCCCTCAAGTCTTGTCCTTTTGAAAATCTTTACATTTGTTTGCTTTAACCTAATGTCCACCAGGGAGCTTTAGAAATAATTTTCCAGGGAGAGAAGGATGGGGGAAGTGATTTGTTCAAAGTACAATGACATTAACTCAGGAAACCGTTTTATGGCACGGGATGTTTAACAAGAAGCTCAGCTCTTTCAGGCATGGGTGTATCACACCCATTCCTAGGGGTAATTGAGCTTCGGCAGGAGTCTGTTCTTCCATTTTAGAGAGTTCATTTAAGAGGAGCAGACCAAGCATGCCTAAGCTAAAGAAACAGAGGTTATGAGGTCATTCATTTTTCAGATATGCATAAATACTCCCATCATGGTGAAAAAAGAAACAGAGGAATGGCCAGCACTGAGAGGTTTTATCTTACAAGTATATAAGTGGCTACTTATGGCATTCAAACTACAAGACAGCAGTGAAACAGTGAAAATAAAATGCAGTACGTATTCCTAATACTTACATTCCCCATATTATTTGCTGATGGAAAAAATAGAATTAAAAAAAAAAAAAACAACCCAATCAATTATTTCAGATGCCCTGGGAATTTTGAACCAGAAAATTGTGTGTTTCCCACTCAAAGTTGTTAGATCTTGCTGGTTTGTGTTTACCACATCAAACATGCAGAGAAAACAAGGTGGCCTCATGGCTACAGGCCAGGACAGGCTGGAGAGCTTTAGTAGCTCAGGAACAGCGATAGTTTTCAGGCACTGACTGGGATCAGAAGCAATGAAACCCCTTTTGCGTGATATGGCCTGTAAGGAAAGAGGTTCTGCGAAGACCTCGGGTGGATTTCACTGGACCTGTTTCAGACAAATGTGATGAATGCTATCATTTAAATATGTTTTTTCTTGCCATTCACTGTAAAGAAAAGCAAAATTACTCCCCATCATTGTGCCTGTCTAAGAATAGGGAAGATGACTCCTCTATCCTTGGTCCCTGGTGGCACTGGTGTCAGGAAACGACTTGTGGTTTAGCTTCTCTCCAGAGTTCTGGGAAGTCCCAAACCACCTCTCATTCCCTGATGATGATGAGCAGACAACTTCTACAAAACCAAACAGTCTCTGTGGGCATTGCAAAGCCTTGCCGGAAGTTGTTCCTCTACACCAGCTCTGCTGCTATAACAGCTTTTGAGGAGACAACACATGTGTGCAGCTCCCAACTGGGTACGGATTTCTCTTCATGGTCTGCAGTTTCCAGCCATACTGATTCTCGAGCCTCACTTAAACTTAAGAATCTTCGGACAGGAAAGTTACATTAAGAGCTTGTAGCATGCATGAGATGGATCCGGCTGTTCCTGGAGTTTGATACTCATAACATAGTGGAGAAGCATTTTCACATCTTACTCTTGCATTCTAGTAAACATTTTCCCTTCTCCAAAAAGAAAGAATTCATCCTGTGAGTATTTTTTTTTAGTGGTCAATACTAATGATAAAACAGTAACAATTCAACTCAGGGCAGTACGTTAAATAGGCATAATGCCACTAAGTGTTCCCAAGGAGCAAATGTGCATAGCTCTGACTTTTGGATGCTTAAAGACAACCGTTGACACAAAACATGCTCTCAGCTAGAGGAAATCCTCATTTGTTTTCACTTTTCTACTGAAGGCATGGCCTTCTGAGAGAATGCAACATCTGTTTCTATGTGCTATAAACTCAAAACAGTTTCAAGGCAACATTGGTAGAGCACAAAAACGGAAGGAAATTCTCCCTTGTTCTCTTTCAGATGAGACAGAATCATATAACGTTATCATACTTGCAGACCAGAGGTCTGTTAGTATCTTGCTGAAAATATGATCATTTCAATTTCTTAGATTGAAGGTGGTTTCTTGTCTGGACAGCAGGAAGGAAAAGAGCTACCTTGGGTTTGGGAGACCTGGACTTTTGTACTGAGAAATAGATTGGCATCATGACTCTTTGCTTATCTTGCTCTCATACCTTGCACAGTCATAGAGCAGTTGATTAACCAGGAACTTGGGTAAGCAGGTATTACTGCAATAAAAGCAATACCTTTGTTGTCATAACCGTGACACAGGGCTCCATTCATCCCAGCTGAAATCTCAAGCTACAAGGGAACACAATTGCATCCTTTCACATGATGGTCTTCCCCGGTACCTCAAGAGGTGGATTATTTGCTGTGTGAACATGTGGCTTCAACCAGAGCAAAGAATACCATGCTTTATGTGAAAGGCACGTTATGAAAGGCAAGCACAAAAATGCAACTTTGAATTTGCTGGCTGAAGGAAGAACTGAACTTCATCTCCCCTGTCCAAGGCGTATGTCTTGACTGTTGAGCTACTGTCTAAAATGTGTCAGCTAGTGTCTGACACACTTTTAGGTAAAATGTGTCATCATCCACTCACCCCCCATCTTTTTGTTGATTCTCATATAGCAGAAAGAACTTTTCTTGGTTCTTTGAAACAAAAGGCAAAAGGCACTGATAAAGGAGGATGGATTGTATATCCCCTTCTTTCCGTGCTGAAGCTACGAGCCTGCTTTCCCCAGGCCCCTGCCTGTAGTACTTACTGTGAAGGGTTGTGTGGAAAGGCTAGTTGTCTTGTTTCCCTCTGGAGCTGATGGAGAAAGACAGGCATCTCCAGGGCATGATTCATCCCAGCAGGCTGAAAAGGGAACTCCAGACTCACTTTGAACACGAAGAAGAAGCATATGGCAGGTGGAGAATGGTCAGGCAAACCAGGAAGAATGAAGAAGCATTGTCTCAGCTTGCACAGCTGGAATTAGGAAGGCTGGAGCTCACCTGAAGTTAAAACTTGTGAAGAACAATGTACCTTGGCAGCAAAAGGAAGACCCAGAAAAGTGTAGGATCACTGCCAAAAGGGGTGGGAAATTTTCAGGCCCTCAAAGGACCTTTTTCCCCAGTTCTGAGACAATCTATGCCAGACTGTGGTGTGAATCTTGTTAAAAGCCGGGGGTGGTATGTTTGGTTTTTTTTTTTTTTTTTAAATCCAGGTGCATTCTACCCACTTTCTGTGTTCCCTTCTTCAAATTTAAGGCAGTCAACTTGTTGGCACTGAATTAAAATGGATTAAGAATACAACAGCATGCACATACTAAAATGACGTATTTCCTTAGAGATGGTTGAAGTCTCCAAAGATTTCACTATCCAGAAACAGCTCTGTACACTTTCATCCTGGGACATGACAGCAACCAGGAAGAGAAGTCTTTTCCTTTCTTCTCAACAGGGTTTCTGTGAAGAAAATGAGCTCCATTCCAGCCAGACCCAGCACACGTGGTCAAGGCACATTGTTTGCTTTTGAAAGATACTGAAAGCTTTCTATGAAGAAGTGACTGCATCAGTGGACAAGGGAAAAGCAACGGATGTCATCTCTTTGGACTTCCTTTGACGCCCCACCACATCCTTCTCTCTAAATTGGGGAGATATAGATTTGATGGGTGGACTGTTCGATGGATAAGGAATTGGGTGGATGGTCGCATCCAGAGGCTCGTGGTCAATGGCTCGATGTCCACATGGAGACCGGTGACAAGTGGAGTCCCTCAGTGGCCCGTACTGGGACCAGTGCTGTTTAACATCTTCATCAATGACACAGACAGTGGGATCGAGTGCACCCTCAGCAAGTTTGCCGACGACACCAAGCCGAGCGGTGCAGTTGACACGCCAGAAGGACGAGATGTCGTCCAAAGGGACCTGGACAAGCTGGAGAGGTGGGCCTGTGTGACCCTCGTGAGGTTCACCGAGGCCAAGTGCAAGGTCGTGCACCTGGGACAGGGCAACCCCCGATATCAATGCAGGCTGGGGGGATGAAGGCATTGAGAGCAGCCCTGCGGAGAAAGACTTGGGGGTATGGGTGGATGAAAAGCTGGACATGAGCCGGCAATGTGCGCTTGCAGCCCAGAAAGCCGACCGTATGCCGGGCTGCATCAAAAGAAGCGTGGGCAGCAGGTCGAGGGAGGTGATTCTGCCCCTCTACTCTACTCTGGTAAGACATCACCTGGAGTACTGCATCCAGCTCTGGAGCCCTCAGCAGAAGAAGGACATGGACCTGCTGGAGCGGGTCCAGAAGAGGGCCACAAAAATGATGCAAGGGCTGGAGCACCTCTGCTATGAGGCCAGGCTGAGGGCTTTGGGATTGTTCAGCCTAGAGTAGAGAAGGCTGCAAGGAGACCTTATTGTGACATTCCAGTACTTAAAGGGGACCTACAGGAAAGATGGGGAGAATCTTTTTAACAAGGCCTGTTGTGACAGGACAAGGAGTAATGGATTTAAACTAAAGAAGAATAAATTTAGACTCGACATAAGAAAGAAATTTTTTACACTGAGGGTGGTGAAGCACTGGAACAGGTTGCCCAGAGAGGTGGTAGAGGCCCCATCCCTGGCAACATTCAAGGTCAGGTTGGACGGGGCTCTGAGCAACCTGATGTGGTTAAAGCTGTCCCTGCTCACTGCAGGGGGGTTGGGCTGGATGACCTTCTAATGGTCCCTTCCGACCCAAAGCATTCTGTGATTCTGTGATTCTATGACTGGACAGAAGGCAAAGATTTTGGAATATCACCACAGGAGGATGTGACTGATGCATGCTGAAGAAGCCCCATTGTATAAAAAACTACCAGAAAATGAGAAGCAATATGCCCTGTTCACTGATGGGTCCTGTTGTCCTGTGGGAAAGCATCGGAGGTGGAAAGCTGCTGTATGGAGTCCTATACGACAAGTCGCAGAAACTGCTGAAGGAGAAGGGGAGTCGAGTCAGTTTGCAGAGGTGAAAGCCATCCAGCTGGCTTTAGATATTGCTGAACAAGAAAAGTGGCCGGTCCTTTATCTCTGTACTGACTCATGGATGGTGGCAAATGCCCTGTGGGGGTGGTTGCAGCAATGGAAGCAGAGCAACTGGCAGCGCAGAGGCAAACCCATCTGGGCTGCCGCATTGTGGCAAGATATTGCTGCGTGAGTAGAGAACCTGGTTGTAAAAGTACGCCACATAATTCCACATCTTCTAAATCTTTTCCTGCACTTTGGAGCATGGCTAAGGCAAACAGCAGGTAACTGCTAGGGTGGTAAAACAACACATTTTTTACAGCACAGTCAATAACAGTCATTAACAGATTAACTGTAATTTATCAGCCAACACTACTAGTTTCTTGCAGTCTGTTTTCCACAGCATTACAGAAAGCTTCTGCTCTCTGAAGTTTTCTAAGGGCTCTTGACACTTCTTTCTACCCATCGTAGAGTATTTGACCACAGATAGTATAAATCTCCAGCCCCACCCATTTTTATTTTCTTTCACTCTCACTGTACTGCATTGCAAAGGTTAATAGGTAACCTTTGGAATTAAAAGGGTTCATTTTATGGTCAGGATTGCAGTGGCTGACAGGGTCCAGAGGTCCCAGCAGCCTTCTGAGCGTTGCCAACAGATGTAAGCACCTGCATGTGGATTTCTGTGAGGAGCAGCTGTGTTTCTGGAAATCCAGGTTTGTGTTTCTCTCTGTCGAAGCAATGGTTTATTTGGCTGCTTCTGTAGGGAAGAGCTTGGAACTTTTTCTTAGCCCTCTGTTTCCTGCAGGCTTTGTGTGCTGTTCTGTTGTGTTGGTTGCCAGATGTTTTGGGCACTGTCCTGAAAGATCTGGGGATTATCTCTGCTGAGGTCTTTTGCGTGTATTTGTGCATGGTGAAGGGCTGCTTGGGAGCGAGAGAAAAACCTCAAACATACCTTCACATCTATCTATCCTGAAACCGTGCTTACTGTTAGATTTGGCTTTGGGGTTGCATAGGGTCGGATTTAGTGGAAAGAAATCCATGCTTTGACAGTGAGATGTGGCTGTACAGACCCTCTGGAAAGCCCCAGATTTGCTATGGTGGTGGCATTGCAGTCTCAGAAGACTACCTGGCAGGCACTTTAAGCCTTGCTTTTTGTTTTCATGGCGCTTTTTTTTTTCCCCCCTAATTGTTTTGCAATGTGTTGTGCCTTCCCTTCCCTTCCCTTCCCTTCCCTTCCCTTCCCTTCCCTTCCCTTCCCTTCCCTTCCCTTCCCTTCCCTTCCCTTCCCTTCCCTTCCCTTCCCTTCCCTTCCCTTCCCTTCCCTTCCCTTCCCTTCCCTTCCCTTCCCTTCCCTTCCCTTCCCTTCCCTTCCCTTCCCTTCCCTTCCCTTCCCTTCCCTTCCCTTCCCTTCCCTTCCCTTCCCTTCCCTTCCCGTAACTCTATCAGAATCAGCTATGATACAAAACCCAAAGTGAAACAATTTCTCTAGTTATCTTGGCAGCAGAGGAAGTGTTGAAGATGGTGCTCAAAACAAGAGGAAACTATGAAAACAAATTAAAAAATGTGTCAAAAGCTCACATTCTTCATGGCTATAGGAAGGGACTATATCATACCTCAAAAAGATAAAAGTAGTAGGACTCATACTATGTATCATTAACTGGTTAAGTGTGAGGTTTCTAACATCATTTACTGTCGTGGTTTAACCCCAGCTGGCAACTAAGCACCACGCAGCTGCTCGCTCACTCCCCTCCAGTGGGATGGGGGAGAGAATCGGCAGGGTAAAAGTGAGAAAACTCATGGGCTGAGATAAAGACAGCTTACTAGGTAAAGTAAAACCTGCACACACAAGCAAAGCAAAATAAGGAATTCATTCACTACATCCCATCAGCAGGCAGGTGTTCAGCCATCTCCAGGAAAGCAGAGCTCCATCACATGTAACAGTAACTTGGGAAGACAAATGCCATAACTCCAAACGTCCCCCCTTCCTTCTTCTTGCCCCGGCTTTATATGCTGAGCATGATGTCATATGGTAGGGCATATCCCTTTGGTCAGTTGGGGTCAGCTCTCCCAGCTGTGTCCCCTTCCACCTTCTTGTGCACCCCCAGCCTACTCGCTGGTGGGGTGGGGTGAGAAGCAGAAAAGGCCTTGGCTCTGTGTAAGCACTGCTCAGCAGTAATGAAAACATGCCTGCGTCATCAACCCTGTTTTCATCGCAAATCCAAACCACAGCCCCATACAGGCTACTGTGAAGAAATTTCACTCTATCCCAGCCCAGACCAGCACATTTAGTGTCCTGGTGTCCCTTTACCAGCAGTGAAGAAAAACAGCCACCTCTGAATCATGAAATATTTTCTCCTCCTTTGAAAGTATGTGTGGAGAAATTTTTAGTCGTCTTATTTACTATGACCAGTGAAAACTCTGAAAATCCTTAGGGAAGTTTGGATGGGCCATAACTCGTGAGAGGTTCCATTCTACATCGTAAAAAAGTGTGTGGTGGGGAAGAGAGAAGCAAATCTATGACCTGCCTGGAGAGCAGTGCTCATTATGTTTTGCTAGGTCAAAATCAAATCAAGATCTTCCTTTTTTTCCTACTCGAGTTATATTTATTATAGTATAACAGATATATTTGTATATGGGTTTATATCTATACATGTAGAGAGAGAGAAAAAGAGTGGGTTTCGTTATACAAATCTTAGAAACTTCTGCTTTAAAATCCTAGTTAATTTAGAAGCTATCATTTCTATATCCATTAAAAATATCTTTGAAAGAAAAATGGTTATAGTATTTCCAAAGTGAAATATTTAGTTTAGAAAATACCAATGTGTCTTTTTTTTTTTTTTTTTTTTTTAAGGCACAATTTATGTTCTGGGCTTTTGTGTCTGTATTGTCTTTACCTTTTAACTGCAAGGAGCCACCTCCAGTCCTGATACTGGTCCTACTACTGAGACACATGTCTGCCCAGCTCAGAATCGCTCACTTCATAACCACTGACTGTTATCAGTGTTGCAGTGTCTCCATACAGAGCATAAGAACAATCCTAGGAGCTCTCTGGCTGCTGAATCACTCCCCAGATTCACCTGGGGTGCTACCAGGCATGTGGGTAGTGCACGTAAGCAGACAACAAGGTGTTGGAGTGAAGCTGGGAATGACGCAACTCAGCTGTGCAGCACCACACATCCTTTATTTGGCATTTGAACATAGACTTTTCTCTTCCACACAGGTATGGGGCTCTCGGTCCAGCTGACAGCAGTCATCTTCATCTTGGTATTGGTGTCTACGCACCATCCCACTGCAGGTAGTTTTGCTCTGTCATGGATTAATTTTGCTCTGTACTAAACCCATTTCAGAGATGACGAATAGATTTGAACTGATGCTCCCTATGACTTTCTTCTCCACTGAAGGAGGTCCAGATTTAGATGATTTCTCTGGCTTTCATGTGAACACAGATGTATGTTCTGGGATGCAGTGTGCTCCACTGTAGGCATTAAACTGAGCACATGAGCGCTATTGATCTAAGGTACTTGTGTGGTCAATAGGAGAAGATGGGCATAATATAACTGATTTATGTCAGACTCCCATCTTCCCAGGGAATGAACCGCTCTGTGGAGAAGGCAATTTCTCCATGGTTTCTCTACAAGATGATTGCCTCACTCGTGAGATGAACATACCTAGATACCCTAATGTTCTCAACACTACAAAGGGAGGTGACAGGAAATTTTGACTTGCGTGATGCGTGGCAGCACTGGGTGCTTGTAATTTGAAATGGATGGCTTTGTGTTTCCAATGCATCTATGTGCTTTTCTTCATCCTCAAATAGGCAGCTGCTGCTCCTGATCAGAGCTGTGAGAGGATGTGCTAATGTCATAGGATAAGGACTGCAACTTCAGTGGGGAAAGCACTTATAGGGCATCATAAATGCAAAACTTCTCACAGACTTCTTCCCCCTTAGCCTTTAAAACCCCTGTGATTGCTGAGCACAGCTCACCCGTTCATCTGGCTCTTCTGTAGGTGGTGGCCATGATCCATTGCTTGTCTTGGATGGTTATGAGGATGATGGTATTCGACTGAAATGTTTCTCAGAGAGGTTGTTTTCTGACGTTCAGCTGTTGTGGACAGATGGTAGAGGACACAATGTCACTGGGACTCCTCTCACCACTGGCACCACTGCTGCTAATACTGGCAGCTCCATCATTCTAAAACCAGGGTCTGGAAACTCTATGACCTGCAAAATAATTGATAAACTGCTGAAAACATCAACAGAATCTTCAGTTGTCATTGCGGGTGAGTATGAGCTTGTGTCCTTGTGCCTGGGAGGAAAAACAGTGAGCTGATGCCTGCAGAGCAGATTGCCGCAGGACCTCAGATTTCTCGTGGAATAGAATAATCAGTTGTCACAGAAGTTTTCTTCTGTGGTACTTCTTGGTCTTTGCACTGAACCACCATTTGGTTCCATGGGCAACTCCCAAACACTGCCAAAATATTAGTAATAAAAACACCCTTCCATGGGTGTAATGCCATCTGGGGGAGATGAAATCTTGTTATTGAGTGGTGCTTATTCTCACTTACAGGAATGGAGGATGGTGTTCCATCTCTCTCTTTCTCTCTCTCTCTCTGTGTCCATATATTTTCTTCTACTTCTGTTTCTATTTATATAACATCTAATATTCTATTCTATTCTATTCTATTCTATTCTATTCTATTCTAATGCAGTGATTTACACAAATCTCTGATGGTGCTTTATAAAATAGTCCAGGGATATAAAAGTCCCAGTAAACTGCTCCTACAGGTGTCTAGGAATGAAATTTAGATCCAAATTAGTTTTTTTTTCCCTTTAGGCATGTAATCCAAGTATAAAGTTGATAGTTCAAGGAAGGTTATAACTGGTCATCTGAAATAATTTGCAGATGTCTTCTTTCCTACCACCTCCCCTTGGCTGGCGGCTTTTGTTGTGAACCAGCTCTTGAACATATTCCTGGTTATCGCTGCAATGTGTGCATTCAGAAGTAAGTTCCACTCGTGCTAAAGTGATGAATGTTTCATACAATCCAGTTGAAAGACAACACCACCATGTGCAGAATTATCTGCAAAGGAGGGTACAGGATTATGAGCAATCACCTCCGTGATTCTTCAACCTTGCTTTTTTACTGTATTTTTGCTTTCTTTCCATATTAATTTTAAAGCACCTCTTAACTGCTCCAGCATCTTGGGGTATAAACCTGTACAATCCCATTTGCCAATATGAATTGACATATTGCTATAGTGAAATTATTGTTGCATTTTTGAAATAACACAAGGCTTGCAAATAACTGAAATATGTTAGTGTACCCACTGTATGTATCCACTGGCTCAATTTATTTCCAAGTCATTTTACTGCTTTGTAAGCTAGTTTCTAGCTAAGACAGATGTACAACAAAAATCTGTGCCGAGAGAGCATACTGTCTGACTTTTTTTCTGCCTTCAGCATCACTAGTTTTATTAATGAAATTCTGTATGATTTCTCATTATGTTAATGGCAGAGATAAGCACATGCAAACGAAGATGTTTTGAAAATAAGTTGCTTCCCTACCAAGCATGACCACCACGAAATAAGAAGTTTCATTAAGATAACATTTTCTTTCTCCTTGCCTCTCTTTTCTCTCTCTCTCTCAGACTGCTGGAAGACAATTACTCGTGAAAGTAAGTCCTATTAATACCATATGTAAAAGTCCTATTAATACTATATTTCATCATGAACATCTTGAAAGATATGTGCAAGAGTAGAAATGTTGCCCAGTGGTATAAACCGTGGGGCTAATTAGTTGTATTCCTAAGGTTGTTTTATGACAGAGACTTCAAAAGGCTGGGACCTTGGTCGACCCTATCTACCTGTGGGCTCCAGCTCTGGTGCCTTTGGGCAGTAAGTCACCTTACACACAGCCAACACAGAAAGACTGGTCCACTGCTGATTCCTGATGAGAAATGAGGAAACTCTGCATGCCATTTGAGCATGGCTTTTCTTTTTCTCTCCCCCATCCCACTGGAGGGGAGTGAGCGAGCAGCTGCGTGGTGCTTAGTTGCCAGCTGGGGTTAAACCACGACAGTAAATGATGTTAGAAACCTCACACTTAACCAGTTAATGACACATAGTATGAGTCCTACTACTTTTATCTTTTTGAGGTATGATATAGTCCCTTCCTATAGCCATGAAGAATGTGAGCTTTTGACACATTTTTTTAATTTGTTTTCATAGTTTCCTCTTGTTTTGAACACCATCTTCAGGACTTCCTCTGCTGCCAAAAAAAAAAGGTTTTTCCAAGACCAAAGCTTTTGGTATGAGTCACCTTTTGTGCAAAAACATTCACAGGTTTTCTTCCCCCGACCCTCTATCTATCTAAGAGTTTACCATGTCCACAAAAATGGCTTTTGGACAGTTCCCCAAGCTGTCCTGTCCAGGCTCCTCAGAGCATTGGAACATTTCCCAGTGCCCTTATGCAAAGCTGTGCTAAAAAGACCCCTCAGACACCCCAAATCCCATGTCGGAGTGGGGTTAAAGCTGCCACATAGATGTGATTGAGCAGGGGATAGGAGTGGCAACATGTTCTGGCCAGAAGGTGTGTCCAGACCAACTTTTGCCTGCCAAGACCCACTTCACCTTTCAGTAGGTGCAAAATTTTCATTACAACCTTTTGTTTCATGTGAAAACCCTCGTGGTTTAGCCCCAGCCAGCAACTAAGCACCACGCAGCCGCTCGCTCGCTCCCCCTACCCTGATGGGATGGGGGAGAGAATCGGAGGAGTAAGAGTGAGAAACACTCCTGGGGTGAGATAAGAACAGTTTAATAATTGAAATAAAATAAAGTAAAACAGTAGTAGTAATAAGAACAATATAATAATAAAAGTAATAATAATAATATCCAAAGCAAGTGATGCACAATGCAATTGCTCACCACCCGCCGACCGATACCCAGACAGTTCCCGAGCAGCGATCGCTGCTCCCCGGCCAACCCCCCACAGTTTCTATACTGCCCATGACGTCCTATGGTATGGAATGGCCCTTGGGGCAGTTTGGATCAACCATCCTGGCTGTGCCCCCTCCCAGTTTCTTGTGCACCTGGCAGAGCATGGGAAGCTGAAAAGTCCTTGACTAGCATAAGCAGTACTCAGCAACAACTAAACCATCAGCGTGTTATCAACATTCTTCTCCTCCTAAACCTAAACCACAGCACTATGCCAGCTACGAGGAAGAAAATTAACTCTATCCCAGCTGAAACCAGGACAGTTACTTATAAAATGTTTTTCTCTGGAAATACTTTTGTATTAAAAAAAAAAAAGTTTTAGGAAAAAGAGAAAACTATATAGCTTCTTTTAGAGAGCTTGCATCTTTCACCAGCAATAAAGGAAATCAGGATGTAGTTCAGAGGAGGAACCCAACTTATTCCTCTGAATTGTACATGGAGTTTATTGACTCTCCAATGACTACAGAAACAAGTTAAAAAAAAAATTAATCTTTCTGGGCTAAAGGTAGCCTTTGTAAACTTCTGGAGAATCCAACATATTCTGCTTGAAAAATACCACATGGTAGAAAGTTATTGTCACTTTTTAAAATTAAAACCTGATTGTTTGTCTGAATATTTACTTCAATTTCTGAACAGTTTAATCTTCAGGATGAGATTTATTGTTTTTTGACTTACACAAGAAAAGCAGAATATATCTAGTGGCTGTTTTATACTCTAAAGGAAAGAAAATACCCCTTTGCCCTAATTAAGGGAGTGAACTGCTGCCCAGGAACTAATCTCAGAAATTTGCATACAAACCAAAATGTTTTGTAATTAAAAAAAAAAAAACGAGTATGTGGGAACAAATCTATGGAGACTTTTATTAAATCTGCATCCAGTCATCCCTGAAACACTTCTCGTCCCTTTTGCAGAATTTTGCCACCTGTCAGGTGATAAGTCAGTATGACTTGTGAAATAAAACCGAGCATGTACTAAATTATCAGAGAACAGGAAAAAGCCTTTTTACTGTGAAGATGTTTGAATACTGGCACAGGTCGCTCTGGAGAGGTTGCAGAGTCTCCCTCCTTGGAGACATTCAAACCCAACCGGACACAGCCGTGGGCCTACCCTGCTTGAGCAGGGTGGGTGGACTAGATGGGTCTCCAGAGGTGCCCTTCCAACCATGACCTTAGCTGCTGCTCCCTGAATGGCTGTGACTTTGAAACAGCAGAGAAAACGAGGCTAGATGTGACAATATGTTTTGTGCTTGATCTCTAGTATTTTTGTTTCAAATGTTGCGACAAACTGGCTTAACTTGAGGAAACAAAGATTTTATTTTTGTTTTGGTCAATGCCTGTACTGTACTTTTTTAAACCTAGTCTATAAAAAAATAACTTACTTTTGAAGTCTACTTACCTAGTATGCAAATGAACCCAATAATTTATGTGTATGTATATACACATTCAAATACATACACGGAACTATATATACACACACACAGGCCAATAGTATCCTGGTGTGTATCAGAAATAGTGTGACCAACACGACCAGGGAAGTGATCGTCCCCCTGTACTCAGCACTGGTGAGGCCGCACCTCGAATACTGTGTTCAGTTTTGGGCCCCTCACTACAAGACACTGAGGTGCGGGAGCACATCCAAAGAAGAGCAATGGAGCTGGTGAAGGCTCTAGAGGGCAAGTCCTTTGAGGAGTGGCTGAGGGAACTGGGGGTGTTCAGCCTGGAGGAAAGGAGGCTCGGGGGAAACCCTATCGCTCCCTACAACTGCCTGAAAGG
Organism: Pelecanus crispus; assembly: GCF_030463565.1. Taxonomy (NCBI): domain Eukaryota; kingdom Metazoa; phylum Chordata; class Aves; order Pelecaniformes; family Pelecanidae; genus Pelecanus; species Pelecanus crispus. The sequence goes on along the minus strand of NC_134673.1, from coordinate 766,515 downwards.
AGGCTGTAGCAAGGTGGTGGTGGTCTCTTTTCCCAAGTAACAAGTGACAGGGTGAGAGGAAATGGCCTCAAGTTGCACCAGAGGAGGTTTAGATTGGATATTAGGAAAAAATTCTTTACTGAAAGGCTTCTCAAACATTAGAACAGGCTGCCCAGGGAAGTGGCTGAGTCCCCATCCCCGGACGTATTTGAAAGACTGGTAGACGTGGCACTTAGGGACACGATTTAGTGGTGGGCTTGGCAGTGTTAGGTTAACAGTTCAACTTGATGATCTTAAAGGTCTTTTCCAAACTAAATGATTCTATGATTCTATGATTCTGTACAAATCGTTATGGCTTAATCACTTCCATGTAGTCTTCAAAACTGAATGTTAAGTGCTTGAAGCCTTGTTTTTAGGCTATAAAAATGTTTCTCTGCTCACAGGAAACGCAAAAAAGGAAATTCAAAGAGGTAAGTGTAACAGCTTTTCTTCAGTGATTTCTGTCTATAAAACTCTCTAGTCCCTTAGAACCAGCTAAGCTGAGCTCAGGAAATATTAGTGACTGTTCAGCTTTTGTAAAATAAAATTTTAAGAAATCATTTTTTGCTCAGTATTTGAGCTTGCAAATTGTTCTGTTGGTTGATTTGGGTAAGTTAATGTGTTCTTAATTTGGGATGATGGTTCTTGCTGAATTTCAGTCTGTAATAAAAGAAAGAATCAAGCTCTAGAGTATGAAAAATAAAAAAAATACTTCTAAAAGTCCTGGTTAGGTGTGCATTGTACAAAGATAGAACAAGATGACTGCTTTTACTGTGAAAAGCAAGTGAGCTGGGTACGCAAAGTGTGCCAGAGATGCAGTAAATCCCGTAAACTCTTTTGAAATGTGTCAGTAGTCCTTATGGTACCATGGAGAAATATCAGTTGTAGCTTTTATAAAGTCATGTTTAAGATTATCTGGACATGGTTCAGTTGTTTCAACATAAGCACTAAGAACCGAAGAACCATCTGCAGGTGGTGGGTGTGCTAATGCCATTCAATCGCATCCTCATTAAAGGACTAGTTCTGCTTTCCCCCCTTAGTTCCATCATCTGAAGTACTTAATTTTACTCAGGTGAATTTCTTGACCACTCTTTTTGCTGCCATCTGTTGCGTTAAGAGGTTAAAGTAATTTGGCAGATGCCCAATTCATCGTTATAAGTCCAGTCCCGTTCAGTGTACTGGACTATCATGATGATGGATACACAAATAATATGAAGCACTTTCTGTCTAGTCGCATTCCATGAACTACCATGGCCATGCTTAAAGCCTCTGGTCGTGTTCAGTGAGAACTATCACGGCTAGATTAATGAATAGTGTAGTTTATTAAAGCAACAGGTACACAGCTTCTTTTGGATTACCAGTGATAAATTCACTGTCTGCAAAGCACGTGCAAATACCAATAGTATGAGTAACGCAGCCTGGCTACAGATGCATTAAAAGATATAAAGTGACTCTATACAGAGGTTTCTAAGTTTCCTGGGGAGGCACTTGGTACAACCAAGTGTTTGAATCTTACCCAAAGGTGTGCTGATGTGGGGGAAGAGAGGCTCAGCCCATCGACTGATCCCAGAAGTCAGAGTGGTACGCGATGGTATCTTCCCTAACATCCCCTCTCTCTTAAGTTATTTTCTAGTATTTTTTACCTTTCAGGTGGAGCTTGAGTGACTCCAGTCATACATACCTTTGTTATGATTGGTGTAAAGGTTTTTCACTTCATTTTTAAAGGTATAGACTAGGAAAATTCAAAGCACAAGCTCAGTGAGGTGTGGTTGCACCTTAGAGGTGGGTAGCTTTTGGGATGGAGGTGTGGTTTGGTATTATAATGATATTATAATGAGCAAAGTTCACCCAAAGGACAGCATTTTGTCAAAATCATGACAGACTGTTGGGCCAGGGTAACAAATATGCAGCTTATCGGTTCCGTGGTACCTTTGAGTTCCCATATCGTCACAGAGCTTGGCCATGGTGTCTCCACACCGCTCCACCCTCCGGGCAGTTCCTCTTAGAGCCAACGCACCAAGTTCCCCTGGTGTTTCGGAAGTCTAAGGTTGAGGCCTAGGGAACTTTCCATGGAATGGATTCCTTGCATGCCAGCTGCACTCCACCCTGGAAGCTTCTTCAGTGATGTGCCTTTCCTAAAAATGTGAATATAAGTTTAATTTCTAAGTCACCTCCAGCAATCATTCCACACCACCTTAAGGGAAGGTACCATAATGAAGACAATAACCCTGAATGCCTTACAGCCCGGGAACATCTAGTTATTTTTATGAAGTTCACATAATTTCATTTTATCTTAACTCTTGCTGTAGACAACACAGTGGAACAGATAGAAAATTCAAGGTATCTGTTTTTTTTTTAAAAAAAAAAGGAAAGGAAATGGTGTTTTAATATTTAAACATAATCTCTTTCAGAGAGAGATCAACTCAACGATGAACTAGGTAAGAACATATTCTGACTTCTTTGTTATGTTGGTTTTGAGTATCCTTTGGTTAGAAGAATCCTCTTTATTTAAAAAAGTTATAATATCATGAAAGAGACCCTGTATTGGAAATGTCCTTCTATTCTAAAGCTAGGGTTTTCAATAAAATTAATGATATCTGGTATTAAGATCTTCAGTGTCACCTGGTTTCAGCCTGCGAATTTTATGTATCTAGTCTAATCTAATAATCTAGACTCCTTCTACAGGATGGGTATCTTTAGAGGACAATTTATCCCCCACCTATTTTGAAATTATATTCTGAATTTAATGGCAAGCCTCAGTGCCCTTCATGAAAACATTCTTTAACACCAAAATTCTCACCCACATTTTGCATGTTTTTGTCTTGAAAAATGTAACCTTCTCTGCTACTTCTGGGTTTGTTGCTTTGTTTTTCAGCTGAGGAGCAGGACAGATTTCGGAAGGGTAAAATAACATTTTTTTTCTACTTTGCATTTAGTACCACATGCTAATCTTTTAACCATACCCTGAAAGATGCTTTCCAGGTGACCATTCTAATAAAAAAGTGGTGTTTTATGCAATTTTCAATACTAGAGTTGGAAAACACATCTACAGGTATGTATCTATATATCTATAGATAGAGACTATATATAGATATTTATATTTTATATATATATAAATATAATATAAACTATAAATATATTATAAATAAAATAAATATAAAGTACAATATAAAATATGTGTATATATAAAAATAATTTTTTTAAGAAAAGTTATTTTTCCATGATAGAAAATATATCAGGGGAACATTTTATTTATTGCATCTCGGAACAAAATAATGACTAAAGCATCTGGTCACAGCATTGAAAAGACTGCAATGGGAAAATTCCCAGCACAATTCCTGTTGAACATGGAGAAGAAAAGAGTGCTCAAAAAGCAGCTATGACAAGCTGTGTCCCCAGGTGAAGCTAAGACCCATAAAAAGGATAATGTTGGGTTTTAGTTGTGTACAAGAGACAAATGTAATCTCAAGCTTTGTGTTACTGAGAGAGGTTTTACTCTCCTTCTCTCATGACGCTCTAGGAACTGTAAATGTCCTTGGGAGTGCTTTGTTCTGAATCTCTCCCTGATTGGTTCTGATGTTTTCCTTTATTTATTTTGTCATGTCTTGTGTTCAGGAATAGTTGTGCAACACATGATTTAATACCAGAGAAAACTGATGTAATGCACGCCTATTATTCTAGGAAGAGAAACAGATTAATCATATATATATATATATAAAAAATATAGAAACACAGATACAAACAGATTAATCCTGTATATAGAGATAACCTATATATTAGTATTCCAAAATGCATAGTGAGTGTACCATAATTTGCCCAATTTAGTCATCTTAACTTTTAATTTAATTTTGTTTCTTTGTAGAAAAAGAAGATATGTCATCCAAAATTGGTAAGGATATTAAGTTAACTTTCATCGTTAAAAATAATTTAAATTCTTCGTGATCAGAAATACTATATTGGAATTGAACTGTGCCACCATTTGGGGGCTATTGCAGCACTACATTCTCTTCCACACTTAGACTTAGTTGTCCCTAAAAAACAGTGTTTATCTGACACAATCTTGGACTCCAGAATGTCTGCTTCCATAACAAGGGAACACCATTTTCGTTCTTTAAGGCTTTAATTTTTGCTGTGGCTGAGTAGAAAACAGCTTGGCCTTCCTACTAACAAACTGAAATTTCTGAAAGAAAGAAAAAAATATAGATACTTGTACACGCCTTTTAACTGTTGGCCGTGTGAAGCTCCTGTCTGTCACCTGAGAGGGTCTGGAAGCATGGCCACAGGTCCTGTGTGTACCTGCAGGAGATTCAGCTCCCCTAAGTAGTTATCTAAGTTTTGGGCACTGAGGCTAAGGCTCAGGCTTGGCTCCCTCATTGAGAGATGAAGGCATCCAAGAGGAGTTTCAGATAGCTGGTTGAAACAGCAGAGAAGAAACACTTTCTGGTGTGCCATTCTCTTTCTCCTGCCTCTGCACAGAGCCAGGTGACGAGCTTGGCTTTAGATAACCGCTAGCCCTCCAGTGTTGAGCTAGCATCATTTGCCAAATCCTAGGCCAGGTCATACTTAAGTAACGAAGTATTGGAAATACTCCTGTTAGCACAGCGACCCTACAGAAGAGCCTTGCCACGCATGAGGGTAATAAAACTTTCTGTCCTTTCCAGAAAAAGTCCAGAACAAACTGGGTGAGTTGAAGCTGAAAAATAATTTTATCAAATCTACAACCCTCCAACCACATACTGTACTAAAATGAGGTATATTAACATTCTGCAGTAACTTTTAATTCATTGTTAATTTCTGCTCAACATGGCAGCTGGTGCTCCCTGACTTGGGCTTCGTAAAGGCCAGTTGCGGGCTTGCTTTTTGCAAGGATTTATTCATGCCTGCCTGGGGTGGGTGGTCCCAGAGTGGAGTGGCTTGCAAGGACCTTGTGGGTCTTGCCCTGACTTGATGTCTTCTTCTCCTGTGACCATGGTGACTTGGCAGAGGACCTTCGCGCAAGGAACGGTGAGTCTTTGTGCTTGCCCACATGCCTTCCCTGCTGGGATAGAGGCCTTGGGGCGGGTGAGGAGGGACGCTGCAGCAATGGCAACTGTTTCCTGAGGGCCACATTGAGCGAGCCTGCCAGTGCCCAAGGCTCCAGACGGCAGCTGGTGCTCCCTGGCTTGGGCTTTGCAAAGGCCGTGCCCCATGGCCACTTGTGGGCTTGCTTTTTGTTCTTCCTTTGCGTGGAGGGGTCTCCCACTAGCTGCTGTGCAGTTCCTATTGATGGTGTCTTTGCCTTTCAGCACACCTGCAGAGGCAGATTGGTAAGTGTGGATGTTCAGGGTTTCGAGTCCTTGCCTGCTGATTGATGGTGATGAGCTCAGGAGTGGAGACTTGATAGAGCCATGCCTGTCGTATTCCTGGGATCCTTGTCTGTTCTGGTGGCCCAGCATGCATTTGTCAGGGCTGATGGGATGTTCTTATGACTGGGGGCCCTCTTGCTGACTGGTCTCCATTGTGAAGGCTCTGTGTTCTTGCTGTTCAGTCAAGAGGAGAAGTGGTGGCCGAAGAGAGAGAGTCAGTCAGTCCATCCCCGGGGAGGGGGACAAGCGTCCCCTGGAAGGAGGAAACTGGCAGGCTGAATTCCCTGTGTTGAGCCGTAAAGAAGGGGCAGGGAGGTTGTGGTGGGGGTACTCTAGCTTGTGGCTTGGCGGGTGCTGGTCGAGGTGAAGGTGCCGTATGCCCTGGCACCTGACATGCCAGTGAGGGCATGTGGCTGTGATGTCAGTGGAGGTGGCAGTCCTCCAGGCTGTGTGTGCCAGGCAGGGGCATTGCCATGAGGTGTGGGGAGTGGGTGGGACCCCGGTGGGTCTCCACCTAGCACAGGGGCTGGATGCAGCTGTGCCCAGAGCCAAGGGAGCCGCTGTCCCCACTGCTGGCGTCAGCTCCTGCCTGGGCAGCCCTGATTGCTCTCCCTTCTCCCTACCTGTCATTTGCAGAGGAACTCCAGTCACAACAGAGGGCAGGACATGACGCAGAGAAGAGTGAGTACAAGCAGTGCGCTGCTGCCACGGCTCAGTGCCCAGGGGAGCCCTGGCTGGGTGCAGGTGTTTGCGAAGGTCGAGCCTGCCTTGCTGAAGACTTTGTGTGCTGTGCTGAGAAGGGCCGCGGTGGGAGTGGTGCAGCACGGGCAGCCAGGCAGGGAGTATGGGCTGGGTGTGGCTCCAAAGAGTCCCAGGAGCCCAGTACGCCTGTTCTCTGAGACAGGGATGTGCTGTGCCCCTGTCCTCCCTGGTTTCTGGTTGAGGACTCCTGGGGCAAGACTTCCTTGCACATCCCAAAGGCAATGGTGCTACAGGACACGAGGGCTTTGCTGCTCCTGTCACTGCCGTGGTCCCCGGTGGGTGATTTTGCCCCGTCTTCCTTGGAGTTCTGGTGCTAAGCAAGGTGTTTGTTCTTCCGTCTCTTTTCTTACAGAAATGCAGAAGGAGATTGGTGAGTGTTGCTGTCTCCCTGGGGGCCGTGTGTGCAAGCAGATTGTGGGGTGCGGTGGCAGGCTGGGACAGCGGTGGGCAAGTCAGCCGTGAGCCCATGAGATAGCCAGGAGAGCCCGCAGTGTGAGCGTGAGAGGTGTGCGGAATGCTGAGAGACAGCTGGCTTGGAGGCAATCTGTGCCCACTTGGCCTCTGCTTTCTTGCAGCAGCTGTCCCCGGGGAAAGGGCCTCTAGTGGCAGCCATGGCCCTTGCCACAAGTGAGGTTTGGGGTTGCCATGGTGGGGGTCTGGTGGTGTCCAGGCTGGTGGAGGCTTTGGTGCAGGCAGGAGCCATGAGGGCAGGAGCTGTTGAGGGAGGTCCGTGGGGTGGCTGATGGGCTCGAGAGCCTAGGTTCATGAGCAGCCCTGGCTTGTGGTCGGGAAGTGGGTGTTTGTGGCTGGTGACAAGAATGCCAAGGTGGAGGCCCGTGAGGGTTAACTCCAAGGAGGGTGAACCATCCCCCAAGCCAGAGGAGTTTTTCATGCCTGCCTGGGGTGGGTGGTCCCAGAGTGGAGTGGCTTGCAAGGACCTTGTGGGTCTTGCCCTGACTTGATGTCTTCTTCTCCTGTGACCATGGTGACTTGGCAGAGGACCTTCGCGCAAGGAACGGTGAGTCTTTGTGCTTGCCCACATGCCTTCCCTGCTGGGATAGAGGCCTTGGGGCGGGTGAGGAGGGACGCTGCAGCAATGGCAACTGTTTCCCAAGGGCCACATTGAGTGAGCCTGCCAGTGCCCAAGGCTCCAGATGGCAGCTGGTGCTCCCTGGCTTGGGCTTTGCAAAGGCCGTGCCCCATGGCCACTTGTGGGCTTGCTTTTTATTCTTCCTTTGCGTGGAGGGGTCTCCCACTAGCTGCTGTGCAGTTCCTATTGATGGTGTCTTTGCCTTTCAGCACACCTGCAGGGGCAGATTGGTAAGTGTGGATGTTCAGGCTGAATTCCCTTGTGTGCCGCAAGGTGGGGCAGCAAGGAGTGCGGAGAAGGGTGACTGGGTGTAGTGTGCTGCCATGTCAGGTCTGCACTCTGGAGAGCACTGGAAGGGGATGGGTGCTGATGGAGGATGAATCTGCGTTGCCAAATGAGATGCAGGCTTTCGTCCCTGTCTTCCTTGGAGTCAGGTGCTAAGCAACATCTTCTCCCTTCCCCCTCTCTTCTTGCAGAGAACCAGAAGCAGGAGAATGGTGTCGCTGTCTCCTTGGAGGCCGTGTGTGCCAGCTAATTGTGACTTTTAGGCACATTCATAGGGTGTTGCTTGAGGTGTTCTGGCTGGTGGAGGCTTTGGTGTTGGTAGGAGAGTGAGGGAAGGCCATGGTGGGGCTGATGGGGCTGGAGAGCCTGGGCCACCAACAAGCCCTGGGACTTGGTGGGAAAGTAGGTGATGATGGGGTATTGAAGAGCTCCCTGCTAGAGTCAGAAGCATGTGAGATGCAGCTCCAAGGAACATGAGTCACCCGCCATGCCATTTTTTTTGTCACTTCCTTGTGCAGGATGTCCCAGAGTGGACTGATTTGTAAGTCGAGGTTCTCGCCCTGACTCGGTGCCACCTTCTTTTGCTGCCCATGGTAACTTGGCAGAGAAACTGCGTGCAAAGGATAGTGAACCTTTCTGGTTGCCTACAAGCTTCACACGCATTCAGCTAAAACTTGACATTTTTCACATACAGATGCCTACCTTTGAGCTAATCCTTTAAGCGCACATCTCAGGACTTCATGACCCTACTCTGCTGGGTGATCTTTTCATCTCTCGCACATAAGAACACAAACTCAGCTGATTATGCCCTGGCAAATATTTAATATTCACTCATCTAACTTGACTTCTCAGCAGCTTGGTTTGTATAGCAGATTCTCCGCCTGTGACGCCTTCCCCACTATCCTTCCCTGCCCTGCCATTATTGCCCCAAGCTGGCATGGTTGCATGGACCCAGAAACTCAGTGGAAAGGGCATTCCCCACTTCCTTTGGAGGATTAGGGAAAATTCACCCAGCCTGTTCCTTTGTATCCATCCCCACCTGAGAGATTCACAAAAGTGGCTGAAACTGATTTCCCTGCGTGTCACAAAGGGGACCGTCTCTTTCTGTGTCCCTGGAAATGCTGGGGTGCTGACCAGGGATCTCACAGGGATTGAAATGTGGAGTGTGGCTGGCAGGGCATCCATGTAAAATGCTGGCAAGGCAGCAAACTGGGACCTGAGAGGGGAAGTAGTTCCCAAGCAGGAAACTCATCGCAGCTTCAGATCCTTCTTCAGCCCTCACAGGTAATCACAGGGCTTGAGAGAGCAAGGGGGAATTTGAGTATCAGTTGACCTGCATGGTTTAACCTTAGACTCAGTCTGAGATTACCCAGCTTGGAGATGGAAAGTTTTTTCCAGTCGATGTTTGGAGTCTGGTTTTTCTTACTTTTTTTTTTCTCCCCCCCACCCTGCCTTATTTGCTTTCAGAATTCAGAAAGGCTCGTGACAATGCAGGTAAAATACTGTATTTACTTATGTCTGTCCTCAATGGCGTAAAATCTGTGAATACTACAGAAGCAAGTGCTGAGCGTGGACTGGGTTGTGAGTCTAAAAATGCCTTTTATTCCAGTGATATGGAGATATTTCACTTGGCAGTGAAGCATTTGAAAGTTAAAGTGTAATTTCTATGTCTGAGTGCAGTCCTCCTCCACTGCAGGCTTAGAGGTCTTTCTAGGCCTGTTGTAGGGAGATTTTCAGAATGAAATGCAGTGCAGTACAGTTGCGCACAGTTCCCTTCTTGCATATTTGCTTTAGAGGCGTGTTCATAAAGCCCCAAATATCTCTCTGTTGTAGATGACATCAAGCTTGATGGGGACACAGCGCATCCAAATTTGTCTATTGCTGCCGACAAGAAGAGTTTTATGCATAAATCACAGGCCCAGAAAGTGACTCAAAATGAAGGGCGTTTTGATTCATCTGTCTGTGTGCTGGGCTCAGAAGGTTTCTCCTCTGGGAAGCATTACTGGGAGGTGGATGTTGAAAAAAGCAATGACTGGGACCTGGGAGTAGCCAGAAAATCCGCTCCGAGGAAAGGAATAATATCTCTGTCACCTAAAGAAGGATTCTGGGCTCTGGGCTTCAGTTCTAAACGTTACTGGGCAAGAACTGATCCATGGGCACGGTTAGAGGTGCAGAAAAGTCCCAGGAAAGTTGGAGTTTACCTTAACTGTGAAGAGAAAATGCTGGCTTTTTTCAACGTTACTGACATGTCCGTGATGTTCACGTTTAAAGACTGTGCATTCTCAGAAGAAGTTTATCCATTCTTTAAAAACTCCCATGAAGAATCAACCATGAGAATTTGTTCAGTTAAAAAGAAATATTTTTTTTAAATGTGGTAATTTTGTTGTGGCATGAAAGATCATATTATTTTCTTAGAGAAATTTAAGGCTTAATTGCAGTTTGTGCGTTTCACGTTCTTGATCCCATTCTGTATTATGCCTAGTTCAATACTTTGCTTCAAGGATTTTCCTTTCCCCCAGCCTTTTCTGTGTGTATTTTGCCCAATACTGGCAGCGTGCAGGCAGGAGTGAGCTGTCCCAAGCCAGGATTTGATAAACGATCTCTTTATCTCAGGAAGAATTTCTGTGGAGTCTTTTTTCTGAAAATAATTTCAGTCCCTACGAGGCATTTCAGCGATCATCATTCTCTGAGGTTTTGATCACCTGGACTGCTGCTTACATACAAAGCCCAGCTTCACATCAAATTCAAATACACACACCCCAACAAATGCACAGCACCCCGTGAAGGTAATCTCTCTCCATCACTCTTCTGGGTGGAATTCTCAGAATTTTGGAGCAAAAGAAAAAATAACAACCAAACCCAGAGTAATTTAAAACATAGTAATGTATCTACACTTCACTTCTTGGGTGGAGAACATGCCACCTGTGCTCAAAGAGTCTGAGAGACAACAACTTCATGCAGCGCTACGCACCTGTCTGTCATGCTTTGAACGCTTGTGGTAGAGTAATGTGCTCTTCTAGTGCATAAGTAGCCCCGACAGAGCTGTCTGCTCCACAAGGTCTTCTGAATCCTAACCTTTTGCTAGGTGAAATGTGGCTTATTTGCCTAAATGTAGACACCTGTTGTTCTTTAAGATTCTTCAGGGCATCCAACACGCCTACATGTCGCTGGTCATACAAGGGCTGTGGGAGATGTGCGCCTTTCTGAAGTGGCAGCTGGAGACCTCCTGAGACAGAAATGACAGTGGATGCTGAAGGATCCTTGTTTCCAGGCTGTCATGGTTATTTTCTGGGAACAGTCCTTTCTTCCACAGAATTTAGCTTACCACCTTTTGTCCTGTGCATCATGGAGGTGGAAGATAACTTATTCCTTTGGTTTTGCATCAGTGATCTCAGGGTTATAGCTACATTCATACAGGGGGTGTAGACCTCGGTGGAGCCTGATTCAATACCCACCTTGTTTTTTAATGAGTGTCACGGGTAAAATTTGAGTCAATTTTTAACCAGGATTTGACTTGCATTAATATTGCATCCACCCTCTCTTTACACAAATGTCTCATGATCCATGTCCACAGTCGTTTCATAAGGTGAGGTTCAGTCTGAGACAAAGATTGCAACGTCGGTGTCCGCATATGAACTAGGTGTTTGTGCTTAATTACAGTCAATGGAGTTCTAAGTTGCCTCAACGCAGATGTCTAGGGCCAGTTCAGACCTGTCAATCTATCTGAGACTGGCAGCGGTGACATAAGACTCATGGAAGACCCATGTCCTTTGGGGTCCCTCCGGCATTGTTTCTGGCAAATCTGTTTTTAGCCGAAGTAAGTTTGTAGTTTTATTCCTACTGAATAGAGCTGAACACACAAAATACCCGTTGGACACAAAATCCAGATGATGAATGAGCAGACTGTTATCTAAGGAACACAGAACATGCCAATGCCCTTGAACTAGCAGACAAATCGCTCAAACCCCAGGGCATAGCAGCCAGAGGAGAAGCAGCCTGCTAGCCCAGCTAGGCTGTGTCTTCGTTCCACCCTAGTTATGGGAATGCCTCCAATTTCTTATTCTTTATCAGAAACTCCATAACATTGTTAGGGATGGGAGTCAGGCAGTGCCGTAGTTTCCAAGATCCTTTCTAGAATGCTGTTTACAAATAAGGTTTACAATGGCAGCCTGCCACTCCAGTGTCGTCGTCCCCCCCTCAGAGAAAGACCAGATTGCGTCGGGGCAGGACTGAACTAGCAGCAAATCTGAGTCCTCTGAACTGCCCTTCTCGTAAGGCCCCATGAAGCATCTGGTGTTTTTGTAGGTGCTGTTGTACAGCTGGGTGGCAGGCAGCAGCCACGCCAGAAGTGGAGAGGTCTCCGTCGGTCCTGTATCACATGTCAGGCTTGAATAGGCATTTCCAGCTCCCTAGGATGTCTGGAATGCCTGTAGGCATCTATGGTTAGGCAGCTAAATTCTGCTCTTGCTCAACACAGTCAGCTGAGAGTAGGGAGTCATTCCTGACTGGCTTTATCTGTATCAACCAAGGCATCACATCTTGTGTTTGACATCACATACGGTGCCTCATCTCATCCTAAAGAGGGACACAGCAGCCTGAGAGAACAGACGGAGACAGCAGCCTCATCATAGCCTGAGAAAACCGACCTTCCTCAGCTCCTTAATGTTTTATGTTCCTGAAGTCTACACAGAGATGTGTCCAAGGGGTCACTCAGAACAAGCGACTAGCCTAACACTAGTGAATGTGCCTTGGAAAGGCCTCTCTCTCTCTTCAGAAGCGTATAACCCGCCCCCTCCCCCCATTGTGTCCCTCCCTGTTACATCCAGATGTTTCAATGAAAAATATTAATGAGAGCTGAGCGTTGTGGTTTGACCCCAAGAGGCAGCTCAGCAGCGCTCAGCTGCTCACTCACTCCTCCATGGTGCAATGGGGGAGAGAATTGGCAGGGTAAAAGTGAGAAAACTCATGGGCTGATAAAGACAGCTTACTAGGTAAAGCAAAAGTCGCACACACAAGCAAAGCAAAATAAGGAATTCATTCACTCCGTCCCATCGGCAGGCAGGTGTTCAGCCATCTCCAGGAAAGCAGGGCTCCATCACATGTAACGGTAACTTGGGAAGACAAATGCCATAGCTCTGAATGTCCCCTCTTCCTTCTTCTTGCCCCAGCTTTATATGCTGAGCATGATGTCATATGGTAGGGCATATCCCTTTGGTCAGTTGGGGTCAGCTCTCCCAGCTGTGTCCCCTTCCACCTTCTTGTGCACCCCCAGCCTACTCGCTGGTGGGGTGGGGTGAGAAGCAGAAAAGGCCTTGGCTCTGTGTAAGCACTGCTCAGCAGTAATGAAAACATGCCTGCGTCATCAACCCTGTTTTCATCGCAAATCCAAACCACAGGCCCATACAGGCTACTGTGAAGAAATTTCACTCTTATCCCAGCCCAGACGAGGACACTGAGTGAACAGAGACCCTGGAAATGGAGATGCCACAGATCACAGCTGTGCACAAGAGCTCCATAGCCCTGTTACCATGGGTTCCCATGACTTTGCAGACCACTTCAGCTCTGTCCATTGTCCCAATCCTACAGAAGCCAAAGAATGAATGACATAATGCAGACACCACCCACAAAGTTAATCTACAATTGAAGAAGCTCTTGCTGACCCCAGTTCCTTTTGTTTTCAATCTTTTCCCCAGTGCTTCCATTGTAGGAGATGATCTGTATCAATTCTGAGGGTCTGGAAAGCAACCATTCAGTAGAAACGTTTGCCAGAATGCCAGTGGATGGTGGCCTGCTTTCCAAAAGCACATCATTTCCAACAGCTCCAACAACATATGTGGGAGTGAGAATACTTGGCATAGCAACTGCACACAAAATATAAACTGAGACATGTCAAGCCACAGTGATCCTGAGGGATACGCAGAGTACTGTGTCAGCTCTGGAGCCCTCAGCACAAGAAGGACATGGACCTGTTGGAGTGGGTCCAGAGGAGGTCCACAAAAATGATGCGAGGGCTGGAGCCCCTCTCCTACGAGGCCAGGCTGAGGGAGTTGGGGTTGTTCAGCCTGGAGAAGAGAAGGCTGTGAGGAGACCTTATTGCGGCCTTTCAGTGCTTCAGGGGGGCCTACAGGAAGGATGGGGGCAATCTTTTTAACAAGGCCTGTTGTGACAGGACAAGGAATAATGGATTTAAACTAAAGAAGAATAGATTTAGAGTAGATATAAGAAAGAAATTTTTTACAGTGAGGTTGGACAGGCACTGGAAGGGGTTGCCCAGAGAGGTAGTGGAGGCCCCATCCCTGGCAACATTGAAGGTCAGGTTGGACGGGGCTCTGAGCAACCTGATGTGGTTAAAGCTGTCCCTGCTCACTGCAGGGGGGTTGGGCTGGATGACCTCTAAAGGTCCCTTCCAACCCAAAGCATTCTATGATTCTGTGATTCTATACAAGAAGCTGTACGGGGAATGAATTCATTTCATGCTTAGAGAAGTCTCTGGTTCTGACAGTACAAACGCATTACAACAAGGGAAATGACACTGTCACCTGGTTGGGCTTTGGTTATTGTCAGGACTTGGATTCAAGTCAGAGAGACCTCAGCTGTCCCTCTCCCTTTCCAATCCAGTATATGGTTTTGTATCTTGGCCAATACTATGTAGTTACAGTCCTCTTTGGAAAGTCTATAAGCCTTCAGGTAATTAAGTTGTTCAGCTAAATTTGTGCTTCCTGACAGCTGGCTCATGGAAACTGCCTATGGGCACACTCTTACTACAAGACTGGTACTGTATAGATAGTTAAAGTACCCTGGCCTTCCTACTCCTCCACGTTGGTATCCTCCTCCTATTTGCAGCTATCGTTCTTAACGGGTGTGTAACCAAGGGCAATGTAGCTCTGAATGAGCAGAGATGATTGTTCTCCCCAGCCATGTCATAGCAACACACTTGCCTTAAAGTGTCTAACTCTGTAAGCAGGTGCTTTGAGTGACACCTTTTCCCCCTCAAAATGCCCTCCCATCGCCAGTCCATCACCTGTGGGCGTCTCTACCAACCCTTGCACTCCTGATGAAAGAAGAGATGGGTAAACCCCAGATGGCTATTGAGCCTGCCTGTCTGGAAGATCGATATTCATCAATGGATAAGCGATGATGGCCCTTATATTATGTTTCCTGTAGGTCTTCGGCAAAAACCAACTAAATTCCTACTAGATACATGAGCACAAGTAGCTGTACTTACCCAAACTGATGCAATCACCTTAGGATTATGACCAGGCCGACCTAAAGTTAAATTAACTGATTTATCCTGTATCATAAAAGGGGTAACCCCTCCAGCCTTCCCCACCAACACTCTTCCTTTCTTCTTTTACATGAAACACCATGGGAGCAACTATTATACTAGACACCAGCATCTTCACATCCATGTGTGTACTCCTTTGCCCCCTCTTTGTATTAATCTACTGGGATCAGTATCGATGGCAACAGCAGCAATGGGTATATGCCCCTACCCCAACTTGTCTTTTCCTGTGAATCGGAATAGGTATAATCACCACTGCTCAAACACAAAACCTATGGGATCATGCATTAGTAAGATATACTGGAAGTATGGGAGCATCAAGGGAAAGGGCAGGTTTAAACCTTTCTGCTTTGGTTATGCACGGAAGTGAGATATACTTAAGAAATGAATGGAGGTGGGACAAGAAAAATTTTGTTCCCCTACTCTGAGGCACTCCAGGAGAAGAAATTAAAGTAGGATGTTGAGTAATCAATGAAGCTACCCATTGGAAACCAACAGAAATGACTGTTTATAATGCTGATTCCACTTGGACTAGAAAAGACACGAAATTTTGTGATTATGGCAACCTAGATTGTTGGTATAACTTCACCTTAGTGCAACCTGGTTTTGTGATTTGCGGATGGACCCACCATAGAGTAGGACTGATGACTAAATCTAAGACTGACGTGCAAAATATGGAATTTGTGTACGACGGGGTGGCCGTGGGTTAGTGCTTATACAGGTTCTAATGAACTTGCACCTGACACTTACCCCGCTAAATCTCTAAATTTATCTGTGGTAGTACTACATAATAGCATTACCTCTCATAGACAAGAGTGGATTATAAAAAATGAAGATGAGGATCAACAGATTCCATCTTTAAAGGGAACAATAGGAGACACCATTTCAATAGGATGCCAAACTGACAACCACACGGAGTGTAAGACAGTTTCACGCATTATTGCGGACCATGCCTGAGAAAAACATGGACACGGTCCTGATAACACACATATCTGTCCTTTTGCACACAAATGTTGGTATAATTTTACTGTATCCTGCTCAACACTCATTGTGTCTTTGGGCAGACTCCAAATTCCATTCCAGTTTAGAACTCCAATTCAAAATTGATATCAAGCAACTGTCCTCACCAACTCGGCCTCCTATTAAGTTATCTCCTTACATGTATAACACCGTCCCTTATATAATTAAAAACATAGGACAACAGAGAGTTTCCTTTAACCCTAGTTGGTCCCTGAAAAGGGTGGAACTTACACTGCACACTAGTGTGTCAGCAATTAGATCAGATTGTTCTGCCTTTTTGGGAGTGGCCTACACTGGCTGGCTAGCACGGTTACATGGACAAACTCTCACCTCTCCAAAACGACCAAAAAGAGACGTGACTCGTATCTTAGAAACAGGACTGGGAGTATTGAATAGCATAGACGCTGAAGTCCTAATGAACAAATTAGCTGCTGCTACCGTCAACCTAAATAAATTAGAACACCCACTAAAACCATCTTTGTCAGCTATAGGAGCAAGTCAATGGCTCCTATCAGACGTTCTACCTCATTGGGAACGAATAGAAGAGAATGACCATCAAATAATTGTAAATGCCCTTGGAGCAACCCAGGGTAACGCCTCTCTTGCCTTGAGTTGTATCCAAGCACAATTATGGATACAGGCTGTAGTAGCAGCTTTTATCAGAGAAGGAGAAGGGGGAACACTACCTCCTGAAATTCATAAAGTGATTTGGGACAATGCCTCAGAGTTTGAGAAAGATCTCAATCATGGTGGCAATTAGTCTACTCTAATTACTATTCAGAAGGTGATAAGATTGTTGCCTTTCTCCTCACAATACATAATGCTTCGGTATTGTCGTGGTTTAGCCCCAGCAAGCAACTCAGCACCACGCAGCCGCTTGCTCACTCCCCCTACCCCGATGGGATGGGGGAGAGAATCGGAGGAGAAAGAGTGAGAAAACCCCTGGGTTGAGATAAGAACAGTTTAATAATTGAAATAAAGTAAGATAGTAATGATAATAATAACAAGATAATAATAGTAATATACAAAGCAAGTGATGCACAATGCAATTGCTCACAACCCGTCGACCGACACCCAGACATAGGATACCCTATCCCTGAGTGAGCTGCGAGATATGCGAAAAGATTTCAGTCATCATCCAGGTGAGCACATCATCACCTGGCTGCTCTGATGCTGGGATAATGGGGCCAGTAGCCTGGATTTAGAGGGTAAGGAAGCCAAGCAGCTGGGATCCCTTTCTAGGGAAGGGGTCATTGACAAAGCAATTGGAAAAGGGGCAAAAATGCTCAGCGTCTGGAGGCGACTTCTGTCAAGCATGAAGGAAAGGTATCCCTTCAAGGAGGATCTTATATACCGCCCAAGCAAATGGACCACCGTAGAGAAGGGTATCCAGTACCTGAGGGAATTAGGCATGCTGGAGGTGATTTACAGTGACCTGAATGATGAGCAGTTCCCCAAAGATCCAGATGAAGTCAGGTGCACACGACCCATGTGGAGGAAGGTGGTACAGAACGCACCAGCATCGTATGCCAACTCATTGGCAATACTGGCCTGGAAAGACGATGAGGCACCAACGGTGGATGAAGTGGCTAGACGACTCCGGGAATACAAAGAAAGTATCTGTTCCTCCCGAGTGAGCCTAACTGGGAATGAGTGGCAGAAGCACCCCATTGTGACTGGCCCAGACGCTCCGTGCATCCTTGGCATAGATTACCTCAGGAGAGGGTATTTCAAGGACCCAAAAGGGCACCGGTGGGCTTTTGGTATAGCTGCCTTGGAGACGGAGGAAATTAAACAGCTGTCCACCTTGCCCAGTCTCTCAGAGGACCCTTCTATTGTGGGGTTGCTGAGGGTCGAAGAACAACTGGTGCCGATCGCTACCACAACTGTGCACCGGCGGCAATATCGCACCAACCGAGACTCCCTGCTTCCCATCCATAACCTGATTCATCGACTGGAGAGCCAGGGAGTGATCAGCAAGACTCGCTCACCCTTTAACAGTCCCATATGGCCAGTGCAAAAGTCTAATGGGGAGTGGAGACTAACAGTGGACTATCGTGGCCTGAACAAAGTTACACCGCCACTGAGTGCTGCCGTGCCAGACATGCTAGAACTTCAATACAAACTGGAGTTAAAGGCAGCCAAGTGTTATGCCACAAGTGACATCGCTAATGCATTTTTCTCCATCCCTTTGGCAGCAGAGTGCAGGCCCGAGCTTGCTTTTACCTGGAGGGGTGTTCAGTACACCTGGAACCGACTGCCCCAGGGGTGGAAGCACAGCCCCACCATTTGCCATGGACTGATCCAGACGGCACTGGAACAGGGTGAACCTCCAGAACATCTGCAGTACATTGATGACATCATTGTGTGGGGCAATACAGCAGAAGAAGTTTTTGAGAAGGGAAAGAAAATAGTCCAAATCCTTCTGAAGGCCGGTTTTGCCATCAAACAGAGTAAAGTCAAGGGACCTGCACAGGAATCATCATAGAATTTTTAGGAATAAAATGGCAAGATGGACGTCGTCAGATCCCAATGGAGGTGATCAACAAAATAACAGCTATGTCCCCACCAACTAGCAAAAAGGAAACACAAGCTTTCTTAGGCGTTGTGGGTTTTTGGAGAATGCATATTCCAAATTACAGCCAGATCGTAAGCCCTCTCTATCAAGTGACCCGGAAGAAGAACGATTTCAAATGGGGCCCTGAGCAACAACAAGCCTTTGAATAAATTAAACGTGAGATCATTCATGCAGTAGCCCTTGGGCCAGTCCGGGCAGGGCAAGATATTAAAAATGTGCTCTATACCGCAGCTGGGGAGAATGGCCCTACCTGGAGCCTCTGGCAGAAAGCACCAGGGGAGACTCGAGGTCGACCCCGAGGGTTTTGGAGTCGGGGATACAGAGGATGCGAGGCCCGCTATACTCCAACTGAGAAAGAGATATTGGCAGCATATGAAGGGGTTTGAGCTGCTTGGGAAGTGGTTGGTACTGAAGAGGCCCCACTGTATAATACATTGCCAGAAAATGAGAAACAATATGCCCTGTTCACTGATGGGTCCTGTCGTCTTGTGGGAAAGCATCGGAGGTGGAAAGCTGCTGTATGGAGTCCTACACGAGAAGTTGCAGAAACTGCTGAAGGAGAAAGGGAGTCGAGTCAGTTTGCAGAGGTGAAAGCCATCCAGCTGGCTTTAGATATTGCTGAACGAGAAAAGTGGCCAGTCCTTTATCTGTATACTGACTCATGGATGGTGGCAAATGCCCTGTGGGGGTGGTTGCAGCAATGGAAGCAGAGCAACTGGCAGCGCAGAGGCAAACCCATCTGGGCTGCCGCATTGTGGCAACATATTGCTGCTCGGGTAGAGAACCTGGTTGTAAAAGTACGTTACGTAGATGCTCACGTACCCAAGAGTCAGGCCACTGAAGAACATCAAAACAACCAGCAGGTGGGTCAGGCTGCTAAGATTGAAGTGGCTCGGGTGGATCTGGACTGGCAACAGAAGGGTGAATTATTTATAGCTGGGTGGGCCCATGACGCCTCAGGCCATCAAGGAAGGGATGCAATGTATAAATGGGCTCGTGATCGAGGGGTGGACTTAACTATGGACAGTATTGCACAGGTTATTCATGAGTGTGAAACATGCACTGCAATCAAGCAAGCCAAGCGGTTCAAACCCGATGGCTAAAATATAAATATGGGGAGGCCTGGCAGATTGATTCTATCAAACTCCCACAAACCTGCCAAGGCAAGCGCTATGTGCTCACCATGGTGGAAGCAAGCACCGGATGGCTGGAAACATATCCCATGCCCCATGCCACCACCCGGAACACCATCCTGGGCCTTGAAAAGCAAGTCCTGTGGCGACATGGCACCCCAGAAAGAATTGAGTCAGACAACGGGACTCATTTCCAAAACAACCTCATAGACACCCGGGCCAAAGAGCACGGCATTGAGTGGGTGTATCACATCCCTTACCATGCACCAGCCTCCAAGAAAATCGAGCGATACAATGGGCTGTTAAAGACTCCCCTGAGAGCAATGGGTGCTGGGACATTCAAACATTGGGATACACATTTAGCAAAAGCCACCTGGTTAGTCAACACCAGGGGATCTGCCAATCGAGCTGGCCCTGCCCAATCAAAACTTCTACGTACTGTAGAAGGAGATAAAGTTCCTGTAGTGCACATAAAAAATATGCTGGGGAAGACAGTCTGGGTTGCTTCCCCCTCTGGCAAAGGCAAACCCATTCGTGGGATTGCTTTTGCTCAAGGACGTGGGTGCACTTGGTGGGTGATGCAAAAGGATGGAGAAGTCCAACGTGTACCTTAAGGGAATTTGATTTTGGGTGAAAATAGTCAATGAACGGAATTGTATAATGTTAATTGCTCTATAATACTGTAAGTTATGTCTTAACTGTATGTTTTCTCTTAACTGTATGTTAATATAATAATATAGTATAATGTTAATATAATAATATAGTGTGCTAATGTTAAGTATATAATACTGTATGTTATGGTTGCTATATGCCACATCAATGGTATTGCAGTAAGAATTGCCCAGCTTAATGAAAATGAACTTTGATGAAACCATGTTGGAATGAGAACGGGCTTCAGCATGCAACAATCCAACACCGCACACCACCCCTCCTGCTCTGAAGAGACTGTGATGACAGATGGAACCCCAAGTCATGGGCTAAATGAACTCAATGGACATTTTAGAGGGATGGGCTATAGACGAAGGGAATGATATCTGTGTGTATATATCAAGATACGGAAAGCAGTGGTGATTAATTAGAACATATTGGAAAGAGGAGGGCCTGTGCATGACGTAGATGGTATAGAATAAGGGGTGGATAGTGTCCTGGTTTCAGCTGGGATAGAGTTAATTTTCTTCCTAGTAGCAGGCACAGTGCTGTGTTTTGGATTTAGGATGAGAAGAATGCTGATAACACACTGATGGTTTAGTTGTTGCTCAGTACTGCTTATGCTAGTCAAGGACTTTTCAGCTTCCCATGCTCTGCCAGGGGCACAAGAAACTGGGAGGGGGCACAGCCAGAAGAGTTGATCCACTCTGAAAAGGGCTATTCCATACCATGTGATGTCATGCTCAGTATAGAAACTGGGGGGGGTTGGCCGGGGAGCAGCGATTGCTCCCTGGGAACTGTCTGGGTATCGGTCGGCAGGTGGTGAGCAATTGCATTGTGCATCACTTGCTTTGCATATTGTTATTATCATTATTATATTGTTATTATTATCATTACTATGGTACTTTATTTCAATTATTAAACTGTTCTTATCTCAACCCAGGGGTTTTTCTTACTTTTACTCCTCCGATTCTCTCCCCCATCCCATCGGGGTAGGGGCAGTGAGCGAGCAGCTGCGTGGTGCTTAGTTGCTGGTGGGGCTAAACCATGACACTTAACATAGTGGAGAAGCATTTTCACATCTTACTCTTACATTATAGTGAACATTTTCCCTTCTCCAAAAAGAAAGAATTAATTCTGTGAGCACTTTTTTTTAGTGGTCAATATTAATGATAAAAAAGTAACAATTCAACTCAGGGCGGTACATTAAATAGGCATAATACCACTAAGTGTTCCCTAGGAGCAAATGTGCATATCTCTGACTTTTGGATGCTTAAAGACAACCGTTGACACTGGCAACACTGGTCTAGCAGAACAATGGAAGAAAATTCTCCCTTGTTCTCTTTCAGATGAGGCAGAATCATATAACATTATCATACTTGCAGACCAGAGGTCTGTTCATATCTTGCTGAAAATACGATAATTTGAATTTCTTAGCTTGAAGGTGGTTTCTTTTCTGGACAGCAGAAAGGAAAAGAGCCACCACAAATTTTCCTTGGGTTTGGGAGACCTGGACTTTTGTACTGAGAAATAGATTGGCATCATTACTCTTTGCTTATCTTGCTCTCATACCTTGCACAGTCATAGAGCAGTTGATGTCCCTGGAAGCATTCAAAAAACGGGTAGACGTGGCACTTTGGGACATGGTTTAGACTAGTCTACCCTTAATTAGTTTAGCGTGGATTTGGTAATGTTAGGTTAATGGTTGGACTGGATGATCTTAAAGGTCTTTTCCAACCTAAACAATTCTATGATTCTATGATTAACAGGAACTTGGGTAAACAGGTATTACTGCAATAAAAGCAATACCTTTGTTGTCATAACCATGACACAGGGCTCCATTCATCCCAGTTGGAATCTCAAGCGACAAGGGAACACAATCGCATCCTTTCGTATGATGGTCTTCCCCCGTACCTCAAGACACGGATAATTTGCTGCGTGAACATGTGGCTTCAACCAGAGCAAACAATATCACGCTTTGTGTGAAAGGCACGTTATGAAAGGCAAGCACAAAAATGCAACTTTGAATTTTCTGGCTGGAGGGAGAACTCAACTTCATCTCCCGGGTCCAATGTGTGTCTTGACTGTTTAGCTACTGTTGATTCTCAAATAGCAGAAGGAACTTTTCTTGGTTCTTTGAAACAAAAGGCAAAACACACTGATAATGGAGGATGGATTGTATACCCCCTTTTTTCCCTTCGGTGGAATTTGGGGTTATTCAATCACGGGGAGGTTTACACGGCACCGGGCCTGCTGGCGGCTGTATGGAGATCAGCTGTCTCCAAAGGGGAAAAGGATCGTCGCTCATGAGTTGGCGGGACTCATTGAGAGGGCGTTAAACTAGGTTTGAAGGGGGGAGGGGATATAAACGGGCCCGCTAGTGAGGAGCCCAGGGGCAGCATGGCAACATTGGGGGCGAAATCGATAGCCCGTCTCAAGTGCATCTACACCAATGCACGTAGCATGGGCAACAAACAGGAGGAGCTGGAAGCCCTTGTGCAGCAGGATGGCTATGAGCTAGTCGCCACCACAGAAACGTGGTGGGACGACTCTCATGACTGGAGTACTGCACTGGATGAAGAAGAGAGAAGGGTATCCAGTACCTGAGGGAATTAGGCATGCTGGAGGTGATTTATTGTGACCTGAACGATGAGCAGTTCCCCAAAGATCCAGATGAAGTCAGGTGCACACGACCCATGTGGAGGAAGGTGGTACAGAATGCACCAGCATCATATGCCAACTCGTTGGCAATACTGGCCAGGAAAGACAGTTCCCAAGCAGCAATCCTTCCCCCCGGCCAACCCCCCCCCAGTTTCTATACTGCCCATGACGTTACATGGTATGGAATAGCCCTTGGGGCAGTTTGGATCAACTATTCTGGCTGTGCCCCCTCCCTGTTTCTTGTGCACCTGGCAGAGCATGGGAAGCTGAAAAGTCCTTGACGAGCATGAGCAGGACTTAGCAACAACTGAACCATCAGTGTGTTATCAGCATTCTTCTCCTACTAAATCCAAACCACAGCAGTATGCCTGCTACTAGGAAGAAAATTAACTATGCCAGCCAAAACCAGGACAGCTATATACCATATATGGAATCGTTATGCTAGGACTAAATCACAATAGAACCATACTCTATCCCTTAGAACATAGGGTATGGGCTTATCAAAAGGAGGGAAATGGGCAAACAATTGATGTAAGTGCATGCATTGTATGGGAAGCACAAGGTTTTATTTGCAAAAGTAATACTCTTAAAGCTCAAGATATCTGGACACAGAAAATATATTTGCCACTTTGAAATACATCCCAACAAGGTTCCTAAAACTGTAATTATATATATTGGAAAGGGATGTGTACATATGAGAACATTGTGTAAATCCTTGTTAATAGATTATTTTGTTCACACCGTAATCAACAACTATAATCTATGCGTGTGTAACTTTTCTGCAATCATTGGTTGTGATTTCAAGTTTTCTGTACCCATAATTACTCATGAAGATTTGTCTCGATTACGTGCTATATCTTGAGCTGCAACCAACACCTATTGGAATGAATCTGACTTTAGTCAAGCGACTCCTCCATGATCCTGATTTAATAAAGCTCCTGCAACAAGCACAGAAAATGGGACAGAAAAGTCTTCTTACAGTCCATCATGATGGGGAAGAAATACATTGAGTATTGGAAAGAGTTAAAAGGGATGGAGAACATCAGCGGTGGGAAGTCCTGTTTGGATGGTCTCCAGTGGCAACTGGAGTGCTGAAGCTGATGCTGCACCCTGTCGTGATTTTATTCACTCTTGCTGTATCATGCTTATTGTTAAACATTGTTTTATACATCAGAGTTTGGAGAATGGCTAAACAAGTTATGCTGTCGCAAGGCCCCACCCGCATATATAATGTTGTCTAATCATATTTAATGAAACTTTAATAGCTATGGTGGTTGACAAATGTGAAAAAATTTCCCTGAAAAAATTAGAACTGATGAGCTAATTCAATGACCATATATGGACAAAGGAGGCCCAAAGTTCAACCAGTAGACAAGTGAGGAGGACTACTGGAGACCACCAGAGGACCCCCGAAGACCACCAAAGAGGACGACTACGGCTGCGGATTGGACATTTGCATATGTTAATGCGTTCCAGGAAATCTCATGTTTATGTAAATGAATTCTTGGAAATCCTGTGAATGTGTACGACTTTATTGTATATAATCTTTGGAAGTTTGCCAAATCATTGGAGCACTCATAGTGGAACGATCCCCAGTGCTGCCCAGCGCTGCAATAAAGGATGCCTGCTTAATAGTAACTTTGTTGCTATTGAGTTTTATTTGATTTAGTAGCAGTTTAGAATTTACTTGTAGCAAATTGCAGGATTTGATTGTGATATTTTAATAGCACTCACTCATCAGTGTTTAAAAACGTGATTAGACAAAATTGATCAAAACAGTGACTTAGTTACAGATTCGAAGATGGCAGGGTTCATTCTATTACTACATGGACGTGTTGGAATGAGTCACAAAGGGATTGCATATGTAGGGGATAAGGAGGACCCTCCCGCTGAGTCATGAGGTTCAGAATAGACCCCCTTGCTTTCTAAACTCCTTCTCAGAGAGGAGTCTAGGTGCGGCTAGGTCAATCTCAGTCTCAGACTTGGTAAACAATTTATGTGAATAAGGATAATATATATATATATGTATACCTAGTACATAGAAGTGCAGAAAAGAAGATTAGGTTAACTCAGATGAGAGAGATCGTAGATGCAGGGGTTAAGGAGGACCCTCCTGTTGAGTCACAAGGTTCAGAACAGACCCCCTTGCTTTCTAAACTCCTTCTCAGAGAGGAGTCTAGGTGCGGCGACGTCCAATCTTAGTCTCAGACTTGGTCAATGGTTGATAGGAATAAGGATAAGGCAGCAGTATAAGAGTCACTTTGAAATTAAATTGTACATCTACAGACTACTTAAACTGATTCACTCATGCATACACACAAACATGAAAGCATATATATAATAGTATACCTGTTAAAAATTCTCCTCGAGTTCAGTGAAATACGTCTAATGTCTTGGCATTTCTCAACCGGTGAGGGTTGAGCCTCGAGGAGTGAAGGTTTTCAGCCCAGGCTCCGTTGTCAGTCTTCAGCAATGGATTTCTGGTTGTAGCAAACATTCAGAGTTTGCTATGTCTGAGAGGTGTCTTGCTCAGAGGGAGATGCTGGTGCAGCCCGCGGCAGTCTAGGAGAGCTCAAAGGGCCTCACTTAGGACTGCCGTTTATAGTATTGTGAGATAATTGACTTTAATGACCAGTAAATTTCCATCCAAGCCACAGTTTGGATTGGTAGCTGCTGGAATTCCATTAATGACTATACCACTCTGTTTCAAGGCTGTCAGGGGTAGCTGTTTGTTCTCGCTCCTCTCGATAGCCATAATACGGAGTTTTCAATAATGACAGGGCCGCTCTGTTTCAGCCATGTAGGAGTTTCTGGTACAATTAAGGGGGGCTTAACTGACTCATTACACAAAGGCCACGGTCTGGAATTTCTGAGGTCGTAAAGTGGTTGACGAGAAAGAGGAATAAGGCAGGGGGAGGGGTATGCACCACCACAACTGTTTCCTATTTTCCCTTTCCAGGTACCTCCACACTCAACGTTCTGGGACTTCTGGATGCCATCCTGAAAGGGACTTCCCTCACACACTTCTTCAAGAACTTTACCCTGCACTCTAGTTCTCATTCCAGACCTAGACATTGGCTTTGTGGTGCTGAAGTTCTTTTTTGGGTCCAGCCCTATGAGGCTTGCTTCAAAATACCCGATGTTTTGTCTATATACCCAGCAAACAGAAATGTGTCAAGTTCTACAGAGTATGGGGAGGCATGACATTATCCACACCACGATTACACAGTAAGGCACATATAAAAAAGAGGGAAGATAAAAACATAGACTAAAAACATTTGTGAGATGTTGAAATTGTCACTTTAACTCTTGTGACTTGTACTCTTGTACAGCTGCCCTCAGCCCATCAATCCAGCCTGTCCAGGTCCCTCTGCAGGGCCATCCTACCCTCCAGCAGATCAACACCCCCACCCAACTTGGTGTTGTCTGCAAACTTACTGAGGCTGTACTCAATCCCCTCATCCAGATCATCGATAAAGATATTAAACAAGGCTGGCCCCAAAACAGAGCCCTGGGGAACACCGCTCGTGACCGGCCGCCAACTGCACTTAACTCCATTCACCACTACTCTCTGGGCTTGGCCACCCAACCATTTTTTTACCCAGCGAAGACTACGCCCATCCAAGCCATGAGCTGCCAGCTTCCCAAGGAGAATATTGTGGGACACTGTGTCAAAGGCTTTGCTAATGTCCAGGTAAATGACATCCACAGCCTTTCCATCATCTACCAGGTGGGTCACCAGGTCATCAAAGGAGATCAGCTTGGTCAACAGGACCTGCCTTTCATGAACCCATGCTGGCTGGGCCTGATCCCCTGGTTGACCTGCACTTGCCTGTTGAGTTCACTCAATATGAACTGCTCCATAATCTCTCCTGGCACCGAGGTCAGGCTGACAGGCCTGTAGTTTCCCGGGTCCTCCTGCCGGCCCTTCTTGTAGATGGGCGTCACATTGGCAAGCCTCCAGTCATCAGGGACCTCCCCTGTTAGCCAGGACTGCTGATAGATGATGGAAAGTGGCTTGGCAAGCTCCTCTGCCAGCTCCCTCAGTACTCTCGGGTGGATCCCATCTGGCCCCATAGACTTGTGAGTGTCCAGGTGGCATAGCAGGTCATTAACTGCTTCCTCCTGGATTATGGGGGTTCCATTCTGCTCCCCGTCCCTGTCGGGGAGCTCAGGGGCCTGAGTACCTGTCCTGGTTTCGGCTGGGATAGAGTTAATTTTCTTCCTAGCAGCAGGCATAGTGCTGTGTTTTGGATTTAGGAGGAGAAGAATGTTGATAACACCCTGATGTTTTTAGTTGTTGCTGAGTACTGCTTATGCTAGTCAAGGACTTTTCAGCTTCCCATGCTCTGCCAGGCGCACAAGAAACTGGGAGGGGGCACAGCCAGAAGAGTTGATCCAAACTGACCAAAGGGCTATTCCATACCATATGACGTCATGCTCAGTATATAAACTGGGGGGGGTGGCCGGGGAGCAGCGATCGCTGCTCGGGAACTGTCTGGGTATCGGTCGGCGGGTGGTGAGCAATGGCATTGTGCATCACTTGCTTTGTGTATCATTATTATTATTATCATTATTATACTGTTAGTATTAGCATTACTATTTTACTTTATTTCAATTATTAAACTGTTCTTATCTCAACCCAGGAGTGTTTCTCACTCTTACTCCTCCGATTCTCTCCCCCATCCCATCGGGGTAGGGGGAGTGAGCGAGCGGCTGCGTGGTGCTTAGTTGCTGGCTGGGGCTAAACCACGACAGTCCTTTTTGGCGCCCAACGTGGTGCTCGAAGGGTTTGAGATAACAACAGATTAACCAGAGTGTATTAAGGAGTCTGTTAACAGTTGCCGGTCACGATATTAGTTCTTCTGATCTGCACCATGTTCTTTTTTTTGCAGCACGCGTTAAAGCTTGCTGTCAGTTTGTGTAGTGTGCTATGCTCTGCAGTGATTCATGATCTTTTGCTTGGGAGGCTCCTTATCAAAACCCTGACCTTGAGCATTCTTTGGTATTTGGGTTTCATACAGAAGTCACTACTGTACTTCGGGTACTACCTCATAGAGAGAGTTAGCAATTATACTTCTTACTCTGAGAGGCTTGTTGTGGAGGAAATACAGAATGGCACCTTTGCTGCTTTCTTCTATGATGTTTCCTCCTTCATTACAACAACTTTCCTGTATCTTGAACACCCCTGGGCAGTTAAGATACTTCTATTGATAATTCTTGGGAATGTTGTTTCCGTTTTGATAAAGGTCAGTAAGCAGTTTAAAAATACCATCCAGAGATCTACCCCAAGGCTGGATAGTTATGAGTGGCAGGGTGTGTGGGAACGTATGTGCAAGTACCTAGGGCAGTGGGGACCTCCAGTGTTTTGGAACTTCACCCCTGAACAAGTGCAGAATCCTGAAGAATTAGTAAAGTATTTGGAAGAAGTATGTTGTCACCCTGGTAGCTCCAGAGAGACACAAATCATTGCAACATGCTGGGGACTGGCCCATGCCTATCGAGCCGTGGTCAACGCTAATCAGTACCCTCAAAAGAAAGAGAAGGTCTCTGGATCTGATGACAAAACAACAAGCACTGTGGCTACTCAAACCCCCACTACAGGCCCTGCGGCTACTCCAACCCCCACTACAGGCCTTGCAGTTACTCAAACCCCTGCCCCAGGCACTGTGGCTACTCCAGCCACAGCCATGAGCACTGCGGCTACTCAAACCCCAGTGACAGACACTGTGGCTAAACCAGAGAACCAACCTGCACCGGTATCAGCTGCCCCTATACAGAAGAAAAAATACACGAGGAAATCAGTTTGTTTAGTAAGGGATGAAGATGAACCAGGGCCATCACGAGAACCAGAGGAGGAAGAACCCATAAATGAGATGGTGACCACCCGATCCCTATCCCTGAGTGAGCTGCGAGATATGCGAAAAGATTTCGGTCGTCATCCAGGCGAGCACATCATCACCTGGCTGCTCCGATGCTGGGATAATGGGGCCAGTAGCCTGGATTTAGAGGGTAGGGAAGCCAAGCAGCTGGGATGCCTTTCCAGGGAAGGGGGCATTGACAAAGCAATTGGAAAAGGGGCAAAACCGCTCAGCCTCTGGAGGCGACTTCTGTCAAGCGTGAAGGAAAGGTATCCCTTCAAGGAGGATGTTTTATACCGCCCAAGCAAATGGACCACCGTAGAGAAAGGTATCCAGTACCTGAGGGAATTAGGCGTGCTGGAGGTGATTTACAGTGACCTGAATGATGAGCGGTTAACCAAAGACCCAGATGAAGTCAGGTGCACACAATCCATGTGGCGGAAGGTGGTACGGAGCGCACCAGCATCGTATTCCAACTCGTTGGCAATACTAGCCTGGAAAGACGACGAGGCACCAACGGTGGATGAAGTGGCTAGACAACTCTGGGACTACGAAGAAAAGCTCTCTTCCTCCCTACGGGCCTGTGTCTCAGCTGTGGAAAAACTGTGCCAAGAGTTCCAACAACTCAGAGAGGATCTGTCCTACTCCCCACCTGCACGGACCAGTGTCTCAGCCATTAGGAGTCAACGTCCCTATGCTCAAGAGAGAGGATATAGAGGATACACACCACGGGGCACCCTGTGGTTTTACCTGCGTGATTATGGAGAGGACATGAGAAAGTGGGATGGAAAACCCACCTCAACCTTAGAGGCACGGGTGCGTGAGTTGCAAGGAAAAACTATTAGAAAAGGCGGTTCTCCCAGGAAAATTGCAGCTCCAGTTTCCAGTGAGCAGTTCCCCAGACAGAGTAAGAGGGCTAATTTTACTTCCGACCTTGATCAGGGGACTTTTGATTCACATTTACAGGAAGTGAACAGCGAATACTGTGACCAGTGTTAGAGGGGCCCTGCCTCCAGCCAGGTGGAGGAAAGGGACAACCGGGTTTACTGGACTGTGTGGATTCGATGGCCTGGAACGTCAGACCCACAGGAGTATAAGGCTCTAGTGGACACTGGTGCACAGTGCACGCTAATGCCATCAAACTATAGAGGGGCAGAACCCATTTGTATTTCTGGAGTGACAGGGGGATCCCAACAGCTAACTGTACTGGAAGCTGAAGTGAGCCTAACTGGGAATGAGTGGCAGAAGCACCCCATTGTGACTGGCCCAGACGCTCTGTGCATCCTTGGCATAGACTACCTCAGGAGAGGGTATTTCAAGGACCCAAAAGGGTACCGGTGGGCTTTTGGTATAGCTGCTATTGTCCGCCTTGCCCGGTCTCTCAGAGGACCCTTCGATTGTAGGGTTGCTGAAGGTTGAGGAACAACAGGTGCCAATTGCTACCACAACTGTGCACAGGCGGCAATATCGCACCAACCGAGACTCCCTGATTCCCATCCATAACCTGATTCGTCGACTGGAGAGCCAGGGAGTGATCAGCAAGACTCGCTCACCCTTTAACAGTCCCACATGGCCAGTGCGAAAGTCTAATGGGGAGTGGAGACTAACAGTGGACTATCGTGGCCTGAACAAAGTTACACCGCCGCTGAGTGCTGCCGTGCCAGACATGCTAGAACTTCAATACGAACTGGAGTCAAAGGCAGCTAAGTGGTATGCCACAATTGATATTGCTAATGCGTTTTTCTCCATCCCTTTGGCAGCAGAGTGCAGACCCCAGTTTGCTTTTACCTGGAGGGGTGTTCAGTACACCTGGAACCGACTGCCCCAGGGGTGGAAGCACAGCCCCACCATTTGCCATGGACTGATCCAGACAGCACTGGAACAATGTGAACCTCCAGAACATCTGCAGTACATTGATGACATCATTGTGTGGGGCAATACAGCAGAAGAAGTTTTTGAGAAGGGAAAGAAAATAGTCCAAATCCTTCTGAAGGCTGGCTTTGCCATAAAACAGAGTAAGGTCAAGGGACCTGCACAGGAGATCCAGTTTTTAGGAATAAAATGGCAAGATGGACGTCGTCAGATCCCAATGGAGGTGATCAACAAAATAACAGCTATGTCCCCACCAACTAGCAAAAAGGAAACACAAGCTTTCTTAGGCGTTGTGGGTTTTTGGAGAATGCATATTCCAAATTAAAGCCAGATCGTAAGCCCTCTCTATCAAGTGACCCGGAAGAAGAATGAATTCAAATGGGGCCCTGAGCAACAACAAGCCTTTGAACAAATTAAACGTGAGATAGTTCATGCAGTAGCCCTTGGGCCAGTCCGGGCAGGGCAGGATATTAAAAATGTGCTGTACACCGCAGCCGGGGAGAATGGCCCTGCCTGGAGCCTCTGGCAGAAAGCACCAGGGGAGACTCGAGGTCGACCCCTAGGGTTTTGGAGTCGGGGATACAGAGGATCCGAAGCCCGCTATACTCCAACTGAGAAGGAGATACTGGCAGCATATGAAGGGGTTCGAGCTGCTTCAGAAGTGGTTGGTACTGAAGCACAGCTCCTGCTGGCACCCCGACTGCTGGTGCAGGGCTGGATGTTCAAAGGGAGGGTGCCCTCTACACATCATGCAACCGATGCTACGTGGAGTAAGTGGGTGGCACTAATCACACAACTGGCTCGAATAGGAAACCCCAGTCGCCCAGGAATCTTGGAAGTGATCATGGACTGGCCAGAAGGCAAAAACATTAGAATATCACCAGAGGGGGAGGTGACACATGCTGAACAGGCCCCACTGTATAATACATTGCCAGAAAATGAGAAGCAATAGGCTCTGTTCACTGATGGGTCCTGTCGTCTCGTGGGAAAGCATCGGAGGTGGAAAGCTGCTGTATGGAGTCCTATACGACAAGTCGCAGAAACTGCTGAAGGAGAAGGGGAGTCGAGTCAGTTTGCAGAGGTGAAAGCCATCCAGCTGGCTTTAGATATTGCTGAACGAGAAAAGTGGCCAATCCTTTATCTCTATACTGACTCATGGATGGTGGCAAATGCCCTGTGTGGGTGGCTGCAGCAATGGAAGCAGAGCAACTGGCAGCGCACAGGCAAACCAATCTGGGCTGCCGCATTGTGGCAAGATATTGCTGCGTGAGTAGAGAACCTGGTTGTAAAAGTTCGTCATGTAGATGCTCACGTACCCAAGAGTCAGGCCACTGAAGAACATCAAAACAACCAGCAAGTGGATCAGGCTGCTAAGATTGAAGTGGCTCAGGTGGATTTGGACTGGCAACATAAGGGTGAATTATTTATAGCTGGGTGGGCCCATGACGCCTCAGGCCATCAAGGAAGGGATGCAACGTATAAATGGGCTCGTGATCGAGGGGTGGACTTAACTATGGACTGTATTGCGCAGGTTATTCATCAGTGTGAAACATGCGCTGCAATCAAGCAAGCCAAGCAGTTCAAGCCCCTCGGGTATAGTGAACGATGGCTGAAATATAAATATGGGGAGGCCTGGCAGATTGATTACATCACGCTCCCACAGACCCGCCAAGGCAAGCGCTATGTGCTCACCATGGTGGAAGCAACCACTGGGTGGTTGGAAACATATCCCGTGCCCCATGCCACCGCCCGGAACACCATCCTGGGCCTTGAAAAGCAAGTCCTGTGGCGACATGGCACCCCAGAAAGAATTGAGTCAGACAACGGGACTCATTTCCGAAACAACCTCATAGACACCTGGGCCAAAGAGCACGGCATTGAGTGGGTGTATCACATCCCTTACCATGCACCAGCCTCCGGGAAAATTGAGCGATACAATGGTTTGTTAAAGACTACCCTGAGAGCAATGGGTGGTGAGACGTTTAAACATTGGGATATGCATTTAACAAAAGCCACCTGGTTAGTCAACACCAGGGGATCTGCCAATCGAGCTGGCCCTGCCCAATCAAAACTTCTACGTACTGTAGAAGGAGATAAAGTCCCTGTAGTGCACATGAAAAATATGCTGGGGAAGACAGTATGGGTTAATTCCCCCTCTGGCAAAGGCAAACCCATTCGTGGGATTGCTTTTGCTCAAGGACCTGGGTGCACTTGGTGGGTGATGCGAAAGGATGGGGAAGCCCAATGTGTACCTCAAGGGAATTTGATTTTGGGTGAAAATAGCCAATGAACTGAATTGTATAATATTAATTGCTTTATAATACTGTATGTTATCTCTTAACTATATGTTATCTCTTAACTGCATGTTAATATAATAATATAGTAGGTTAATATTAAGTATATAATACTATATATTATGATTGCTATATGCCGCATCAATGGTATTGCAGTAAGAATTGCCCAGCTTAATGAAAATGAACTTTGATGAAACCATGTTGGAATGAGAACTGACTTCAGCATGCAACAGTCCAACACTGCACACCACCTCTCCTGCTCTGAAAGACTGTGATGACAGATGGAACCCAAAGTCATGGCCTAAATGAACTCAATGGGCATTTTAGAGGGATGGGCTATAGACGAAGGGAATGATATCTGTGTGTATATATCAAGATACGGAAAGCAGTGGTGATGAATTAGAACACATTGGAAAGGGGAGGGCCTGTGCATGACGTAGATGGTATAGAATAAGGGGTGGATACTGTCCTGGTTTCGGCTGGGATAGAGTTAATTTTCTTCCTAGCAGCAGGCATAGTGCTGTGGTTTGGATTTAGTAGGAGAAGAATGTTGATAACACCCTGATGTTTTTAGTTGTTGCTGAGTACTGCTTATGCTAGTCAAGGACTTTTTCAGCTTCCCATGCTCTGCCAGGCGCACAAGAAACTGGGAGGGGGCACAGCCAGAAGAGTTGATCCAAACTGACCAAAGGGCTATTCCATACCATATGACGTCATGCTCAGTATATAAACTGGGGGGGGTGGCCGGGGAGCAGCGATCGCTGCTCGGGAACTGTCTGGGTATCGGTCGGCGGGTGGTGAGCAATGGCATTGTGCATCACTTGCTTCGTGTATCATTATTATTATTATCATTATTATACTGTTAGTATTAGCATTACTATTTTACTTTATTTCAATTAT
The DNA here is from genome assembly GCF_030463565.1 of Pelecanus crispus. Taxonomy (NCBI): domain Eukaryota; kingdom Metazoa; phylum Chordata; class Aves; order Pelecaniformes; family Pelecanidae; genus Pelecanus; species Pelecanus crispus. The sequence continues at coordinate 732,766 of NC_134673.1, read as the reverse complement.
TAAACTGTTCTTATCTCAACCCAGGAGTGTTTCTCACTCTTACTCCTCCGATTCTCTCCCCCATCCCATCGGGGTAGGGGGAGTGAGCGAGCGGCTGCGTGGTGCTTAGTTGCTGGCTGGGGCTAAACCATGACAGTACCCTGGGGATGACTGGTCTGGCTGTTAAACACAGAGGCAAAGGCGGCATTAAGTACCTCAGCCTTTTCCTTGTCCTTGGTGACAATGTTCCCCCCCACATCCAGCAAAGGATGGAGATCCTCCTTGGCTCTCCTTTTATTGCTGATGTACTTATAAAAACATTTTTTATTATCTTTTAATAAGTGGCCAGATTGAGTTCTTGCTGGGCTTTTGCTTTTCTAATTTCCTCCCTGCAGGACCTAACAAGATCCGTCTACTCCCACTGAGTTGTCGCCCCTTCTTCCAAAAGCGGTAGACTCTCCTTTTTTCCCTGAGTCCCCGCAATAGCTCCCTATTCAGCCAGGCCGGTCATTTCCCCCGCCGGCTGGTCTTACGGCACACGGGGACAGCCCGCTCCTGCGCCCTTAAGACTCCCATCTTGAAGAAGGCCCAGCCTTCCTGGACCCCTTTGCCTTTCAGGACTGCCTCCCAAGGAACTTTCCCAACCAGCGTCCTCAACAGGCCAAAGTCTGCCCTCCAGAAGTCCATGGTAACACTTTTCCTGCCCCTCCTCTTTATTTACATTGCCCAGAATCGAGAACTCTATCATATTGTGGTCGCTAAGCCCGAGATGGCCTCCCACCACGACATCTCCCACAAGCCCTTCTCTGTTAGTAAACAGCAGGTCAAGTGAGGCACCTCCCCTGGTAGGCTCGCTTACCAGCTGCGTCAGAAAGTTATCCCACACACACTCTAGGAACTTCCCAGACTGTTGCCTCTCTGCTGTGTTGTATTTCCAGCAGATGTCCGACAAGTTGAAGTCCCCCACGAGAACAAGGGCTAGCGTTTGCGAGACTTCTGCCAGCCGCTTGTAGAACGCTTCATCTCTCCCTACATCCTGGCTGCGTGGTCTATAGCAGACTCCCAACAGGACATCCGCCTTGCTGGCCTTCCCCTCCCCGTCCTTACCCATAAGCACGCGACCTTATCATCACCACTGTCGAGCTCTACACAGTCAAAACACTCCCTAACATACGGAGACACCCCACCACCTCTCCTTCCCTGCCTATCCCTTCTGAAGAGCTGATAGCCATCCAGTGCAGCACTCCAGTCATGAGAGTCGTCTCACCACGTTTCTGTGGTGGCGACTATGTCATAGCCATCCTGCTGCACAAGGGCTTCCAGCTCCTCCTGTTTGTTGCCCATGCTACGTGCATTGGTGTAGATGCACTTGAGACGGGCTATCGATTTCGCCCCCAATGTTGCCATGCTGCCCCTGGGCTCCTCACTAGCGGGCCCGTTTATATCCCCTCCCCCCTTCAAACCTAGTTTAACGCCCTCTCAATGAGTCCCGCCAACTCATGAGCGACGATCCTTTTCCCCTTTGGAGACAGCTGATCTCCATACAGCCGCCAGCAGGCCCGGTGCCGTGTAAACCTCCCCGTGATTGAATAACCCCAAATTCCACCGAAGGGAAAAAAGGGGGTATACAATCCATCCTCCATTATCAGTGTGTTTTGCCTTTTGTTTCAAAGAACCAAGAAAAGTTCCTTCTGCTATTTGAGAATCAACAGTAGCTAAACAGTCAAGACACACATTGGACCCGGGAGATGAAGTTGAGTTCTCCCTCCAGCCAGAAAATTCAAAGTTGCATTTTTGTGCTTGCCTTTCATAACGTGCCTTTCACACAAAGCGTGATATTGTTTGCTCTGGTTGAAGCCACATGTTCACGCAGCAAATTATCCGTGTCTTGAGGTACGGGGGAAGACCATCATACGAAAGGATGCGATTGTGTTCCCTTGTCGCTTGAGATTCCAACTGGGATGAATGGAGCCCTGTGTCATGGTTATGACAACAAAGGTATTGCTTTTATTGCAGTAATACCTGTTTACCCAAGTTCCTGTTAATCATAGAATCATAGAATTGTTTAGGTTGGAAAAGACCTTTAAGATCATCCAGTCCAACCATTAACCTAACATTACCAAATCCACGCTAAACTAATTAAGGGTAGACTAGTCTAAACCATGTCCCAAAGTGCCACGTCTACCCGTTTTTTGAATGCTTCCAGGGACATCAACTGCTCTATGACTGTGCAAGGTATGAGAGCAAGATAAGCAAAGAGTAATGATGCCAATCTATTTCTCAGTACAAAAGTCCAGGTCTCCCAAACCCAAGGAAAATTTGTGGTGGCTCTTTTCCTTTCTGCTGTCCAGAAAAGAAACCACCTTCAAGCTAAGAAATTCAAATTATCGTATTTTCAGCAAGATATGAACAGACCTCTGGTCTGCAAGTATGATAATGTTATATGATTCTGCCTCATCTGAAAGAGAACAAGGGAGAATTTTCTTCCATTGTTCTGCTAGACCAGTGTTGCCAGTGTCAACGGTTGTCTTTAAGCATCCAAAAGTCAGAGATATGCACATTTGCTCCTAGGGAACACTTAGTGGTATTATGCCTATTTAATGTACCGCCCTGAGTTGAATTGTTATTCTTTTATCATTAATATTGACCACTAAAAAAAAGTGCTCACAGAATTAATTCTTTCTTTTTGGAGAAGGGAAAATGTTCACTAAAATGTAAGAGTAAGATGTGAAAATGCTTCTCCACTATGTTAAGTGTCATGGTTTAGCCCCAGCCAGCAACTAAGCACCACGCAGCCGCTCGCTCACTCCCCCTACCCCGATGGGATGGGGGAGAGAATCGGAGGAGTAAGAGTGAGAAACACTCCTGGGTTGAGATAAGAACAGTTTAATAATTGAAATAAAGTAAAATAGTAATGCTAATACTAACAGTATAATAATGATAATAATAATAATGATACACGAAGCAAGTGATGCACAATGCCATTGCTCACCACCCGCCGACCGATACCCAGACAGTTCCCGAGCAGCGATCGCTGCTCCCCGGCCACCCCCCCCAGTTTATATACTGAGCATGACGTCATATGGTATGGAATAGCCCTTTGGTCAGTTTGGATCAACTCTTCTGGCTGTGCCCCCTCCCAGTTTCTTGTGCGCCTGGCAGAGCATGGGAAGCTGAAAAAGTCCTTGACTAGCATAAGCAGTACTCAGCAACAACTAAAAACATCAGGGTGTTATCAACATTCTTCTCCTCCTAAATCCAGACCACAGCACTATGCCTGCTGCTAGGAAGAAAATTAACTCTATCCCAGCCGAAACCAGGACAGTATCCACCCCTTATTCTATACCATCTACGTCATGCACAGGCCCTCCCCTTTCCAATGTGTTCTAATTCATCACCACTGCTTTCCGTATCTTGATATATACACACAGATATCATTCCCTTCGTCTATAGCCCATCCCTCTAAAATGCCCATTGAGTTCATTTAGGCCATGACTTTGGGTTCCATCTGTCATCACAGTCTTTCAGAGCAGGAGAGGTGGTGTGCAGTGTTGGACTGTTGCATGCTGAAGTCAGTTCTCATTCCAACATGGTTTCATCAAAGTTCATTTTCATTAAGCTGGGCAATTCTTACTGCAATACCATTGATGCGGCATATAGCAATCATAATATATAGTATTATATACTTAATATTAACCTACTATATTATTATATTAACATGCAGTTAAGAGATAACATATAGTTAAGAGATAACATACAGTATTATAAAGCAATTAATATTATACAATTCAGTTCATTGGCTATTTTCACCCAAAATCAAATTCCCTTGAGGTACACATTGGGCTTCCCCATCCTTTCGCATCACCCACCAAGTGCACCCAGGTCCTTGAGCAAAAGCAATCCCACGAATGGGTTTGCCTTTGCCAGAGGGGGAATTAACCCATACTGTCTTCCCCAGCATATTTTTCATGTGCACTACAGGGACTTTATCTCCTTCTACAGTACGTAGAAGTTTTGATTGGGCAGGGCCAGCTCGATTGGCAGATCCCCTGGTGTTGACTAACCAGGTGGCTTTTGTTAAATGCATATCCCAATGTTTAAACGTCTCACCACCCATTGCTCTCAGGGTAGTCTTTAACAAACCATTGTATCGCTCAATTTTCCCGGAGGCTGGTGCATGGTAAGGGATGTGATACACCCACTCAATGCCGTGCTCTTTGGCCCAGGTGTCTATGAGGTTGTTTCGGAAATGAGTCCCGTTGTCTGACTCAATTCTTTCTGGGGTGCCATGTCGCCACAGGACTTGCTTTTCAAGGCCCAGGATGGTGTTCCGGGCGGTGGCATGGGGCACGGGATATGTTTCCAACCACCCAGTGGTTGCTTCCACCATGGTGAGCACATAGCGCTTGCCTTGGCGGGTCTGTGGGAGCGTGATGTAATCAATCTGCCAGGCCTCCCCATATTTATATTTCAGCCATCGTTCACTATACCCGAGGGGCTTGAACTGCTTGGCTTGCTTGATTGCAGCGCATGTTTCACACTGATGAATAACCTGCGCAATACAGTCCATAGTTAAGTCCACCCCTCGATCACGAGCCCATTTATACGTTGCATCCCTTCCTTGATGGCCTGAGGCGTCATGGGCCCACCCAGCTATAAATAATTCACCCTTATGTTGCCAGTCCAAATCCACCTGAGCCACTTCAATCTTAGCAGCCTGATCCACTTGCTGGTTGTTTTGATGTTCTTCAGTGGCCTGACTCTTGGGTACGTGAGCATCTACATGACGAACTTTTACAACCAGGTTCTCTACTCACGCAGCAATATCTTGCCACAATGCGGCAGCCCAGATTGGTTTGCCTGTGCGCTGCCAGTTGCTCTGCTTCCATTGCTGCAGCCACCCACACAGGGCATTTGCCACCATCCATGAGTCAGTATAGAGATAAAGGATTGGCCACTTTTCTCGTTCAGCAATATCTAAAGCCAGCTGGATGGCTTTCACCTCTGCAAACTGACTCGACTCCCCTTCTCCTTCAGCAGTTTCTGCGACTTGTCGTATAGGACTCCATACAGCAGCTTTCCACCTCCGATGCTTTCCCACGAGACGACAGGACCCATCAGTGAACAGAGCCTATTGCTTCTCATTTTCTGGCAATGTATTATACAGTGGGGCCTGTTCAGCATGTGTCACCTCCCCCTCTGGTGATATTCTAATGTTTTTGCCTTCTGGCCAGTCCATGATCACTTCCAAGATTCCTGGGCGACTGGGGTTTCCTATTCGAGCCAGTTGTGTGATTAGTGCCACCCACTTACTCCACGTAGCATCGGTTGCATGATGTGTAGAGGGCACCCTCCCTTTGAACATCCAGCCCTGCACCAGCAGTCGGGGTGCCAGCAGGAGCTGTGCTTCAGTACCAACCACTTCTGAAGCAGCTCGAACCCCTTCATATGCTGCCAGTATCTCCTTCTCAGTTGGAGTATAGCGGGCTTCGGATCCTCTGTATCCCCGACTCCAAAACCCTAGGGGTCGACCTCGAGTCTCCCCTGGTGCTTTCTGCCAGAGGCTCCAGGCAGGGCCATTCTCCCCGGCTGCGGTGTACAGCACATTTTTAATATCCTGCCCTGCCCGGACTGGCCCAAGGGCTACTGCATGAACTATCTCACGTTTAATTTGTTCAAAGGCTTGTTGTTGCTCAGGGCCCCATTTGAATTCATTCTTCTTCCGGGTCACTTGATAGAGAGGGCTTACGATCTGGCTTTAATTTGGAATATGCATTCTCCAAAAACCCACAACGCCTAAGAAAGCTTGTGTTTCCTTTTTGCTAGTTGGTGGGGACATAGCTGTTATTTTGTTGATCACCTCCATTGGGATCTGACGACGTCCATCTTGCCATTTTATTCCTAAAAACTGGATCTCCTGTGCAGGTCCCTTGACCTTACTCTGTTTTATGGCAAAGCCAGCCTTCAGAAGGATTTGGACTATTTTCTTTCCCTTCTCAAAAACTTCTTCTGCTGTATTGCCCCACACAATGATGTCATCAATGTACTGCAGATGTTCTGGAGGTTCACCCTGTTCCAGTGCTGTCTGGATCAGTCCATGGCAAATGGTGGGGCTGTGCTTCCACCCCTGGGGCAGTCGGTTCCAGGTGTACTGAACACCCCTCCAGGTAAAAGCAAACTGGGGTCTGCACTCTGCTGCCAAAGGGATGGAGAAAAACGCATTAGCAATATCAATTGTGGCATACCACTTAGCTGCCTTTGACTCCAGTTCGTATTGAAGTTCTAGCATGTCTGGCACGGCAGCACTCAGCGGCGGTGTAACTTTGTTCAGGCCACGATAGTCCACTGTTAGTCTCCACTCCCCATTAGACTTTCGCACTGGCCATGTGGGACTGTTAAAGGGTGAGCGAGTCTTGCTGATCACTCCCTGGCTCTCCAGTCGACGAATCAGGTTATGGATGGGAATCAGGGAGTCTCGGTTGGTGCGATATTGCCGCCTGTGCACAGTTGTGGTAGCAATTGGCACCTGTTGTTCCTCAACCTTCAGCAACCCTACAATCGAAGGGTCCTCTGAGAGACCGGGCAAGGCGGACAATAGCAGCTATACCAAAAGCCCACCGGTACCCTTTTGGGTCCTTGAAATACCCTCTCCTGAGGTAGTCTATGCCAAGGATGCACAGAGCGTCTGGGCCAGTCACAATGGGGTGCTTCTGCCACTCATTCCCAGTTAGGCTCACTTCAGCTTCCAGTACAGTTAGCTGTTGGGATCCCCCTGTCACTCCAGAAATACAAATGGGTTCTGCCCCTCTATAGTTTGATGGCATTAGCGTGCACTGTGCACCAGTGTCCACTAGAGCCTTATACTCCTGTGGGTCTGACGTTCCAGGCCATCGAATCCACACAGTCCAGTAAACCCGGTTGTCCCTTTCCTCCACCTGGCTGGAGGCAGGGCCCCTCTAACACTGGTCACAGTATTCGCTGTTCACTTCCTGTAAATGTGAATCAAAAGTCCCCTGATCAAGGTCGGAAGTAAAATTAGCCCTCTTACTCTGTCTGGGGAACTGCTCACTGGAAACTGGAGCTGCAATTTTCCTGGGAGAACCGCCTTTTCTAATAGTTTTTCCTTGCAACTCACGCACCCGTGCCTCTAAGGTTGAGGTGGGTTTTCCATCCCACTTTCTCATGTCCTCTCCATAATCACGCAGGTAAAACCACAGGGTGCCCCGTGGTGTGTATCCTCTATATCCTCTCTCTTGAGCATAGGGACGTTGACTCCTAATGGCTGAGACACTGGTCCGTGCAGGTGGGGAGTAGGACAGATCCTCTCTGAGTTGTTGGAACTCTTGGCACAGTTTTTCCACAGCTGAGACACAGGCCCGTAGGGAGGAAGAGAGCTTTTCTTCGTAGTCCCAGAGTTGTCTAGCCACTTCATCCACCGTTGGTGCCTCGTCGTCTTTCCAGGCTAGTATTGCCAACGAGTTGGAATACGATGCTGGTGCGCTCCGTACCACCTTCCGCCACATGGATTGTGTGCACCTGACTTCATCTGGGTCTTTGGTTAACCGCTCATCATTCAGGTCACTGTAAATCACCTCCAGCACGCCTAATTCCCTCAGGTACTGGATACCTTTCTCTACGGTGGTCCATTTGCTTGGGCGGTATAAAACATCCTCCTTGAAGGGATACCTTTCCTTCACGCTTGACAGAAGTCGCCTCCAGAGGCTGAGCGGTTTTGCCCCTTTTCCAATTGCTTTGTCAATGCCCCCTTCCCTGGAAAGGCATCCCAGCTGCTTGGCTTCCCTACCCTCTAAATCCAGGCTACTGGCCCCATTATCCCAGCATCGGAGCAGCCAGGTGATGATGTGCTCGCCTGGATGACGACCGAAATCTTTTCGCATATCTCGCAGCTCACTCAGGGATAGGGATCGGGTGGTCACCATCTCATTTATGGGTTCTTCCTCCTCTGGTTCTCGTGATGGCCCTGGTTCATCTTCATCCCTTACTAAACAAACTGATTTCCTCGTGTATTTTTTCTTCTGTATAGGGGCAGCTGATACCGGTGCAGGTTGGTTCTCTGGTTTAGCCACAGTGTCTGTCACTGGGGTTTGAGTAGCCGCAGTGCTCATGGCTGTGGCTGGAGTAGCCACAGTGCCTGGGGCAGGGGTTTGAGTAACTGCAAGGCCTGTAGTGGGGGTTGGAGTAGCCGCAGGGCCTGTAGTGGGGGTTTGAGTAGCCACAGTGCTTGTTGTTTTGTCATCAGATCCAGAGACCTTCTCTTTCTTTTGAGGGTACTGATTAGCGTTGACCACGGCTCGATAGGCATGGGCCAGTCCCCAGCATGTTGCAATGATTTGTGTCTCTCTGGAGCTACCAGGGTGACAACATACTTCTTCCAAATACTTTACTAATTCTTCAGGATTCTGCACTTGTTCAGGGGTGAAGTTCCAAAACACTGGAGGTCCCCACTGCCCTAGGTACTTGCACATACGTTCCCACACACCCTGCCACTCATAACTATCCAGCCTTGGGGTAGATCTCTGGATGGTATTTTTAAACTGCTTACTGACCTTTATCAAAACGGAAACAACATTCCCAAGAATTATCAATAGAAGTATCTTAACTGCCCAGGGGTGTTCAAGATACAGGAAAGTTGTTGTAATGAAGGAGGAAACATCATAGAAGAAAGCAGCAAAGGTGCCATTCTGTATTTCCTCCACAACAAGCCTCTCAGAGTAAGAAGTATAATTGCTAACTCTCTCTATGAGGTAGTACCCGAAGTACAGTAGTGACTTCTGTATGAAACCCAAATACCAAAGAATGCTCAAGGTCAGGGTTTTGATAAGGAGCCTCCCAAGCAAAAGATCATGAATCACTGCAGAGCATAGCACACTACACAAACTGACAGCAAGCTTTAACGCGTGCTGCAAAAAAAAGAACATGGTGCAGATCAGAAGAACTAATATCGTGACCGGCAACTGTTAACAGACTCCTTAATACACTCTGGTTAATCTGTTGTTATCTCAAACCCTTCGAGCACCACGTTGGGCGCCAAAAAGGACTGTCGTGGTTTAGCCCCAGCCAGCAACTAAGCACCACGCAGCCGCTCGCTCACTCCCCCTACCCCGATGGGATGGGGGAGAGAATCGGAGGAGTAAGAGTGAGAAACACTCCTGGGTTGAGATAAGAACAGTTTAATAATTGAAATAAAGTAAAATAGTAATGCTAATAGTAACAGTATAATAATGATAATAATAATAATGATACACAAAGCAAGTGATGCACAATGCCATTGCTCACCACCCGCCGACCGATACCCAGACAGTTCCCGAGCAGCGATCGCTGCTCCCCGGCCACCCCCCCCAGTTTCTATACTGAGCATGACGTCATATGGTATGGAATAGCCCTTTGGTCAGTTTGGATCAACTCTTCTGGCTGTGCCCCCTCCCAGTTTCTTGTGCGCCTGGCAGAGCATGGGAAGCTGAAAAAGTCCTTGACTAGCATAAGCAGTACTCAGCAACAACTAAAAACATCAGGGTGTTATCAACATTCTTCTCCTCCTAAATCCAAAACACAGCACTATGCCTGCTGCTAGGAAGAAAATTAACTCTATCCCAGCCGAAACCAGGACAGGTACTCAGGCCCCTGAGCTCCCCGACAGGGACGGGGAGCAGAATGGAACCCCCATAATCCAGGAGGAAGCAGTTAATGACCTGCTATGCCACCTGGACACTCACAAGTCTATGGGGCCAGATGGGATCCACCCGAGAGTACTGAGGGAGCTGGCAGAGGAGCTTGCCAAGCCACTTTCCATCATCTATCAGCAGTCCTGGCTAACAGGGGAGGTCCCTGATGACTGGAGGCTTGCCAATGTGACGCCCATCTACAAGAAGGGCCGGCAGGAGGACCCGGGAAACTACAGGCCTGTCAGCCTGACCTCGGTGCCAGGAGAGATTATGGAGCAGTTCATATTGAGTGAACTCAACAGGCAAGTGCAGGTCAACCAGGGGATCAGGCCCAGCCAGCATGGGTTCATGAAAGGCAGGTCCTGTTGACCAAGCTGATCTCCTTTGATGACCTGGTGACCCACCTGGTAGATGATGGAAAGGCTGTGGATGTCATTTACCTGGACATTAGCAAAGCCTTTGACACAGTGTCCCACAATATTCTCCTTGGGAAGCTGGCAGCTCATGGCTTGGATGGGCGTAGTCTTCGCTGGGTAAAAAAATGGTTGGGTGGCCAAGCCCAGAGAGTAGTGGTGAATGGAGTTAAGTGCAGTTGGCGGCCGGTCACGAGCGGTGTTCCCCAGGGCTCTGTTTTGGGGCCAGCCTTGTTTAATATCTTTATCGATGATCTGGATGAGGGGATTGAGTACAGCCTCAGTAAGTTTGCAGACAACACCAAGTTGGGTGGGGGTGTTGATCTGCTGGAGGGTAGGATGGCCCTGCAGAGGGACCTGGACAGGCTGGATTGATGGGCTGAGGGCAGCTGTACAAGAGTACAAGTCACAAGAGTTAAAGTGACAATTTCAACATCTCACAAATGTTTTTAGTCTATGTTTTTATCTTCCCTCTTTTTTATATGTGCCTTACTGTGTAATCGTGGTGTGGATAATGTCATGCCTCCCCATACTCTGTAGAACTTGACACATTTCTGTTTGCTGGGTATATAGACAAAACATCGGGTATTTTGAAGCAAGCCTCATAGGGCTGGACCCAAAAAAGAACTTCAGCACCACAAAGCCAATGTCTAGGTCTGGAATGAGAACTAGAGTGCAGGGTAAAGTTCTTGAAGAAGTGTGTGAGGGAAGTCCCTTTCAGGATGGCATCCAGAAGTCCCAGAACGTTGAGTGTGGAGGTACCTGGAAAGGGAAAATAGGAAACAGTTGTGGTGGTGCATACCCCTCCCCCTGCCTTATTCCTCTTTCTCGTCAACCACTTTACGACCTCAGAAATTCCAGACCGTGGCCTTTGTGTAATGAGTCAGTTAAGCCCCCCTTAATTGTACCAGAAACTCCTACATGGCTGAAACAGAGCGGCCCTGTCATTATTGAAAACTCCGTATTATGGCTATCGAGAGGAGCGAGAACAAACAGCTACCCCTGACAGCCTTGAAACAGAGTGGTATAGTCATTAATGGAATTCCAGCAGCTACCAATCCAAACTGTGGCTTGGATGGAAATTTACTGGTCATTAAAGTCAATTATCTCACAATACTATAAACGGCAGTCCTAAGTGAGGCCCTTTGAGCTCTCCTAGACTGCCGCGGGCTGCACCAGCATCTCCCTCTGAGCAAGACACCTCTCAGACATAGCAAACTCTGAATGTTTGCTACAACCAGAAATCCATTGCTGAAGACTGACAACGGAGCCTGGGCTGAAAACCTTCACTCCTCGAGGCTCAACCCTCACCGGTTGAGAAATGCCAAGACATTAGACGTATTTCACTGAACTCGAGGAGAATTTTTAACAGGTATACTATTATATATATGCTTTCATGTTTGTGTGTATGCATGAGTGAATCAGTTTAAGTAGTCTGTAGATGTACAATTTAATTTCAAAGTGACTCTTATACTGCTGCCTTATCCTTATTCCTATCAACCATTGACCAAGTCTGAGACTAAGATTGGACGTCGCCGCACCTAGACTCCTCTCTGAGAAGGAGTTTAGAAAGCAAGGGGGTCTGTTCTGAACCTTGTGACTCAACAGGAGGGTCCTCCTTAACCCCTGCATCTACGATCTCTCTCATCTGAGTTAACCTAATCTTCTTTTCTGCACTTCTATGTACTAGGTATACATATATATATATATTATCCTTATTCACATAAATTGTTTACCAAGTCTGAGACTGAGATTGACCTAGCCGCACCTAGACTCCTCTCTGAGAAGGAGTTTAGAAAGCAAGGGGGTCTATTCTGAACCTCATGACTCAGCGGGAGGGTCCTCCTTATCCCCTACATATGCAATCCCTTTGTGACTCATTCCAACACGTCCATGTAGTAATAGAATGAACCCTGCCATCTTCGAATCTGTAACTAAGTCACTGTTTTGATCAATTTTGTCTAATCACGTTTTTAAACACTGATGAGTGAGTGCTATTAAAATATCACAATCAAATCCTGCAATTTGCTACAAGTAAATTCTAAACTGCTACTAAATCAAATAAAACTCAATAGCAACAAAGTTACTATTAAGCAGGCATCCTTTATTGCAGCGCTGGGCAGCACTGGGGATCGTTCCACTATGAGTGCTCCAATGATTTGGCAAACTTCCAAAGATTATATACAATAAAGTCGTACACATTCACAGGATTTCCAAGAATTCATTTACATAAACATGAGATTTCCTGGAACGCATTAACATATGCAAATGTCCAATCCGCAGCCGTAGTCGTCCTCTTTGGTGGTCTTCGGGGGTCCTCTGGTGGTCTCCAGTAGTCCTCCTCACTTGTCTACTGGTTGAACTTTGGGCCTCCTTTGTCCATATATGGTCATTGAATTAGCTCATCAGTTCTAATTTTTTCAGGGAAATTTTTTCACATTTGTCAACCACCATAGCTATTAAAGTTTCATTAAATATGATTAGACAACATTATATATGCGGGTGGGGCCTTGCGACAGCATAACTTGTTTAGCCATTCTCCAAACTCTGATGTATAAAACAATGTTTAACAATAAGCATGATACAGCAAGAGTGAATAAAATCACGACAGGGTGCAGCATCAGCTTCAGCACTCCAGTTGCCACTGGAGACCATCCAAACAGGACTTCCCACCGCTGATGTTCTCCATCCCTTTTAACTCTTTCCAATACTCAATGTATTTCTTCCCCATCATGATGGACTGTAAGAAGACTTTTCTGTCCCATTTTCTGTGCTTGTTGCAGGAGCTTTATTAAATCAGGATCATGGAGGAGTCGCTTGACTAAAGTCAGATTCATTCCAATAGGTGTTGGTTGCAGCTCAAGATATAGCACGTAATCGAGACAAATCTTCATGAGTAATTATGGGTACAGAAAACTTGAAATCACAACCAATGATTGCAGAAAAGTTACACACGCATAGATTATAGTTGTTGATTACGGTGTGAACAAAATAATCTATTAACAAGGATTTACACAATGTTCTCATATGTACACATCCCTTTCCAATATATATAATTACAGTTTTAGGAACCTTGTTGGGATGTATTTCAAAGTGGCAAATATATTTTCTGTGTCCAGATATCTTGAGCTTTAAGAGTATTACTTTTGCAAATAAAACCTTGTGCTTCCCATACAATGCATGCACTTACATCAATTGTTTGCCCATTTCCCTCCTTTTGATAAGCCCATACCCTATGTTCTAAGGGATAGAGTATGGTTCTATTGTGATTTAGTCCTAGCATAACGATTCCATATATGGTATATAGCTGTCCTGGTTTTGGCTGGCATAGTTAATTTTCTTCCTAGTAGCAGGCATACTGCTGTGGTTTGGATTTAGTAGGAGAAGAATGCTGATAACACACTGATGGTTCAGTTGTTGCTAAGTCCTGCTCATGCTCGTCAAGGACTTTTCAGCTTCCCATGCTCTGCCAGGTGCACAAGAAACAGGGAGGGGGCACAGCCAGAATAGTTGATCCAAACTGCCCCAAGGGCTATTCCATACCATGTAACGTCATGGGCAGTATAGAAACTGGGGGGGGGTTGGCCGGGGGGAAGGATTGCTGCTTGGGAACTGTCTTTCCTGGCCAGTATTGCCAACGAGTTGGCATATGATGCTGGTGCATTCTGTACCACCTTCCTCCACATGGGTCGTGTGCACCTGACTTCATCTGGATCTTTGGGGAACTGCTCATCGTTCAGGTCACAATAAATCACCTCCAGCATGCCTAATTCCCTCAGGTACTGGATACCCTTCTCTCTTCTTCATCCAGTGCAGTACTCCAGTCATGAGAGTCGTCCCACCACGTTTCTGTGGTGGCGACTAGCTCATAGCCATCCTGCTGCACAAGGGCTTCCAGCTCCTCCTGTTTGTTGCCCATGCTACGTGCATTGGTGTAGATGCACTTGAGACGGGCTATCGATTTCGCCCCCAATGTTGCCATGCTGCCCCTGGGCTCCTCACTAGCGGGCCCGTTTATATCCCCTCCCCCCTTCAAACCTAGTTTAACGCCCTCTCAATGAGTCCCGCCAACTCATGAGCGACGATCCTTTTCCCCTTTGGAGACAGCTGATCTCCATACAGCCGCCAGCAGGCCCGGTGCCGTGTAAACCTCCCCGTGATTGAATAACCCCAAATTCCACCGAAGGGAAAAAAGGGGGTATACAATCCATCCTCCATTATCAGTGTGTTTTGCCTTTTGTTTCAAAGAACCAAGAAAAGTTCCTTCTGCTATTTGAGAATCAACAGTAGCTAAACAGTCAAGACACACATTGGACCCGGGAGATGAAGTTGAGTTCTCCCTCCAGCCAGAAAATTCAAAGTTGCATTTTTGTGCTTGCCTTTCATAACGTGCCTTTCACACAAAGCGTGATATTGTTTGCTCTGGTTGAAGCCACATGTTCACGCAGCAAATTATCCGTGTCTTGAGGTACGGGGGAAGACCATCATACGAAAGGATGCGATTGTGTTCCCTTGTCGCTTGAGATTCCAACTGGGATGAATGGAGCCCTGTGTCATGGTTATGACAACAAAGGTATTGCTTTTATTGCAGTAATACCTGTTTACCCAAGTTCCTGTTAATCATAGAATCATAGAATTGTTTAGGTTGGAAAAGACCTTTAAGATCATCCAGTCCAACCATTAACCTAACATTACCAAATCCACGCTAAACTAATTAAGGGTAGACTAGTCTAAACCATGTCCCAAAGTGCCACGTCTACCCGTTTTTTGAATGCTTCCAGGGACATCAACTGCTCTATGACTGTGCAAGGTATGAGAGCAAGATAAGCAAAGAGTAATGATGCCAATCTATTTCTCAGTACAAAAGTCCAGGTCTCCCAAACCCAAGGAAAATTTGTGGTGGCTCTTTTCCTTTCTGCTGTCCAGAAAAGAAACCACCTTCAAGCTAAGAAATTCAAATTATCGTATTTTCAGCAAGATATGAACAGACCTCTGGTCTGCAAGTATGATAATGTTATATGATTCTGCCTCATCTGAAAGAGAACAAGGGAGAATTTTCTTCCATTGTTCTGCTAGACCAGTGTTGCCAGTGTCAACGGTTGTCTTTAAGCATCCAAAAGTCAGAGATATGCACATTTGCTCCTAGGGAACACTTAGTGGTATTATGCCTATTTAATGTACCGCCCTGAGTTGAATTGTTACTTTTTTATCATTAATATTGACCACTAAAAAAAAGTGCTCACAGAATTAATTCTTTCTTTTTGGAGAAGGGAAAATGTTCACTATAATGTAAGAGTAAGATGTGAAAATGCTTCTCCACTATGTTAAGTGTCATGGTTTAGCCCCACCAGCAACTAAGCACCACGCAGCTGCTCGCTCACTGCCCCTACCCCGATGGGATGGGGGAGAGAATCGGAGGAGTAAAAGTAAGAAAAACCCCTGGGTTGAGATAAGAACAGTTTAATAATTGAAATAAAGTACCATAGTAATGATAATAATAACAATATAATAATGATAATAACAATATGCAAAGCAAGTGATGCACAATGCAATTGCTCACCACCTGCCGACCGATACCCAGACAGTTCCCAGGGAGCAATCGCTGCTCCCCGGCCAACCCCCCCCAGTTTCTATACTGAGCATGACATCACATGGTATGGAATAGCCCTTTTCAGAGTGGATCAACTCTTCTGGCTGTGCCCCCTCCCAGTTTCTTGTGCCCCTGGCAGAGCATGGGAAGCTGAAAAGTCCTTGACTAGCATAAGCAGTACTGAGCAACAACTAAACCATCAGTGTGTTATCAGCATTCTTCTCATCCTAAATCCAAAACACAGCACTGTGCCTGCTACTAGGAAGAAAATTAACTCTATCCCAGCTGAAACCAGGACACTATCCACCCCTTATTCTATACCATCTACGTCATGCACAGGCCCTCCTCTTTCCAATATGTTCTAATTAATCACCACTGCTTTCCGTATCTTGATATATACACACAGATATCATTCCCTTCGTCTATAGCCCATCCCTCTAAAATGTCCATTGAGTTCATTTAGCCCATGACTTGGGGTTCCATCTGTCATCACAGTCTCTTCAGAGCAGGAGGGGTGGTGTGCGGTGTTGGATTGTTGCATGCTGAAGCCCGTTCTCATTCCAACATGGTTTCATCAAAGTTCATTTTCATTAAGCTGGGCAATTCTTACTGCAATACCATTGATGTGGCATATAGCAACCATAACATACAGTATTATATACTTAACATTAGCACACTATATTATTATATTAACATTATACTATATTATTATATTAACATACAGTTAAGAGAAAACATACAGTTAAGACATAACTTACAGTATTATAGAGCAATTAACATTATACAATTCCGTTCATTGACTATTTTCACCCAAAATCAAATTCCCTTAAGGTACACGTTGGACTTCTCCATCCTTTTGCATCACCCACCAAGTGCACCCACGTCCTTGAGCAAAAGCAATCCCACGAATGGGTTTGCCTTTGCCAGAGGGGGAAGCAACCCAGACTGTCTTCCCCAGCATATTTTTTATGTGCACTACAGGAACTTTATCTCCTTCTACAGTACGTAGAAGTTTTGATTGGGCAGGGCCAGCTCGATTGGCAGATCCCCTGGTGTTGACTAACCAGGTGGCTTTTGCTAAATGTGTATCCCAATGTTTGAATGTCCCAGCACCCATTGCTCTCAGGGGAGTCTTTAACAGCCCATTGTATCGCTCGATTTTCTTGGAGGCTGGTGCATGGTAAGGGATGTGATACACCCACTCAATGCCGTGCTCTTTGGCCCGGGTGTCTATGAGGTTGTTTTGGAAATGAGTCCCGTTGTCTGACTCAATTCTTTCTGGGGTGCCATGTCGCCACAGGACTTGCTTTTCAAGGCCCAGGATGGTGTTCCGGGTGGTGGCATGGGGCATGGGATATGTTTCCAGCCATCCGGTGCTTGCTTCCACCATGGTGAGCACATAGCGCTTGCCTTGGCAGGTTTGTGGGAGTTTGATAGAATCAATCTGCCAGGCCTCCCCATATTTATATTTTAGCCATCGGGTTTGAACCGCTTGGCTTGCTTGATTGCAGTGCATGTTTCACACTCATGAATAACCTGTGCAATACTGTCCATAGTTAAGTCCACCCCTCGATCACGAGCCCATTTATACATTGCATCCCTTCCTTGATGGCCTGAGGCGTCATGGGCCCACCCAGCTATAAATAATTCACCCTTCTGTTGCCAGTCCAGATCCACCCGAGCCACTTCAATCTTAGCAGCCTGACCCACCTGCTGGTTGTTTTGATGTTCTTCAGTGGCCTGACTCTTGGGTACGTGAGCATCTACGTAACGTACTTTTACAACCAGGTTCTCTACCCGAGCAGCAATATGTTGCCACAATGCGGCAGCCCAGATGGGTTTGCCTCTGCGCTGCCAGTTGCTCTGCTTCCATTGCTGCAACCACCCCCACAGGGCATTTGCCACCATCCATGAGTCAGTATACAGATAAAGGACTGGCCACTTTTCTCGTTCAGCAATATCTAAAGCCAGCTGGATGGCTTTCACCTCTGCAAACTGACTCGACTCCCTTTCTCCTTCAGCAGTTTCTGCAACTTCTCGTGTAGGACTCCATACAGCAGCTTTCCACCTCCGATGCTTTCCCACAAGACGACAGGACCCATCAGTGAACAGGGCATATTGTTTCTCATTTTCTGGCAATGTATTATACAGTGGGGCCTCTTCAGTACCAACCACTTCCCAAGCAGCTCAAACCCCTTCATATGCTGCCAATATCTCTTTCTCAGTTGGAGTATAGCGGGCCTCGCATCCTCTGTATCCCCGACTCCAAAACCCTCGGGGTCGACCTCGAGTCTCCCCTGGTGCTTTCTGCCAGAGGCTCCAGGTAGGGCCATTCTCCCCAGCTGCGGTATAGAGCACATTTTTAATATCTTGCCCTGCCCGGACTGGCCCAAGGGCTACTGCATGAATGATCTCACGTTTAATTTATTCAAAGGCTTGTTGTTGCTCAGGGCCCCATTTGAAATCGTTCTTCTTCCGGGTCACTTGATAGAGAGGGCTTACGATCTGGCTGTAATTTGGAATATGCATTCTCCAAAAACCCACAACGCCTAAGAAAGCTTGTGTTTCCTTTTTGCTAGTTGGTGGGGACATAGCTGTTATTTTGTTGATCACCTCCATTGGGATCTGACGACGTCCATCTTGCCATTTTATTCCTAAAAATTCTATGATGATTCCTGTGCAGGTCCCTTGACTTTACTCTGTTTGATGGCAAAACCGGCCTTCAGAAGGATTTGGACTATTTTCTTTCCCTTCTCAAAAACTTCTTCTGCTGTATTGCCCCACACAATGATGTCATCAATGTACTGCAGATGTTCTGGAGGTTCACCCTGTTCCAGTGCCATCTGGATCAGTCCATGGCAAATGGTGGGGCTGTGCTTCCACCCCTGGGGCAGTCGGTTCCAGGTGTACTGAACACCCCTCCAGGTAAAAGCAAGCTCGGGCCTGCACTCTGCTGCCAAAGGGATGGAGAAAAATGCATTAGCGATGTCACTTGTGGCATAACACTTGGCTGCCTTTAACTCCAGTTTGTATTGAAGTTCTAGCATGTCTGGCACGGCAGCACTCAGTGGCGGTGTAACTTTGTTCAGGCCACGATAGTCCACTGTTAGTCTCCACTCCCCATTAGACTTTTGCACTGGCCATATGGGACTGTTAAAGGGTGAGCGAGTCTTGCTGATCACTCCCTGGCTCTCCAGTCGATGAATCAGGTTATGGATGGGAAGCAGGGAGTCTCGGTTGGTGCGATATTGCCGCCGGTGCACAGTTGTGGTAGCGATCGGCACCAGTTGTTCTTCGACCCTCAGCAACCCCACAATAGAAGGGTCCTCTGAGAGACTGGGCAAGGTGGACAGCTGTTTAATTTCCTCCGTCTCCAAGGCAGCTATACCAAAAGCCCACCGGTGCCCTTTTGGGTCCTTGAAATACCCTCTCCTGAGGTAATCTATGCCAAGGATGCACGGAGCGTCTGGGCCAGTCACAATGGGGTGCTTCTGCCACTCATTCCCAGTTAGGCTCACTCGGGAGGAACAGATACTTTCTTTGTATTCCCGGAGTCGTCTAGCCACTTCATCCACCGTTGGTGCCTCATCGTCTTTCCAGGCCAGTATTGCCAATGAGTTGGCATACGATGCTGGTGCGTTCTGTACCACCTTCCTCCACATGGGTCGTGTGCACCTGACTTCATCTGGATCTTTGGGGAACTGCTCATCATTCAGGTCACTGTAAATCACCTCCAGCATGCCTAATTCCCTCAGGTACTGGATACCCTTCTCTACGGTGGTCCATTTGCTTGGGCGGTATATAAGATCCTCCTTGAAGGGATACCTTTCCTTCATGCTTGACAGAAGTCGCCTCCAGACGCTGAGCATTTTTGCCCCTTTTCCAATTGCTTTGTCAATGACCCCTTCCCTAGAAAGGGATCCCAGCTGCTTGGCTTCCTTACCCTCTAAATCCAGGCTACTGGCCCCATTATCCCAGCATCAGAGCAGCCAGGTGATGATGTGCTCACCTGGATGATGACTGAAATCTTTTCGCATATCTCGCAGCTCACTCAGGGATAGGGTATCCTATGTCTGGGTGTCGGTCGACGGGTTGTGAGCAATTGCATTGTGCATCACTTGCTTTGTATATTACTATTATTATCTTGTTATTATTATCATTACTATCTTACTTTATTTCAATTATTAAACTGTTCTTATCTCAACCCAGGGGTTTTCTCACTCTTTCTCCTCCGATTCTCTCCCCCATCCCATCGGGGTAGGGGGAGTGAGCAAGCGGCTGCGTGGTGCTGAGTTGCTTGCTGGGGCTAAACCACGACAATACCGAAGCATTATGTATTGTGAGGAGAAAGGCAACAATCTTATCACCTTCTGAATAGTAATTAGAGTAGACTAATTGCCACCATGATTGAGATCTTTCTCAAACTCTGAGGCATTGTCCCAAATCACTTTATGAATTTCAGGAGGTAGTGTTCCCCCTTCTCCTTCTCTGATAAAAGCTGCTACTACAGCCTGTATCCATAATTGTGCTTGGATACAACTCAAGGCAAGAGAGGCGTTACCCTGGGTTGCTCCAAGGGCATTTACAATTATTTGATGGTCATTCTCTTCTATTCGTTCCCAATGAGGTAGAACGTCTGATAGGAGCCATTGACTTGCTCCTATAGCTGACAAAGATGGTTTTAGTGGGTGTTCTAATTTATTTAGGTTGACGGTAGCAGCAGCTAATTTGTTCATTAGGACTTCAGCGTCTATGCTATTCAATACTCCCAGTCCTGTTTCTAAGATACGAGTCACGTCTCTTTTTGGTCGTTTTGGAGAGGTGAGAGTTTGTCCATGTAACCGTGCTAGCCAGCCAGTGTAGGCCACTCCCAAAAAGGCAGAACAATCTGATCTAATTGCTGACACACTAGTGTGCAGTGTAAGTTCCACCCTTTTCAGGGACCAACTAGGGTTAAAGGAAACTCTCTGTTGTCCTATGTTTTTAATTATATAAGGGACGGTGTTATACATGTAAGGAGATAACTTAATAGGAGGCCGAGTTGGTGAGGACAGTTGCTTGATATCAATTTTGAATTGGAGTTCTAAACTGGAATGGAATTTGGAGTCTGCCCAAAGACACAATGAGTGTTGAGCAGGATACAGTAAAATTATACCAACATTTGTGTGCAAAAGGACAGATATGTGTGTTATCAGGACCGTGTCCATGTTTTTCTCAGGCATGGTCCGCAATAATGCGTGAAACTGTCTTACACTCCGTGTGGTTGTCAGTTTGGCATCCTATTGAAATGGTGTCTCCTATTGTTCCCTTTAAAGATGGAATCTGTTGATCCTCATCTTCATTTTTTATAATCCACTCTTGTCTATGAGAGGTAATGCTATTATGTAGTACTACCACAGATAAATTTAGAGATTTAGCGGGGTAAGTGTCAGGTGCAAGTTCATTAGAACCTGTATAAGCACTAACCCACGGCCACCCCGTCGTACACAAATTCCATATTTTGCACGTCAGTCTTAGATTTAGTCATCAGTCCTACTCTATGGTGGGTCCATCCGCAAATCACAAAACCAGGTTGCACTAAGGTGAAGTTATACCAACAATCTAGGTTGCCATAATCACAAAATTTCGTGTCTTTTCTAGTCCAAGTGGAATCAGCATTATAAACAGTCATTTCTGTTGGTTTCCAATGGGTAGCTTCATTGATTACTCAACATCCTACTTTAATTTCTTCTCCTGGAGTGCCTCAGAGTAGGGGAACAAAATTTTTCTTGTCCCACCTCCATTCATTTCTTAAGTATATCTCACTTCCGTGCATAACCAAAGCAGAAAGGTTTAAACCTGCCCTTTCCCTTGATGCTCCCATACTTCCAGTATATCTTACTAATGCATGATCCCATAGGTTTTGTGTTTGAGCAGTGGTGATTATACCTATTCCGATTCACAGGAAAAGACAAGTTGGGGTAGGGGCATATACCCATTGCTGCTGTTGCCATCGATACTGATCCCAGTAGATTAATACAAAGAGGGGGCAAAGGAGTACACACATGGATGTGAAGATGCTGGTGTCTAGTATAATAGTTGCTCCCATGGTGTTTCATGTAAAAGAAGAAAGGAAGAGTGTTGGTGGGGAAGGCTGGAGGGGTTACCCCTTTTATGATACAGGATAAATCAGTTAATTTAACTTTAGGTCGGCCTGGTCATAATCCTAAGGTGATTGCATCAGTTTGGGTAAGTACAGCTACTTGTGCTCATGTATCTAGTAGGAATTTAGTTGGTTTTTGCCGAAGACCTACAGGAAACATAATATAAGGGCCATCATCGCTTATCCATTGATGAATATCGATCTTCCAGACAGGCAGGCTCAATAGCCATCTGGGGTTTACCCATCTCTTCTTTCATCAGGAGTGCAAGGGTTGGTAGAGACGCCCACAGGTGATGGACTGGCGATGGGAGGGCATTTTGAGGGGGAAAAGGTGTCACTCAAAGCACCTGCTTACAGAGTTAGACACTTTAAGGCAAGTGTGTTGCTATGACATGGCTGGGGAGAACAATCATCTCTGCTCATTCAGAGCTACATTGCCCTTGGTTACACACCCGTTAAGAACGATAGCTGCAAATAGGAGGAGGATACCAACGTGGAGGAGTAGGAAGGCCAGGGTACTTTAACTATCTATACAGTACCAGTCTTGTAGTAAGAGTGTGCCCATAGGCAGTTTCCATGAGCCAGCTGTCAGGAAGCACAAATTTAGCTGAACAACTTAATTACCTGAAGGCTTATAGACTTTCCAAAGAGGACTGTAACTACATAGTATTGGCCAAGATACAAAACCATATACTGGATTGGAAAGGGAGAGGGACAGCTGAGGTCTCTCTGACTTGAATCCAAGTCCTGACAATAACCAAAGCCCAACCAGGTGACAGTGTCATTTCCCTTGTTGTAATGCGTTTGTACTGTCAGAACCAGAGACTTCTCTAAGCATGAAATGAATTCATTCCCCGTACAGCTTCTTGTATAGAATCACAGAATCATAGAATGCTTTGGGTTGGAAGGGACCTTTAGAGGTCATCCAGCCCAACCCCCCTGCAGTGAGCAGGGACAGCTTTAACCACATCAGGTTGCTCAGAGCCCCGTCCAACCTGACCTTCAATGTTGCCAGGGATGGGGCCTCCACTACCTCTCTGGGCAACCCCTTCCAGTGCCTGTCCAACCTCACTGTAAAAAATTTCTTTCTTATATCTACTCTAAATCTATTCTTCTTTAGTTTAAATCCATTATTCCTTGTCCTGTCACAACAGGCCTTGTTAAAAAGATTGCCCCCATCCTTCCTGTAGGCCCCCCTGAAGCACTGAAAGGCCGCAATAAGGTCTCCTCACAGCCTTCTCTTCTCCAGGCTGAACAACCCCAACTCCCTCAGCCTGGCCTCGTAGGAGAGGGGCTCCAGCCCTCGCATCATTTTTGTGGACCTCCTCTGGACCCACTCCAACAGGTCCATGTCCTTCTTGTGCTGAGGGCTCCAGAGCTGACACAGTACTCTGCGTATCCCTCAGGATCACTGTGGCTTGACATGTCTCAGTTTATATTTTGTGTGCAGTTGCTATGCCAAGTATTCTCACTCCCACATATGTTGTTGGAGCTGTTGGAAATGATGTGCTTTTGGAAAGCAGGCCACCATCCACTGGCATTCTGGCAAACGTTTCTACTGAATGGTTGCTTTCCAGACCCTCAGAATTGATACAGATCATCTCCTACAATGGAAGCACTGGGGAAAAGATTGAAAACAAAAGGAACTGGGGTCAACAAGAGCTTCTTCAATTGTAGATTAACTTTGTGGGTGGTGTCTGCATTATGTCATTCATTCTTTGGCTTCTGTAGGATTGGGACAATGGACAGAGCTGAAGTGGTCTGCAAAGTCATGGGAACCCATGGTAACAGGGCTATGGAGCTCTTGTGCACAGCTGTGATCTGTGGCATCTCCATTTCCAGGGTCTCTGTTCACTCAGTGTCCTCGTCTGGGCTGGGATAAGAGTGAAATTTCTTCACAGTAGCCTGTATGGGCCTGTGGTTTGGATTTGCGATGAAAACAGGGTTGATGACGCAGGCATGTTTTCATTACTGCTGAGCAGTGCTTACACAGAGCCAAGGCCTTTTCTGCTTCTCACCCCACCCCACCAGCGAGTAGGCTGAGGGTGCACAAGAAGGTGGAAGGGGACACAGCTGGGAGAGCTGACCCCAACTGACCAAAGGGATATGCCCTACCATATGACATCATGCTCAGCATATAAAGCTGGGGCAAGAAGAAGGAAGAGGGGACATTCAGAGCTATGGCATTTGTCTTCCCAAGTTACTGTTACATGTGATGGAGCCCTGCTTTCCTGGAGATGGCTGAACACCTGCCTGCCGATGGGACGGAGTGAATGAATTCCTTATTTTGCTTTGCTTGTGTGTGCGACTTTTGCTTTACCTAGTAAGCTGTCTTTATCAGCCCATGAGTTTTCTCACTTTTACCCTTCCGATTCTCTCCCCCATTGCACCATGGAGGAGTGAGTGAGCAGCTGAGCAGTGCTGAGCTGCCTCTTGGGGTCAAACCACAACGCTCAGCTCTCATTAATATTTTTCATTGAAACATCTGGATGTAACAGGGAGGGACACAATGGGGGGAGGGGGCGGGTTATACGCTTCTGAAGAGAGAGAGAGGCCTTTCCAAGGCACATTCACTAGTGTTAGGCTAGTCGCTTGTTCTGAGTGACCCCTTGGACACATCTCTGTGTAGACTTCAGGAACATAAAACATTAAGGAGCTGAGGAAGGTCGGTTTTCTCAGGCTATGATGAGGCTGCTGTCTCCGTCTGTTCTCTCAGGCTGCTGTGTCCCTCTTTAGGATGAGATGAGGCACCGTATGTGATGTCAAACACAAGATGTGATGCCTTGGTTGATACAGATAAAGCCAGTCAGGAATGACTCCCTACTCTCAGCTGACTGTGTTGAGCAAGAGCAGAATTTAGCTGCCTAACCATAGATGCCTACAAGCATTCCAGAGATCCTAGGGAGCTGGAAATGCCTATTCAAGCCTGACATGTGATACAGGACCAACGGAGACCTCTCCACTTCTGGCGTGGCTGCTGCCTGCCAGCCAGCTGTACAACAGCACCTACAAAATCACCAGACGCTTCATGGGGCCTTACGAGAAGGGCAGTTCAGAGGACTCAGATTTGCTGCTAGTTCAGTCCAGCCCCGACGCAATCTGGTCTTTCTCTGAGGGGGGGACGACGACACTGGAGTGGCAGGCTGCCATTGTAAACCTTATTTGTAAACAGCATTCTAGAAAGGATCTTGGAAACTACGGCACTGCCTGACTCCCATCCCTAACAATGTTATGGAGTTTCTGATAAAGAATAAGAAATTGGAGGCATTCCCATAACTAGGGTGGAACGAAGACACAGCCTAGCTGGGCTAGCAGGCTGCTTTTCCTCTGGCTGCTATGCCCTGGGGTTTGAGCGATTTGTCTGCTAGTTCAAGGGCATTGGCATGTTCTGTGTTCCTTAGATAACAGTCTGCTCATTCATCATCTGGATTTTGTGTCCAACGGGTATTTTGTGTGTTCAGCTCTATTCAGTAGGAATAAAACTACAAACTTACTTCGGCTAAAAACAGATTTGCCAGAAACAATGCCGGAAGGACCCCAAAGGACATGGGTCTTCCATGAGTCTTATGTCACCGCTGCCAGTCTCAGATAGATTGACAGGTCTGAACTGGCCCTAGACATCTGCGTTGAGGCAACTTAGAACTCCATTGACTGTAATTAAGCACAAACACCTAGTTCATATGCGGACACCGACGTTGCAATCTTTGTCTCAGACTGAACCTCACCTTATGAAACGACTGTGGACATGGATCATGAGACATTTGTGTAAAGAGAGGGTGAAGATGCAATATTAATGCAAGTCAAATCCTGGTTAAAAATTGACTCAAATTTTACCCGTGACACTCATTAAAAAACAAGGTGGGTATTGAATCAGGCTCCACCGAGGTCTACACTCCTGTATGAATGTAGCTATAACCCCGAGATCACTGATGCAAAAACAAAGGAATAAGTTATCTTCCACCTCCATGATGCACAGGACAAAAGGTGGTAAGCTAAATTCTGTGGAAGAAAGGACTGTTCCCAGAAAATAACCATGACAGCCTGGAAACAAGGATCCTTCAGCATCCACTGTCATTTCTGTCTCAGGAGGTCTCCAGCTGCCACCTCAGAAAGGTGCACATCTCCCACAGCCCTTGTATGACCAGCGACATGTAGGCGTGTTGGATGCCCTGAAGAATCTTAAAGAACAACAGGTGTCTACATTTAGGCAAATAAGCCACATTTCACCTAGCAAAAGGTTAGGATTCAGAAGACCTTGTGGAGCAGACAGCTCTGTCGGGGCTACTTATGCACTAGAAGAGCACATTACTCTACCACAAGCGTTCAAAGCATGGCAGACAGGTGCGTAGCGCTGCATGAAGTTGTTGTCTCTCAGACTCTTTGAGCACAGGTGGCATGTTCTCCACCCAAGAAGTGAAGTGTAGATACATTACTATGTTTTAAATTACTCTGGGTTTGGTTTTTTTTTTTCCTTTTGCTCCAAAACTCTGAGAATTCCACCCAGAAGAGTGATGGAGAGAGATTACCTTCACGGGGTGCTGTGCATTTGTTGGGGTGTGTGTATTTGAATTTGATGTGAAGCTGGGCTTTGTACGTAAGCAGCAGTCCAGATGATCAAAACCTCAGAGAATGATGATCGCTGAAATGCCTCGTAAGGACTGAAATTATTTTCAGAAAAAAGACTCCACAGAAATTCTTCCTGAGATAAAGAGATCGTTTATCAAATCCTGGCTTGGGACAGCTCACTCCTGCCTGCACGCTGCCAGTATTGGGCAAAATACACACAGAAAAGGCTGGGGGAAAGGAAAATCCTTGAAGCAAAGTATTGAACTAGGCATAATACAGAATGGGATCAAGAACGTGAAACGCACAAACTGCAATTAAGCCTTAAATTTCTCTAAGAAAATAATATGATCTTTCATGCCACAACAAAATTACCACATTTAAAAAAAATACTTCTTTTTAACTGAACAAATTCTCATGGTCGATTCTTCATGGGAGTTTTTAAAGAATGGATAAACTTCTTCTGAGAATGCACAGTCTTTAAACGTGAACATCACGGACATGTCAGTAACGTTGAAAAAAGCCAGCATTTTCTCTTCACAGTTAAGGTAAACTCCAACTTTCCTGGGACTTTTCTGCACCTCTAACCGTGCCCATGGATCAGTTCTTGCCCAGTAACGTTTAGAACTGAAGCCCAGAGCCCAGAATCCTTCTTTAGGTGACAGAGATATTATTCCTTTCCTCGGAGCGGATTTTCTGGCTACTCCCAGGTCCCAGTCATTGCTTTTTTCAACGTCCACCTCCCAGTAATGCTTCCCAGAGGAGAAACCTTCTGAGCCCAGCACACAGACAGATGAATCAAAACGCCCTTCATTTTGAGTCACTTTCTGGGCCTGTGATTTATGCATAAAACTCTTCTTGTCGGCAGCAATAGACAAATTTGGATGCGCTGTGTCGCCATCAAGCTTGATGTCATCTACAACAGAGAGATATTTGGGGCTTTATGAACACGCCTCTAAAGCAAATATGCAAGAAGGGAACTGTGCGCAACTGTACTGCACTGCATTTCATTCTGAAAATCTCCCTACAACTAGTCTAGAAAGACCTCTAAGCCTGCAGTGGAGGAGGACTGCACTCAGACATAGAAATTACACTTTAACTTTCAAATGCTTCACTGCCAAGTGAAAATCTCCATATCACTGGAATAAAAGGCATTTTTAGACTCACAACCCAGTCCACGCTCAGCACTGCTTCTGCAGTATTCACAGATTTTAAGCCATTGAGTACAGACACAAGTAAATACATTATTTTACCTGCATTGCCACGAGCCTTTCTGAATTCTGAAAGCAATTGGGGGGAGAGAAAAAAAAAAAAAAAGAAAAAAGAAGTTAAGAAGCAGCAAACTCCAAACATTGACTGAAAAACTTTTCCAACTCCAAGGTGGGAAATCTCAGACTGAGTCTAAGGTTAAACCATGCAGGTCAACTGATACTCAAATTCCCCCTTGCTCTCTCAAGCCCTGTGATTACCTGCGAGGGATGAAGAAGGATCTGAAGCTGCGATGAGTTACCTGCTTGGGAACTACTTCCCCTCTCAGGTCCCAGTTTGCTGCCTTGCCAGCATTTTACATGGATGCCCTGCCAGCCACACTCCACATTTCAATCCCTGTGAGATCCCTGGTCAGCACCCCAGCATTTCCAGGGACACAGAAAGAGACGGTCCCCTTTGTGACACTCAGGGAAATAAGTTTCAGCCACATGTTGTGAATTTCTCAGGTGGGGGTGGATACAAAGGAACAGGCTGGGTGAATTTTCCCTAATCCTCCAAAGGAAGTGGGGAATGCCCTTTCCACTGAGTTTCTGGGTCCATGCAACTGTGAAAGCTTGGGGCAATAATGGCAGGGCAGGGAAGGATAGTGGGGAAGGCGTCACAGGCGGAGAATCTGCTATACAAACCAAGCTGCTGAGAAGTCAAGTTAGATGAGTGAATATTAAATATTTGCCAGGGCATAATCAGCTGAGTTTGTGTTCTTATGTGCGAGAGATGAAAAGATCACCCAGCAGAGTAGGGTCATGAAGTCCTGAGATGTGCGCTTAAAGGATTAGCTCAAAGGTAGGCATCTGTATGTGAAAAATGTCAAGTTTTAGCTGAATGCGTGTGAAGCTTGTAGGCAACCAGAAAGGTTCACTATCCTTTGCACGCAGTTTCTCCGCCAAGTTACCATGGGCAGCAAAAGAAGGTGGCACCGAGTCAGGGCGAGAACCTCGACTTACAAATCAGTCCACTCTGGGACATCCTGCACAAGGAAGTGACAAAAAAAATGGCATGGCGGGTGACTCATGTTCCTTGGAGCTGCATCTCACATGCTTCTGACTCTAGCAGGGAGCTCTTCAATACCCCATCATCACCTACTTTCCCACCAAGTCCCAGGGCTTGTTGGTGGCCCAGGCTCTCCAGCCCCATCAGCCCCACCATGGCCTTCCCTCACTCTCCTACCAACACCAAAGCCTCCACCAGCCAGAACACCTCAAGCAACACCCTATGAATGTGCCTAAAAGTCACAATTAGCTGGCACACACGGCCTCCAAGGAGACAGCGACACTCACCATTCTCCTGCTTCTGGTTCTCTGCAAGAAGAAAGGGGGAAGGGAGAAGATGTTGCTTAGCACCTGACTCCAAGGAAGACAGGGACGAAAGCCTGCATCTCATTTGGCAACACAGATTCATCCTCCATCAGCACCCATCCCCTTCCAGTGCTCTCCAGAGTGCAGACCTG